>NC_056516.1:8324413-8332179 GCF_014905685.2 Nematolebias whitei | reverse complement strand
ATTACCATTACTTTGGTCTAATAATTCACTGTAATATTTCTTTTTATGCTTTCTTATAATCCCTACCAATTTATTTTTATAATTTTTATATCTCTGTTCTGCTTCGTTTGTTCTTAATTTCAGAAAGTTTGAGTATAAGTAGTTCTTTTTTTTACAAGCATTTCTTACCCCTTTGGACATCCACGGTTTGTCATCAACACGTTTCTTTGTGTAATTTTCTTGTACACAATTTTTTTTCATACAAAGCTCCTAAAATATTCATAAATACATCACATGCTTTGTTTACATCATCAACATATACATCCTTCCAATTTTGTTTTGTTAAATCTTCTTTTAGTTTATCTACAGATTTCTTTGATGTGTTTATTATTTTTTTCATAATTTTATCTACTTTCACATCATATTGATCTTTTTTATTGATAGTGAAGACTGGTAGGTGGTCACTGACATCCGTGATCAAAATGCCAAAATACAAAATGCCATCAAAATACATTTCACCTGTTACAGGGCCTTGCCGCTGTGCTGCACAGATCTCCTGTCTTGGTATTAGTTGAATTATGTCCAAAAGTCTGTCTGCTCCTGTTTGCTGCTGCAGGACTTTAAAACAGACAGCATTAAACATTGGAGCTGGTTCTGCTTGCTGCACCAAGATACCCTGCTGTGCGGCGGCTGCTACAGCGTCTTGGCTAATTGTTTGTGTACAGCTGTTCATGTAGTCCTCAAAATCAAGGGGCGTTCGAGATAATCCATCTGAAATTTGCATTTGTCTTTGTCTCACAACAAACCCACGTGGGGCCCACCCAATCATGCTGGCTGGGATGGGGATGGGATGAGGTGTGCTGCCCAGAGACACCACTAGGTGTGCAGTGACTGGGGATCAAACCTGGGACTTTTGGGTCCCAGGCCGGCTGAGTAAAGCAGGAATTGTGCTTCAAGTTTATCAGAATAGGTTCAAGGAGTTGGTGCATAAGTTACATGTTGTGGTCAGGTCATTGTGTCTCAAGTACCAGAATTTGTGTGTAAACAATTCAGAAAAACTGTAATACATTTCAGTCAGATGTTGATATCATACCATACAACAGACTGTCATACAACAACAAAGTGTCTTCAGTCAGAGGCTTCTTCAAATCCGTTGTAGGACAGACTGCTACAAGAGATCCTTCCTGCCCACAGCCATCAGCATCTATAAAAACTCTTTAATGAAACCAGGATGATGAGTTACAACAACATTTAATTTCCCTCTGGGATTAATAAAGTATTTTTGAATTTGAATTGAATACCATTTTATTTAAAGAGCAATTAAAACAGCTATAAGGCCAACCAAAGTGCTTTACAGACAGAAAAATGTTGGTTACATACTGTAACCCCAGATTCTGAGTATAGGCATAGCCCTTTAAGAGCTGTTGCTTAGTGGGTTTGTCCCGTCAAGCAAAGCATCGCACTGAAAAATTTAGTCCACGCCCACCTGTTGTGTGGGCCCCACCCGGTCCATATAAGTTACGTTAAGAGCGGGTAATCGGCTCCAAAATAGCTTTTTCTTCAGCCATTTAGGAGCCATTGAGCCCCGACGCTTAAAGGGCTACGTCTATACTCATAGAATCTGGGGTTACAGTACGTAACCAACGTTCTATTTCGTATAGGCTTCGCCCTTTAAGAGCTGTCACTTAGTGGGTTAAGGGCGAAGCAGATGTGGTCCTCGCCTCACTGGATCCATTCGAACACCGTACGAAGCGGCAGCTTGCCCAAAAAACATATTGTCACTCAGCTCTCCATATGCGTAATTACGTGTTGCGCAATTATGCGTACCATGCACAGACGCATGCTGTATAGTTATGCGTTCTGAGTGCACAAACGCCCCGGAAAACTTTCAACGGGGAAAGGAAGATGCTGAAAAAAGGGCCATGAACCAACAGGTTCGCGGCTGATCAATATGAACAGATTAATAATAACAAGTGAACTGATTATAATCAAATGAACTGATTGGTAACAATAGTCATGAACTGATTAATGACCATAGAACCAAAATAACAGTCACAATTTGTGACTGATAACAACATCTCACACTGTAAATGCATGCAGTCAGATGTGAGTTTAAACGGGGTTCCATGAAACTACAATATTCATTCTGTTAAAACACTAAGGACAGAATGTGTCATGGAACGAGCCGTCACATCACGTAGATAAAAGCGAATAAATGAGCAGGGTGTTGACCACGCGGCCGCAGTGCAAATATCCTGCATTGTCATACCATTATGCAAGGCAGTCGAAGATGCGATACCTCTGGTCGAGTGTGCTCTGAGGTTGACAGGAGGCTCTAAATCTGATGCTCTGTAAGCTTCAGAAATGGCCTCACACAGCCAGTGTGACAGGTGCTGGGTGGATAATGGGCGACCTGCAGATGCATCTCTATAATGCACAAACAAATGTTAAGTTTGACGCATTGCGGCTGTGCGCGCTATGTAACACATCAACGCCTGCACAGGACAGAGAAGATGGAAAGATGTTTCTTCTTCTGATTTGTGTGTGTGTGTGTGTGTGGTGGTGGTGGGGGGGGGACCCCTCCAACGATATCACTCTTTATTTAAAAGAGCTTGTGATGTTTTTAGGCATAAAGGCTGGATTCGGTCTTAGATCAGCTGAGCTGCCGTCAGCCTGAATTCTGAGACATGACGGAGCGACAGAGGGCAGATAAATCACTCACCCTCTTAGCGGATGTTAAAGCCAACAGCAGGGCTGTTTTAAGAGACAAGAATTTAATGGGAACCTGATTCAGTGGCTCAAATGGAGCTTTGATCAGGGCTCGCAGGACCAGCGTAAAATCCCACTGTGGAGCAAGTGGGCGTGAAACAGGCCTGCGTCTCTGTACACCTTTTAAAGAACGCTTCATCAGCAGATGATTAAAAGCTGTTCTGTCCCCGAAACCTTCGTGACAGGAAGAAATAGCTGCAGCATACGTTTTAATCATGCTGAATGCCAGATTTCTGTCCATCAGCTGTTGTAGAAAAGACAGCACGCCACCTAGTGGACATGAGGTGGCCTCTACACCTTTCTCTGTACAGCAGCGCTGAAAAGCTGTCCACTTTGATGTGTACAGCGCTGAGGTAGATGCAGCACGTGAATTCTGGATTGTGCGCCCTACATCTTGCGAGAGACCCATCCTCTCTAAGTGGATCTGCTCAGCGGCCAGACCCAAAGGTGCTGGCCTATTTCTGTGTAACTCCTGATCGCTCCTCCCACCTGGAGGAGAGCGTCCTCCCTCCACGGCAGTTTCCACAGGTGCCCCGATAACAGGTGTCGTAGAACCGGGAACCATGGTGCGTTCACGCGCCCGGGAGCCACCAGGAGAGCTGTCGGTTCAAAAACCGTAATATCAGAGGAGGTGGGGGGAACGCGTAAAGAAGCATTTTGGGCCATGGGCTGTGAGCAAACACGTCCACCCCCAGCGGTAGTTCGTCTCGCGGGCTCAGTGAAAACCATAGTTGACACTGAACGTTTTCTCGTGTTGCAAACAGGTCCACAGCCACTTTGCCAAATTTCTGCCACATCTGAGCCATCAGATCGGGGTGGGGGGTCCAGTCCCCATGACGTGGACCGCCCCTGGACATCACATCTGCCCCTTTGTTCAGAACACCGGGGATGTACACTGCTCTGATGGAGAGCAGATTTTGGTGTGCCCAACACAGTAGTTTTTGCGCAATGTGTAACATTTGGGCTGAGTGCACACCCCCTTGCCGGTTTATGTAAGCAGCAGTAACCTTGTTGTCTGTGTGAATCAAAACGTGTTGATTCTGCAGCATAGCAGCAAAGTGTTGAATCACATTCAGAACCGTGCGACATTCCAGAACGTTTATATGAGCTGTTGTGTGAGGAGGCCACAGCGCCCCTACAGCTCGAGATAGGCATGTCCCCCCCCAACCTGACAGCGATGCATCTGTGAAGACTGACACGTGTGACTTAGGTCTGCTGACGGGGACTCCCTCCGACAGAACCAGGGTTTTTTTCCAGTGTCGAAGGTCTGTTCTCACGGAGGGAGGAACAGTGATCATCTGTCTCTTTTGCTTTACCGGATCCACGCGCAGACGAGCAAACCATCTCTGGAGGCGTCGCATGTGGAGTAAGCCCTACGGGACCACTGTGTGAGCTGACGATATTGTTCCTAATAGTTTCATGGTGGAAATGGCTGTTACCACTCTGCCAGGTCTTAAGTGGCGGAGCTGGACTCTTAGAGTGTTGATTCTCGTCTGTGGTAAATGAGCCCTCATGGTGGTCGAGTTTAGCTCCACTCCTAGATAAACAATCCTCTAGGTAAAACCAAACTCTCATCCCTGCTCTGTGTAATGTTGCAGAGCCGTCTCCACACACTTTGAGAACGTACGAGGCGTCTTTCAGATCGATGGAACTAAGCCAGTCGTTTCTCTGGATGTTGTCCAACAGTTGTCTGGTTGTCAACATGTGAAACGGTCTGTCCACGATTGCCTTGTTGAAAACTGACAGGTCAAAAATCGGTCTCGTTCCTCTGGTCCATTTTGTAACCAGGAAGTAACGTGCGTAAAAACCTGTGTTTTCCTCTCCGTCGGGAACTCTGGAAAATTACCTCTTTTACCAGAAGTTCCTGGACTTCTGCATTTAGGGATGAGACCTGGTCTGGTGATGACAGGAATGTCTCTAAAACTCCTCCGAATGGAAGGGGTCGAGCTGTAAATTGCAGCGTGTAACCCCTGCTTATCAGCTTGGCCATCCATCTGTCTGGCGAGCATGTTCACAGCCACTCTGCGTGACGTTCATGGAGTGGGCGTGCGTTTAGGTGGTGTGTCATGTTTCTTACGGACGTCAGCCAGTCTACCGCCTCGACCGCCGTCATGCGCCGCGGAAGTGTGTTCCGTGTGACCCAAGGTGAGGCTTCCTCAAAAGGGCTCTGAGCGCGCCTCTATGCCATGCTAAGGCTGCGTGTTCACATTCCTGTCGATGTGGACTGGCGTGTGTTGAGGAGATGCGTGTGCACCCTCATCCACGTGGCGCTGTTTGAGTGAAATCTGCTGGCGCCGCGGGAGCACGCGTTTGTCACCACTGCGGTGAGATGTGTGCCGCTCCTGCTGAGAGTGAGGTGTCTCACTGGACTCGTTCTGTGGGTTCACATTCATGTCGATGTGGACCGGCGTGTGTTGAGGAGATGCGTGTGCACCCTCATCCACGCGACGCTGTTTGAGTGAAATCTGCCGGCGCCGCAGGAGCACGCATTTGACACCGCTGCGGTGAGACGCGTGCTGCTCCTGCTGAGAGCGAGGTGTCTCACTGGACTCGTTCTGCCGTCTCACATTCATGCTGATGCGAGCCGGCGAGCGCTGGGAAGTGGTGTGCGCGCCTTCATCAACATCGCGCCATTTGAGTGAGGGCTGCAGGCGCCGCGGGAGCACGCGTTTGCTTAGGTGAGACGCGTGCCGCTCCTGCTGAGAGCAAGGTTTCTCACTAGACTCGTTCTGCGGTCTCACATTTATGCTGATGAGAGCCGGCGAGCGCTGGGTAGTGGTGTGCGCGCCTTCACCAACGCAGCGCCGTTGAGTGAAGGCTGCTGGCGTCGCGGGAGCGCACGTTTGACACCGCTGCAGTGAGACGTGTGCAGCTCAGGCTGAAAACGAGTTATTCTGCTGGACTTGTTCTGCGGACCACATTCGCTTTCGACTGTTGTGTCATGCGAGCGTCTCGTGTTTTTTTTGGAGCAGCGAAGATTCTGAAAAACCTTTTATTTAAGGCCACCGGCTCGTTTTGTGTGGAGGATGTGTGAAGGAGCCGCTGTGAGGTCATCCGAGCTGACAGACTGGCTAAAATCAGACACTTTAATCATTGAATGATGTTTTATTTCAACAACTCGTGTCATCATTACACACATCCTCCACAAACCATCATTTTGAATCTTCTCCCCCGTGAGCTCTGCGGTTTGTTGTCCCAGGGCGCCGCCTGTTGGCGATCTCAGGGAAAACGCTGAATCTCTGGTTGCCGGGATGAAAAGGGCTGGTGTCTGACGGGCGGGGCTGGCGTAGCAGAGCAGGGAGACGCTGCTGCAGCCTTGGAACGCGTTGTTGTTGTCTTGAAATTGGTCCGAAACAGCGCGTCCGTCGCTGATGGGGCCCTCCAACAAAAGCCTTCTGCAGCTCCTCCGAGAGGGAGGTGGAATGACAAGCCAGGTGGACCTCTGGAAAACCTCGTCCTCCGGGCTGCGATGCAAGACTGGCAGACAGCAGAAGAGGCACATAGGTTGAGGATAACGTCAGCTGCCTTGCAGAGGGAGCTCTACGTCTCCTCCAGCCTCTTGAAACGCTGTACGCCAGCAGCGTAACGTATTGTTTGCTGCGGCACCTGGAACGCACACTGGTGAGCTCAGTTGGAGAGCGACGTCACCGTCTGGTCATGCTTATTCGGAGGCGCAGGACGCTGGTCCAACCTGGACATCTTGCTCCGAAAGCTTCCGCCAGGCTCGGCTCCAAGGGGGCACCGAGGGAATTTCCGCTCGGTGAAACCACTCTACTCTGGTGATGGGCGCGAATGTGGGAATCGACGCCCTCAGTCTACCAGAACCGGCTGCGGCCTCGTTCCAGTAGGACGTTACTGCTGGGAAAACGAGGCCAGATGGGATCAGGACGGCGAGCTGGGGTGGAGCCCAGAAAACCTTCCCGCTAGATCATCCGATATGGACGGGGAAAGGAGAGGGATGGAAAAAGTCCCTTCATGTTAGCCGCCTCCTGGATTATGCCGGGCAGCTCCAGAGGAGGGCACCGACGGCTGGGAGTGGTGTGGTCACCGATGCGAAAAAGGTCCGGGGAGGGGTGAGCATTTGCTCAGCCCCCCTCGTTCCGACACTACGCTCTCCAGGAGGGAGTGAGCAGTGGGGCTGCTGCTGACATCGCCTGTCCCGGAGGAGCCATCCGATTCGCGATAAAAGGAAAATTACAAGATGGCGTCGTCCAGCGTGTAGCGACCTGCCACTGAGAAATATTCCTCGGCGCTTACCTTGAAACAAGACTGCTCGTCTGCTTCTCCTCAGACAGGAAAACTCACCGGGGCGGCAGGAGGTTGACGTGGCGGGGCCACAGGCAGCCCCAACAAAGGTTGAGCTGGTCAAGCTAGACAACTTCCCTGCTTCGTTCTTCTGACAGTGCTATTAGCTTGCTGAAAAAAAATGTAAGCCGATTACCCGCTCTTAACGTAATTTTTACGGACCGGGTGGGGCCCACACAACAGGTGGATGTGGACTAAATTTTTTCAGTGCGATGCTTTGCATGACGGGATAAACCCACTAAGCGACAGCTCTTAAAGGATGAAGCCTATACGAAATAGAACGGTTAACACACAAAGCAATATACAAAATGAAGTAAATCAGAAAATAGACATAAAAACAATGCAGATAATAAATACGATGACAAACCTGTGTGAAGCATACAGGTTCAAAACACATATCCTCTGGTGTTGAAACCTACTGAATAGTAGTGGGTTTTTAAATGGGATTTGAAAACCGAGTGGGAGAGGGGCCTGTCTGACAAGCAGAGGTAACTCGTTCCAAAGTCTTGGGCCTGCTACAGAGAAGGCCCTGTCACCTGACACTTGATGTGTCCCTGGGTAAAACACTGAACCCCTCATTACCTCTGATGTGTCCCATCAGTGTATGAATGTGTGTGTAGTAGATAGCTGTATGAATGTGTGTGTAGTAGAGTGCTGTATAAATGTGTGTGTAGTAGAGTGCTGTATGAATGTGTGTGTAGTAGAGTGCTGTA
>NC_056516.1:8323509-8324313 GCF_014905685.2 Nematolebias whitei | reverse complement strand
TGTGTGTGTAGTAGAGTGCTGTATGAATGTGTGTGTAGTAGAGTGCTAAATGAATGTGTGCGTAGTAGAGTGCTGTATGAATGTGTGCGTAGTAGAGTTCTGTATGAATGTGTGCATAGTAGAGTGATGTATGAATGTGTGCGTAGTAGAGTGCTGTATGAATGTGTGTGTAGTAGAGTGCTGTATGAAT
Source organism: Nematolebias whitei (assembly GCF_014905685.2). Classification (NCBI taxonomy): domain Eukaryota; kingdom Metazoa; phylum Chordata; class Actinopteri; order Cyprinodontiformes; family Rivulidae; genus Nematolebias; species Nematolebias whitei. The sequence continues at coordinate 8,324,123 of NC_056516.1, read as the reverse complement.
GTGTGCGTAGTAGAGTGCTGTATGAATGTGTGCGTAGTAGATCTAAAAAAGTTAAATCTGGTCCTCTGGACATTCAAAAAAACCAAAACAAAGCAAAACAACAAAAAATGTAGAAACGTTTCGTCTCTCGTCCGAGAGACTTCTTCAGTCTGAGGTGCTGTTTTCAGCTCAGTCTCTTAAATAGCACCTTCTCAGAGTGGATCAACCAGTTTTGCTGCTGACAACCAAAACCAGCTTATCACATGCTCAAGAAGGACCATCAGCCTAACAATGGATCTAACTAAGAAACTAACTGTGTGTCTAGATCAGACCACACTTCAGCAAGTGTTGGACTGTACAGATCAGGCACGCTTAGCACAGCATGTCAAGTCCAAGACTCGACAACAAAATAAGTTTAACTTACTAATAACTCATCAACACCATCACTCTTCCAATAACACCACATTCAGTGTAGGACAACACTCCAGTAGTCAATTACATGCCAGGGAGACAGAAAAGTGGGTGAAGAATTTATCTGACAGACAGCTCACCCAGCCAGAGACAGAGATTCTTGCCAGGGGACTGAACTTTGCGGTTGCACCAAGTAGAATTCCTCTGGTGGAGATGATCACAGC
>NC_056516.1:8318216-8323409 GCF_014905685.2 Nematolebias whitei | reverse complement strand
TGTATGAATGTGTGTGTAGTAGAGTGCTAAATGAATGTGTGCGTAGTAGAGTGCTGTATGAATGTGTGTGTAGTAGAGTGCTGTATGAATGTGTGCGTAGCAGAGTGCTGTATTAATGTGTGCGTAGCAGAGTGCTGTATTAATGTGTGTGTAGTAGAGTGCTGTATGAATGTGTGCGTAGTAGAATGCTGTATGAATGTGTGTGTAGTAGAATGCTGTATGAATGTGTGTAGAGTGCTGTATGAATGTGTGTAGAGTGCTGTATGAATGTGTGTCTGGAGGTAAATGAGGGCACAGATTGTGTTGTAAAGAGCTTTGAGTGCCTAAGAGGTTAGAGAAGATGAGCATGTGATAGGAAAGTCATAGGTTCAAGTCCCGGTACCATCAACATCAAAATGTGATCGGAAAATGTGAAGCACCCACACCTGTCTCCGTCCTCATTTTCCCCACTCTGGCCCCCTGGGCAAGGTGCTTAACCCCCATCAGCTGCTCCCAAAAACAGGTGTCTCTTGAAAATGAGTTCTAGTGACTCATTGAGACTTCCTGTATACATAAAGGTATATGAAAAAATAAAAAATGAAAGTCTCTATACAAGTAGCTTCAGTCCATTTACTATTTTTCATATAAAAATATGCGTTCTGTTTATAATAATAATTTTCAATATTTTTTTGTCTTGAATATATTGATTAAATCAATAAAATGCTGCATGTTACAGTAAATTTAACCAGTAAGCTAAAGAAACATAGATCACTGGTGGTTCCGAGGTAAATGGGATCAGGAAACAGCCCGCTGGGACCTTTTGTTTACAACGCCTACGCTGAGCTTTTATTTTGAAATCTCGCAGAGCCGCAGCTCTGTTTACTTGGCGCAGCTGATAGCGCCAGAGCCAAAGAGAAGGACAGGCTCTGACAGCGGGACACGCGAACCCGGGGCTCTTCGGATTGGTGTGCGGTCAGGGTGTCCCGCGCTGAGCGGAGCTGCGGCGGATACATCAGCCAGGTCAACCCGCACGGAGCCCCGCACCTCCCGCAGCCTGAAATGGAGCAGATTGGACGCCTGGCCCCGCTTCATGTCTGAGGTAAGTCGGTGTGGGACGTGTCAGTGCATGCGTGCGGGCTGGAGAGCGGAAGGGCCCGTGTTTTGTGCTGAACTGATTGTGGTTCTGTTGGGTTTCGTTAATGGATCACAGTAGGTGCTGATGGCGCAGCCTGCTGCTGCCATGTTGTTGTGGCTGCAGGCGTCATGACAGCAGAGGGGCTTCAGCAGAGATGGACAGGTTGCTCCTCAGTAAAATCACAAACACATGATTGGACCTCGTTTTTCCACATGTGTTCTGTCCTCTGGTTCCGTCTTCATTTCTTAGCAGCTGCTTTAACATCCAGGCAGAATGATGCAGTTTACCTCACAGGGCTGACAGAAGACGATGTGCATTTTGTGTTTGCATATTTATTTAAAGATTTGTGTTTAAAGCAACAATAGAACCTACTGGATGAGGTACGTTTTCTCAGGGACACTCATGTACTGTTCAAAACCATCTCATGCTGCTGTGTTTCATGTCATGTATCTTATATAATCACAATGTATTGTATCATGTATACTGTATCACAGTACATCATATCGTGGTTCTGAGCGGCCACTATCCTGCACGTTTTAGATGTTTCTCTACTTCAACACACCTGATGTGAATGAATGACTGACGTGGGATTCTACAGAATGTGAAGACCTGCTGAAGAGCAGGGAACAACTAAAACCTGCAGGAAATTGGCCCTTGATGGACAGGACTGGGGACCAGTGCTTATTACAACAGGGCTGCACAATATGTTGAACATTTATCATCATGTCAGTTTCAGAGAATACATAAAGGACTGTGAAGACATTATACTTCAACCAATGCAGTCATATTCTGCTGCTGATGTGTTTTAATCCAACAAACTCTTCCTGGCCCTGATGCCTCTATCTGGTTTAGACGAGATGAGAGTGGAATATTTAACAATGATGTCAAACATTAAATGTTTGTTGTGCATCCCAAACTTCCTGCCTGCACCCCCTCCTCCGAACTCGCTAAGAAGAAGCTGTCACACTCTCACAGTTTAACTTGACACATTTTTAAGCCTCAGAAAACTAATTAAAAATAAACTTATTTAAAAAAAAGCATTTTTGAACATACAGCAGCAAGGTAACAGCTATCGGTGAAAATCGAGACCTAAAAAGAATATCTACAGTGTATTTTCTATTTAGTCATGCAGTTGTCCCTTTTGTAGGGGCAAGGCGTTAAAATTGTCCCACAGACAACCACTGGGGGGCGCTCACGCTTTGTGGCTTCAACTTCCAGCTTCCGGTTCAGTGTCTAGTTATAATAAATTGTATGGCAATGATCATATCTAATCATATCACCATTTATCATATATCATTTATCATGTATCATGTATCGTTCCATTTTTCTTAATACGGTATTACAAATGTAGTATAATGTTTTCAGTTACTGACTCGACTGTAGGCGGAGAAAGAAGCTAATGCTAACATTTGGCTCTTATGTTTAGTACTAAAGGGACAAACCTGTCCTGTTTCATAACCTGTGTGTTTCATAACCTCATAAACTGTTTGTTTGGGAGAATTGCACCAAGAAACTAATTTCAATGACCTATTCTTATCTTGAATCAATCACAAGAGCAAAGCAGCTATTACTGTAAAACTGCTCCTTGACCCTAGGATGGGCACTCGCCTTAGTGCACGCACGCATGCACACAGCTGCCTTGTAAATCAATGCTCTACTAGATGCTTGGAATGGTTATGCAACCAGTCAGTGCATTCATGACTTGTAAATGAATTCTGTGGAAGCAAGTGACAAAGACCGGAGGGGAGGGCCAGCCCTGAATTACAATATAAAACCTTACCCTCAACTTGCGGTTTCACCTGTAGCTCACTTTAAACCAGTAAACTGATTAAAGACTCCGTGTTGAGGTAAGTAGGAAGTCTAGATTTAAACTAGCAGATCAGCCATTCACAGACGATAAACCAGTTTGACTGAGGCCAACTCAGCACCACAACGAGCGTTGATCCTATTTAACCTGCGCTGTCGTCAGAGCCGTGCGTTCAGCCAGGGACACGAGTGTGACTTTCTGCCATCTTTCCTTCAGTCTCTGGAAAAATCAACACCCGCATGTTGTCAGAAAGGTGCAGCGTTCAGCACAATTGACAGTATTTATGCGTGTCAGAGTGTGTTTGTGTGTGAAGAGAGACACAGATGTCTCGTATAACAAGACACCCTCTAAAAAGTTGCAAATCTCTAAGAGAGGCTCATACCGTTTTACAGTTTCATAAGATACAATAAAAAAAATACGCAAACAGTGTAGGATTAAAACATTCCTTCCCCCATGTGTATTTTTACACGTTTAGTTGTGCTCCTTGGGAACTGGCAACCATTATTGCGTTTTTATGTTGTCTTTGTAAAATCAGGTGAGAGAGGCACGCCCAGGTGAGGATCACCTCTCAGGAATGTCATTTGCCAGTACATTATGTGTTTTGTGTCGTAGTTGTACTATTGGCACACGGGTAGATTCTTGGAAGTGGTAAATGGCATCTCTCCCCTGCAGGCACCGTTTCACAATCCGCCCTGTGGAGCAACGTCTCGTCTGACAAGAGCACACAAATGAACAGAGTGAAGGATCAGACCTGTGAGCAAGATCCTAGGGTTGAGACATTCCTGAGGAGCAACATGCACAGGCATAAGTTTGAATTCAGGATAGCTGAAGGGGAAAAAGAGACCTAACATTTGTGTGTCTGCTCAAAATGTACCACAAAATACCTTTTAACAGTTACACACACTGTCTTTATCTGGTTTGGTAATGGTTGAATGTTTTAGTCACTTACTCACTGGTTTCAGGTCTTCACAAATAAATACATATTATTTTTATCACTCACCACTAGGAATGATGGGCAGCCATTGTTTCTGATGCCAGCGTCAGTCTGTGCATGTGATGGTTATTAAAGAAATTCTCAGAAACTAACCATCGAGGGTACACCTACAACCAGTTAACCTTTGGAGTCAATCTGATTCAAGATGGCTGCCACAGCTAAATGACCTTAATTCAATTCAATTCAGTTTATTTATTTAGCGCCAAATCACAACAAAGTTGTGTCAGGGCACTTTACAGGAACATTCACATAAAAGCCAATTAGTAAAGTTCTCTATCTAAGGAATCCAACAGACAAGTTGAATCTTGGCTTCGTTGCAGTCTCCCATCCTGAGCAAGCACAGTGGCAACAGTGGAAAGAAAAAACTCCCTTTTAAAAGGAAGAAACCTCCAGCAGAACCAGGCTCAGGACAAGCGGCCATTTGCTTTGACCGGCTGGTTGAGAGGACAGGAAGGAGAGACAGAGGAACACAGAATGGTAGGTCCAGGTATAGGTCCAGGTGTATCTGAAAGACAAAAAAAAAAACATGTTAAAGATAGAAATAATAATTACAAATACAAACAGGTTGAGCAGAGTAAGTAAAGACAGTAGCAGAGTGAAAAGTGTGGTCAGTTTGTCCTCCAGCAGTCCAAGCCTATAGCAGCATAACTAAGGGACAGCTCAGGAAACCCAAGCCGACCCTAACTATAGGATTTATCAAAAAGGAAAGTCTTAAGCCGAGTTTTAAAACTGGATAATGTGTCAGCCTCATGGACAGAGATTGGAAGTTGGTTCCACAAGAGAGGAGCCTGATAACTGAAAGATCTGCCTCCCATTCTGTTTTTGTAAATTCTAGGAACCACAAGTAAACCTGCAGTCTGAGAGTGAAGTGCTCTGTTAGGAAAATATGGAACAATAAGATCTGTAATATAAGATGGAGCCAGGTTGTTGAGAGCTTTGTAGGTTAGAAGTAAGATTTTGAATTCTATTCTGGATTTGACAGGGAGCCAATGGAGAGAAACTAAAACTGGAGAAATATGATCTCTCCCACTAACTCCAGTTAAGACTCTGGCAGCAGCATTTTGGATCAACTGAAGACGTTTTAAAGAAGTATTTGGACACCCAGATAATAAACCATTGCAATAGTCCAGTCTAGATGTGACAAATGCATGGACCAGTTTTTCTGCATCATTTTTAGATCAGATGTTTCTAATGTTAGTGATATTACGCAGGTGGAAGAAGGTGGTTCTAGTAACGTTTTTAATGTGGGGGGTAAAAGACATGTCCTGATCAAAAATA
>NC_056516.1:8316718-8318116 GCF_014905685.2 Nematolebias whitei | reverse complement strand
GGAGGGAAGGAAAGTCACAGATACAAGGTGTTTCCTAACATTCAGGGTTAGACAGGATCTGTTTCTGAAAAATAAACCCAGTTTAACTTTCAGTTTCTTTACTAGGTTTTCTACGTGGAGCTTAAAGGAGAAATGAGAGTTGACCAAGATACCCAAATATTTATAGGAATCAACAAACTCAATGGGGACACGATTTGAGGATAAAATCAGAGGAAGAACTGCTGGGACCAACTTCCTGTATGAAAAAACATCTCTTTGGTTTTATTGGCATTTAAGACAAGTTTGAGGTGGAACAAATCAGACTGGATGATGTTGAATGCGGATTGCAAAAGCTGGAAAGCCTTATCAACTGTTTTAGCTCGACAATAAACAACTGTGTCATCAAGATAGAAATGTATTGATGCATCAGGGATGCTCTGACCTACATTACCTATGTAGATTATAAAGAGGGTGGGTCCTAAGACTGAGCCTTGTGGTACACCATTGTTGACTGTTAAATAACTGGAGGAAGTACCATTATGTTGAATACATTGCCTCCGGTCTGAGCGATATTTAGAGAACCAACCAATGGTGTGTTCTGAGAAACCAATTTCTGAGAGTTTATGACTCAAGATGTTCTGATCCACAGTATCAAAAACTTTAGACAGGTCTAAGAAAAGTGCAGCACAATAATCCTTAGCATCCAGTGCTTCAACAATGTCATTAAGAACCTTCAGTGAAGCAGTGGTTGTGCTGTGTTTTTTCCTGAAACCAGATTGATGTGGAGGTAAGATGTTAAATGATTCCAGATATTTTTTGATTTGACAGTTTATCAGTTTTTCTAGAACCTTGGCTAAAATGCAGAGTTTAGAGATTGGTCGATAGTTGTTCAATCTTAACATGTGATTCTTGACCTGCCATTGTGTATCTATTTCTACCAAACCCAGCTGGTCAAAGCAGATGGCGCTTGTCCTGAGCCTGGTTCTGCTAAAGGTTTTTTCCTCATGAGGGAGTTTTTCCTTTCCACTGTCGCCTTCATGCTTGCTCAAGATGAAAGTTCTGTGATGGAGTTAAACTCATCTGCTCCTCAGATAAATAATGTTAAATTATTATTTTTATACATGAACGTTTCTGTTCTGTGCCCTGAGACGACTTCTGTTGTGACTTGGTGCTTTATAAATAAACTGAATTGAATTGACCTTGTAAGTTTTAACAGCTCTGAAATGTTCTTTAGTAATCATGAAAGATCTTTGTACTCTCAAGAAAACAGAATTCAGGGATCCTCTGTCATCCAGCTTCTCCTTCATTTTAAACACCAATCTTTGGCGTTACCCAACTTCTGCAATTCTACAATTTAAGACAACGGACAAAGTCTCCAAGGAGTTCATCTTCATTCACATTATTTTATTGTAATAGGTC
>NC_056516.1:8300750-8316618 GCF_014905685.2 Nematolebias whitei | reverse complement strand
GAGGACAGGAAGGAGAGACAGAGGAACACAGAATGGTAGGTCCAGGTGTATCTGAAAGACAAAAAAAACACATGTTAAAGAAATAAATAATAATTACAAATTCAAACAGGTTGAGCAGAGTAAGTAAAGACAGTAGCAGAGTGAAAAGTGTGGTCAGTTTGTCCTCCAGCAGTCTAAGCCTATAGCAGCATAACTAAGGGACAGCTCAGGAAACCCAAGCCGACCCTAACTATAGGATTTATCAAAAAGGAAAGTCTTAAGCCGAGTTTTAAAACTGGATAATGTGTCAGCCTCATGGACAGAGATTGGAAGTTGGTTCCACAAGAGAGGAGCCTGATAACTGAAAGATCTGCCTCCCATTCTGTTTTTGTAAATTCTAGGAACCACAAGTAAACCTGCAGCCTGAGAGCGAAGTGCTCTGTTAGGAAAATATGGAACAATAAGATCTGTAATGTAAGATGGAGCTAGGTTGTTGAGAGCTTTGTAGGTTAGGAGTAAGATTTTGAATTCTATTCTGGACTTGACAGGGAGTCAATGGAGAGAAACTAAAACTGGAGAAATATGATCTCTCCCAGTAACTCCAGTTAAGACTCTGGCAGCAGCATTTTGGATCAGCTGAAGACGTTTTAAAAAAGTATTTGGACACCCAGATAATAAACCATAGCAATAGTCCAGTCTAGATGTGACAAATGCATGGACCAGTTTTTCTGCATCATTTTTAGATCAGATGTTTCTAATGTTAGTGATATTACGCAGGTGGAAGAAGGCAGTTCTAGTAATGTTTTTAATGTGGGGGGTAAAAGACATGTCCTGATCAAAAATAACACCAAGATTTTTAACATTAGAGCTGGAGGACAGATTAATGTCATCTAAGGAGGGAGAAAGACTGAAAAATTCATTCCTAAGGTGCTCAGGTCCAAAAACCAAAACCTCAGTCTTGTCTGTGTTCAACAGGAGAAAATTAAGGGTCATCCAGGTTTTTATGTCTTTAAGACATGCTTGTAGTCTGAGTAGCTGATTGGATTCATTGGGTTTAATGGACAAATATGATTGTGTGTCATCAGCATAACAATGGAAATTTATCCCATGCTGTTTAATAACTTTACCTAATGGAAGCATATATAAAGTAAAGAGTATTGGCCCAAGCACTGAGCCCTGAGGAACTCCATGACTAACTTTGGTGTATGAAGAAGATTTATTATTTACATTTACAAATTGGAATCTATCAGATAGATATGATTTAAACCATTTTAGAGCCGTTCCTGTAATCCCAATATCATATTCAACCCTCTGTAGTAAAATATTGTGATCAACTGTATCAAATGCAGCACTGAGGTCTAACAGGACCAGTATGACACAAGTCCATTGTCTAAGGCCATGAGAATATCATTAGTGACTTTTACTAGTGCTGTTTCTGTGCTATGATGAGCTCTAAACCCTGACTGAAACTCTTCAAACAGATTATTTCTTTGTAGATGTTCACGCAACTGACCTGCAACTATTTTCTCTAGAATTTTTGAGATGAAAGTTAGATTAGATATAGGTCTATAGTTGGCCAGAATTTCTGAATCAAGGTCAGACTTCTTAAGTAAAGGTTTAATTACAGCAACCTTAAAGCGCTGTGGTACATAACCATCCATTAAAGACAAATTAAGTAGATCCAAAATGTGGACATTAATTAGTGGAAATACCTCTTTAAACAGTCTGGTTGAGATGGGATCTAGCAGGCATGTGGATGGTTTGGATGAGGTTATTATTTTTGACAATTCAGAGCTCAACAGGACAAAAACTGTCCAAACATAAATCAGGCTCTAGTGAAATTTTTAAAGTTGCCTCATTTGACAGGGGCCTAGAGACAGAAGGAAGGATGGTTTGAATTTTCTCTCTAATTGAAATAATTTTATTTATAAAGAATCTCATGAAGTCATCACTACTTATAGTTGTAGGGATACATGGTTCAACAGAGGACAAACATATTTATAACTCTTGGTGTTACAGATGTTGAGCTGAGTTTTGTGTGGAAGTAGTTGAGAGTCATCCCCATCACATACTCCGAGCTCTAACACATCTCGACCTACTGTATGTTTAAAACTTTGGCATACGTACAAGCATTCCTTGAAGGAATGTTTTATCATATAATTTAGATTTATTTTTATTTGTAATAACCAAAACAGCTCTAGTTAGGACCATAATAACTCAGTACCATATATTAAAATAAATTGTCAGATTTTGTGTAATATGACTCCTTAGTCAAACACAAGTTTAATAAATGTCCAGAGGACTAAACTTAACTTTTTTAGATTTTCCTACCTGGATTATTGAGCATGCATCAGGATATTTAATGTAATGTCAGCAATGGTCCTCAAAAGTTCAGGGTCAAGTTTCTTTATTTGTCATTCGCAACACACGTGGTACATGAGGTGGAACGAAAGCGAGTACACAGGGTCCTAGTTACATCCAGCAATAGCAAAAGTATAAATTGTAAAAAACAAAAAAGCAAAAACAGTAATAAGATCGAAGATATGAACTAAGAAATACGCTAAACACTAGTAGTACAAAAACAATACGCCGAACAGCAGCATGAACATGAGTCTGTGTGAGCAGATAAGTACGAATTAATACAGCAGTATGAAATAAATCAGCAGCATGAGATCAGCAGCACATATCAGCAATCAAGTGGCATTACAGTGATTTTTTTCACAGTGATCATCCTGATTAGGGATTCATGAGTCAAACAGCTTCAGGGTAGAAGCTAGGCCTATCGCAATAAACAATAAATCAGTTAATTGCATGATAAATTAAAATGAGGTTGATAAATTTCATTTATCGGCTTTATCGTTTCTTTGTGTCTCTCTCTGACCCCTCCCTTTCTCTTTTCTCTTTAAAATCTTTTTTAACTTTCCAAAATCGCGTTTTTGGATCATTAAAAGCAGCTAAGCTGAGAAGCTAAGCTACGAGCTAAGCTAACAGGCCGACCTCGGGGAAAAAAAACCTCCCTCGTGTCGAAGCTCCAAAATTCACGGTTGAAACCCGTGCCTTCGTGTTTTTCTCTGCAAAAAGAAGCTGAGAACTTGTTTACTGTTTTTTTTTAATTAAAAGCTTTGTGTGAAAAATGCTATGCTGAAGAGCTCAAACCACACCGAGCATCCGCCATTTTGAGAACTGAAGAGAGACAGCCCATGTCATGTCAAGGGGCCTCCCTTCCATTTTTCTTAAAGAGACACGCCGCTCGCTATCACTATCCATCCTTCGGTTCAAACAGTCTTATATTGCCATCCGGTGGTCAGTAAAGGTACTACATGCAAACAAATTTAACCAACATTTCTTCTAAAATTTGACAATAATTGCTAATATTGCTGAACAATATTATCATTTATCTCAATAATTTCTGTGACAATTAATCACCCAGCAAAATTTGTTATCATGACAGACCTAGTAGAAGCTGTTCCTCAGTCTATTGGTTCTACACTTAATGCTGCTCAACCTCCTGCCTGAGGGGAGCGAGGTCAAAAGTGTGTGTGCTGGGTGAGTGGGGTCTTTCATGATGCAGGTGGCTCTCTTCCTGCATCTGGATGTATAGAAGTCTGTGATGGTGGGGAGACTGACTCCAACAGACTTCTGTGCAGCCTCAAAGCCCATAAACACTATAGAGTCCTCAGCATACATGTTAATGCAAACCATGTGTCAGCTTATTAACCTTTATCTGCTGCTTTCTTTATGATTTAACTTTGCTTTTTTGTTGATAACTGGAGATAGGGAAACTTTTAAATCTGTCAGGTCCAAATAAATATGATATTTTTGATAAGCATATGATATGACAGAGCTGCTAAAAATGCAAAAATAAATAAATAATTTGTTTAGGTACTAAAAATAACCTCAGATGTTTCTGGTAGCTGTTACTGTAAATCCACCAAGACAGAGTGTTTTGGGTTTTAGTTCACGTTCTGTTAGAACCAAAACAGTAATAGGTTTCTGATTTCAAAATTTATTGAGGTGAATTATGACTGAAAGATTTTCAAGATTTCTCTAAAAAAAGTATTTTGATTTGTGTATGTGACTCTTGTTCTCCTTTTTATCCATTCTCACCCTCAGAGCAAACAAAATGAGGCCTAACTGAGCGCTTGCAGCAGTATTGGACAAATCTCTGTTTCCCACAGCAGAGATTCTGCAAGCCACCTCAAGACGTGACACAGCTACAAACCCCACTCCAAACTTCATGTGACTTGAGCTTACTAAGGTGGAGATGGTGAACTGACAGCTGAAGACCAGCAGGCAACAAAAAGCCACCAATCAGACCCATCTTCGGCAGACATGTCAGGGCTCAAACGTCACCGCGATGGAAAGATTGCTGGACTGTATGATCTTGACAAGACGCTGGGTCGGGGTCACTTTGCCGTGGTCAAGCTGGCTCGTCATGTATTCACTGGGGAAAAGGTAAGCTTGTCTATATTTGTGCATAAAAGTGCAATGTTTTGAAACTAAACCAGCAAAATCAAATGTACAGTTTGTCTGAGAAGTCACTTTTATAAACAAAAACATCATTGGTTTTCCCATAAATGTGTTTCTTCATCTATTTCACAATGGGTTGTGTTGATTTTAGCTTTTATGATGGATTTTTGATATATCATGCACTTATTGTTTTTAGTAGAGTTGATCCAGACTTCACTAAAGACTAAGAACTTGAAGTTTTGCATAATAAACATTTAAATAGTTTTACTATCTCCACTACATTTTAGCAGTGGGTAGTAACAGGTCTCTTGAAAATGAGTTCTCGCGGCTCAATGAGACTACCTGTATAAATAAAGGAAAAAAAAAAAAGTTTTCACTTTTACTTCCGTCTCTTGTCCAGGTTGCTGTAAAGGTGATAGACAAGACTAAGCTGGACCCAGTGGCGAGGAGTCACCTTTTCCAGGAGGTACGATGCATGAAAATGGTGCAGCACCCCAACGTGGTGCGCCTTTACGAGGTCATCGACACAGCCACCAAACTCTACCTCATCCTGGAGCTGGGCGACGGAGGAGACATGTACGACTGCATCATGAAGCACGATGGAGGCCTCAGTGAAGAGGTGAGACAAAACCTCTCAGATATGCACATTACCTGCAGAACTGTAAGGTTACTCTTTTATAAAGCCACCGGACCTTGGACTTGTCTCAAGATACAGCAATAAAACAGATATCAATAAAAGGCATAGTGAAATGAGATGAGAATCGTTTTTTGGGAACGTACTTTTCATTTTATTACTTTTTTTTATTATGGGGAAAAACAGTTTTGGGGAAATAGAGTAGAACAGGTTGATGGTAGTTGGAGACCCACGTGTGCACTGCAGCTACAGATACTTTGAGGTTAATAAAGTCCAGGCACCACTGGTTAAAAGTGTGTGACAAAGTTGTTAAAGTGCAGCTGAAAGGTGGGAAGGAAATGAGAAATCTGTTGGTGTCGGTACGATTTTGTTGAACTTTTATAATTTACTCAGTGAGGTTTTCACTAACTGGTTCTTCTGTGAAAACACTGACAACCTCAAAAAGATTTTGCACAACTTGCTTAATTTCTTTTTAGTTCAGAGATAAATAAGCACAGTGGCATAACTCATTGTTCTCCCCTTTTGTCTGCATTTTAACAAGAATGCTTTATTTTTTTAATTTTAAGGTCCAGGTTTTTAATTCTGGAAGTTCCTACACTCTGGTCCTTAGTTCATTTTAGATCTGAAAAAAAAAAACGTGTTTAGTTTTCCTCTTTAAAGTCTTTATAAGCCCACTTTTGTCAAACTGGCTAACTTATAGGTTTGTTGTACCTGAGTCTTGTAACCATATATAGAATATTATTTTTAGTTGATTTCAGCTTGACATGTTGGGGAGGGAAAGGAAACCTAGATATTAAAGTGGTCTGAAATTTGTTTATGGCTGACAGTGATTATATTTACATGAACAAGCAGAGTTCATCAATTTGGATCCCTCCTATGTGGTGCTGTTTGTAAAGTTACACAGTCAAAAATTAACAGCTTTTGGTTTATTTAGTCTTTCATAAGACAAAAAAGTTTTTTTTTCCAAAATCATATTTTCACCATGTTATTCATACATTTATAAATGTCATACTTCCAAACTAAATACTTAACTTGCAAGTTAAATATTTAGTTAGCAAGCTAAATATTTAGCTCCACAATAAATATTTAGTTTACAAACTAAATGTTTATGTGCAAGCTAAATGCTGAATTTACAAGTTTGCAAGTTAAATATTTAACTTGCAAGCTAAATGTTTAGCTAGCAAGTTAAATATTTATGTCCGACCCAAATGTTTAGTTAGCACATTAAATATTTATTTTGGAAATTAAATGTTTAGTTTGGAAAATAAATATTTAGGTCCAAGCTAAATATTTTGTTAGCAAATTAAATATTTAGTTTAGGAATTAACTGTTTAGCCTAGAAGATAAATATTTAGTTTGAAAATTAAATGTTTAGTTTTGAAAATAAATATTTAGCTAGGAAATTTAATATTTAATTTACACCTAAACGTTTAGTTTACTAACTAAATAATTAACTTGCAAGTTAAATATTTAGTTTGTAAATTAAACATTTATCTTGGACATAAACATTTAGTTTGTAAACTAAATATTTAGTGTGGAGCTAAATATTTAGCTTGTAAATTAAATCTTTAGTTTGGAACTATGACATTTATAAATGTATGAATAACATGGTAACATTTTTTTTCTTATGAAAGGCATAAACTAAAATGTTGCTGTTAATTTTTGACTGTGTAACTTTACAAACAGCGCTCCATACCCTTCTAGTACATTTTCTGGCCACTTGTAGGCAACAAAGTTTAAAAGCAGTGTTACAACCGGCAAAAGGCTTGTTGCGCCAGTTGTAACATATGGGGTGGGCGTTTCCACCTCTGCACACCTCAAGCAGCCACGGAGTCAGATGAAAAGGTTTTAACGGTGTTTATTTACAATGTGAATAAATGAATGATATACAGTGGAGTCTTACCAGACTTCAGGGTGAGCCTCGGGCCAAAATAACAAACAAAACAAACTGTTTTTCCTATTTTTATCACTTACCTAATAAATTAAAGTAAACAAAAATACAGGTCTCTTACCTGATCTAAACTAACAAAAACAGGAGAAAAAGATCTTAACTAAAATGGCAGCTCACCCCTATATCTACACCTCTAGATGCAGGAAGAGGGCTACCTGCATCATGAAGGACCCCACTCACCCAGCACACACACTTTTTGCCCCACTCCCCTCATGAAGGAGGTTGAGTGTAGAACCACTAGACTGAGGAACAGCTTCTACCCTGAGGCTGTTAGACTCATGGATCTCTAACTAGAATAATCACTGTGAAAAACCATATCATGTTTCTGCTGATCTGTTTCATGTTGCTGCTGATCTGTTTCATGTTGCTGCTGATCTGTTTCAATGTTGATGTGTTCATGCGTGCACATCCGCTCACACAGACTCATGTTCATGTTTGTGCTGATGTTCAATGTTTTATGTTATGAGTGCTTAGTGTATATTTAGTTGATGTTTTTCTTAGTTCATATCTTAGATGTTATTACTGTTTTTCTTGGACATTTTATTGTTGGATGTAACTGGGACCCTGTGTACATAATTTCGCTCCACCACATGTACCACATGAGGTGCTAATGACAATAAAGAATCTCTGACTCTCTCTCTCTGACAAGAACTCCTCACTAAACTAAGCTAATTTTAACAGTAGACAGCAGGTCAGCTGTGGCTGGTTGGGACACGCAGAGTGAATGGGAAAACACCAACGTCATCTGCAACTCGGCTCCTCTTTAAGCAGCAACCTCCAGGCAGGCAGCCAATCACAGCTCCGTTCAGCAGTGTCTTCCTCCAGCTGCACACCTGGACACTAATTGGCACAATTTGGCTTTTGAACACTGGTTCATAGGCAGTTTAAGACAGCAGTTGTAACATCTGCATAGTCTCTATTAGTAATAGTAGCATGTTAGTTTAGCTAGCAAAAATGTTCAACTTAAAGTGTAAAATTCAGCTTTTTAAAGTTACGTTTTTCATATTTACTTATTCAGCTTTGGAAGTACGAAACACTTTCTTTACAGAATGTTCCTAGTTCGTTTTCTAGCTAGCTTTTTATTTTATTTTTTTAGCTCGTTAACGGTTTTAAGTCAAAGCCAAATGTATTTATAAAGCACATTAAAAACAGCAGCTGTTACCAAAGTGCTTAACAATAAGATCAAGGCAGTAATTAAAGAAAAATAATAATAAGATGTAATTAAAACATAAAAAAACACAAAAACAATGAAATACTAAATCGGATCATACGGTGTTAAACATCCGTGAAAACAGGTGTGTTTTTAGTAGATATTTAAAAACAGGAAGTGAAGTGGCCTGTCTGATGTTGAGGGCAGATTGTTCCAGAGTTTAGGGCCCATGACTGAAAAAGCCCGATCTCCTCTGAGCTTCAACCAAAAGCAGCTGATCAGATGATCTCAGTGCTCGAGACGGAACATCTGGTTGAAGTAGCTCACAGAGATATGAAGGTGCAAGACCATTTAGGCACTTAAAGGTCAACAGGAGAATTTTAAAATCAATTCTCTGATATGTACAGGGAGCCAGTGAAGGGAGGACAAAACTGGTGAAATGTGCTCAAACCTACGAGTTCCTGTTAAAAGCTGAGCTGCAACATCTTGGACGAGCTGGAGGCGTGAAAGAGAACCCTGACTGACCCCAACACAAAGCGTGTTACAGTAGTCTAGCCAGGTTGAAACAAATGCGTGGACTGTTCTTTTCAAAGTCTGATCTGGTCAACACGGACTTAAACTTAGCTATCTGCCTTAACTGTAAGAAGCTTTTCTGCAGAACAGAGTTAATTTGTTTATTAAACTCAAAACCAGAGTCTAAAACCATCCTGAGATTTGTACACAATTTCTCTAAAGCCTTTATTTTCTGGCTGCTGCAAGTCACATCCACAAATACCTTTATAGATATTCTGTGGGACTGAGGTCTGGAGATAGACTTCCTTAATGTGCACCATCTTTAGCTATGGTACTATTTGTTGCTGTGTTGGTGCACTTTGTGTCATTGTGTTGTTGGAAGACCCATCCAGGACTCATCTTCTGTGGTCTGGCTGAGGACAGAAACTTCTCATGCCAGATTTAATGGTATATGGCTCTGTTCATTGATTCCTCAACACAATGAAAATCACCCATTACAGAAAAACAGCCCCAAAACATGACGTTTCCACCTCCGTGCTACACCTGATGGTGTTCTTGATCATACTCAACATTTATCTTCCTCTAAACTGGGTTGAATCGGTGCTATGAGCTCCATTTTAGTCTCATTTGACTAAAACATTTCATCCCGTGCCTTGTCTGAGTCGTTCAGATGTTCACTGGCAAACGTAAGACGTGCCTGAACATGAGCAGGAAGTCCTTGCAGGCAGTGTTCAGTTTATTACAGTGTAGTGTGTAATCCGTGTATTCTTAGTGACTGTGGTCACGATCGTCCTCGCCCCATGAGGCGAGGAAGAAATAGATCTCTGTGAAATTGATTCTTGTAACCATTTTCGATCACTTTCTGTTTTCACTGTCCGTTCACAGCTCTTATATGTAAACTAGCTAATTAAAGTTAGTTCCCAGACTGAGAGTGAACTGGACCGAACATTAAAATGTAACTAACAGACAAATATTGTGACAAGTTTCCTGTTGCTTGACACTATTTATGTCTCTCTCCCAGGTGGCCAAGTGTTATTTTGCCCAAATCGTCCACGCCATTTCCTACTGCCACCGGCTCCATGTGGTGCACAGGGACCTGAAGCCTGAAAACGTGGTTTTCTTTGAGAAGCAGGGCGTCGTCAAGCTCACCGATTTTGGCTTTAGCAACCGCTTTCAGCCCGGGAAAAAACTGAATACCTCCTGTGGCTCCCTGGCTTACTCAGCTCCCGAAATACTGCTGGGGGACGAGTATGATGCTCCTGCTGTGGGTAAGTCTTAACAAAACTGAAACAAGTGAGAAGATGACTGTGCTTGTTGGTTTGCTTGGTGTTATATTTGGTCTCAGTTTAAACCCAGCAACCAAGCAAAGTGCATTGTGTTCACTTTAACTGCACTGTATGATACGATGGAGCTTTAGGGCCACGCTAAGATAAAAAAAATTTTAAGGCATAAAATTACGAGAATAAAGTCATACGAGACTTTTTGGTTTTTTCCAGCTCTTGTTTATTTTATTTTTTTCCACGAGTCAGATCCACAACGCAACCTGTCAATTAATCCAGTAGGCGTGTCAGCAAATGACCAGTCTGAAGTTCAATGCTCCTTACCAGCAGAGAGCTGCTGCAGCCCATCAGAGTCTAAGCAGGTTCAAAGTCCTGATACTGATTATAATCTGATGCTGATATGCTCACAGATTAACTATCTCCTTATTTGTAAAACCAAAACCAAAATATAACTTAACAAGATGCTCAACATTCTTCTTTTTACCACAGTTAAAACGCGGTAAACTATGTTTATCGTTTCGAAGTTCGGATAATATAATGTCTTTATTCTGGTAATATTATCCGTCTTTATTCTCATATGAGTTTATTCTCGTAATTTTATGACTTTATTCTCATAATAAATTTAATTTATTATAATAAGTTATATTTCTTTATTATCATACGACTTTGTTCTTGTAATATTGTGACTTTATTTTCTTAATATTATGACTTTATTTTAATATTATGACTTTATTCTCGTAATATTATGATTATGTTCTCGTAATGTTATGATTATGTTCTCGTAATATTATGACTTTGTTCTCGTAATATTATGACTTTATTCTTGTAATATTATGACTTTATTCTCGTAATATTATGACTTTACTCTCGTAATATTATAATTTTATTCTCATAATATTATGTTTTTATTCTTGTAATATTATGACTTTATTCTCTTAATATTATGACTTTATTCTTGTAATATTATGACTTTATTCTCGTAATATTATGATTATGTTCTCGTAATGTTATGATTATGTTCTCTTAATATTATGACTTTATTCTCATAATATTATGACTTTATCCTCGTAATATTATGATTATGTTCTCGTAATGTTATGATTATGTTCTCGTAATATTATGATTTTATTCTCATAATATTATGACTTTATTCTCTTAATATTATGACTTTATTTTCTTAATATTATGACTTTATTCTCATAATATTCTGATTTTAGTCTCGTAATATTATGATTATGTTCTCGTAATATTAAGACTTTATTCTCATAATATTATGACTTTATTCTCGTAATATTATGATTATGTTCTCGTAATATTATGATTATGTTCTCTTAATATTATGACTTTGTTCTTGTAATATTATGACTTTATTCTCGTAATATTGTGACTTTATTCTCATAATATTATGACTTTATTCTCATAGTGATACAAGTTTATTCTCGTATTAATATTATGACTTTATTCTCATAATATTATAACTTTATTCTCGTAATATTATGACTTTATTCTTGTAATATTATGACTTTATTTCCGTAATATTACAAGTTTTTTCTCGTAATTTTATGGCTTTTAATTTTTTTTTCTTAGCTTGGCCCTAATGCTCCGTCATAGTATGAACTACTTCATTTAATTTATAGACTCTGCAGACGTCACCTGCTGGCAGCTTTATCAGATAGCTAAATGGTAAATGGTAAATGGAGCTTACTTCTATAGCGCCTTCCAGCCCCCTATGAGGGGCCCCAAGGCGCTTTACAGTACCAGCCATCCACCCATTCACACGCACATTCATACACCGGTGGCGGTAGGCTGCCATGCAAGGCGCCATCCAGTCCCACCGGGAGCAACTCGGGGTTAAGTGTCTTGCCCAGGGACACAACGGCACATGGTGTGGGAAGTCGGGATTCGAACCTCCAACCTTCCGATCAGAGGTCGGCTGCCACTACCACTGCACCACGGCCGCCCATAACAGTCCTTTTATTTTGCTGATAAAAGGACTGTTCAATGTCCAAGTTTTGTCAGATAGCGAAATATAGATTGGAAATAAAAAGATCTGGAGCACTGCAATGCTTACACCTGCAGTTTATTTTTGTCCGCAGTTTAATTTTCCTGTCAGTCGCAGCCTTTCTTAGTAAAAATCTGATATCTGATCAGGCTGAAATTGGTTTCCTCAGCAGCCTCTTCCTCCTTAACTGGAGCTCACACACACACCTGAAGCGGCGTCACTGGCATCGTTTCCACCACATCCCTCCCTGAGATAGCAGCGCTCGGATATCGGATTAAATTGTAATGGGGAAAAAGAAATCGAAGCAGAAGCGAGGGTTCAGAGAGGAGAGAAGGAGCGTAAGAAACAAGAGGAAAATTGACAGAGCGAGAAAAGGCATCAGCAGTCCCTCTGTCTACCCAGAGGCCACTGCGCCGAGCAGGAACAGGAGGGGGAGCGAGAGAGAAGCGTTTTCTGATTTCTTTTTTTCTGACTGAGTGGAGTTGCAGTGGCTATTTCATTCTGTCCTCTCCTCTCCCTCTTTCTCTATCCTCCTTGCCAAGCAGCTTTTATATCTCAGAAGTGGAACAATCGTTGTCCTGTTTGGCATGTGTGTGTTTGAAGTTTGGTGGACATTTTCATTGTCAGTCCTCTCGAGCAGCAGCTGCACCACTCCCATGTCATTGTTCATTCAGCTGAGATGATGATGTTTTGATTGCTGGGACTATCCACCCAGTCAGGACGCAGTACTGTAGGCTTGAACAGAGCGGTGCAGTCTGCTGCAGACAGATCAGCAGTCCTGCCTGACACCTGGGAGGCTCGAGGTTACCTGGCCTGGCTTTACAACCGACTCGCTGGCAGCCCGTCAGGTTCACACGTTTTTCTGATGACTCGCCCAGTTTGTTGCAGAGATAAAGAGACTGTCTGCACTCTCTTTTATCGAGCCAAGCCTGTAAGCACTTTTTTGTAAGCCAGTGCTCGATAAAATGAGAAGTGAATCGGGCCTTCACAGCACTCGAGTCATTTAGCAGAAGCTGGAGAAGATTAAAATAGTTGAACGTTCTTTGTTCTGAGACAAGAGCTGCAGCTAATTGTATTTCCTGTTTATTTTCTTGATTAATCTTACATTTAAAGTTCAAAATATTTGTGAGATTAGTTGAACTTATTGTTCTTCACAACAGGATGTTTTGGTCGTCATAGGTTGAAATTTAAAAAGTGGTTCTCAGAATTCATTCCCTTGGGTCAAGACATTCAACAGACACTTTTCTGTTTAAGATCATTATTGTTTGAGTTCATTTTAGTTTTTTTTTAAAATAAGATCTAAATGTTGGGTTTGTAAGTGTTTTAACTTGCAATGTGGCAGCAGTTCTATTGAACCTATTGAATATTATAGTCAGATATTGCAATTTGTAGATGGGCCCTAAACTCCAGTTTCACGTCTGGTGTTGTGCTTAACTTTGTTTTCCCATCCATGCTGGAAACCAAACTAAACACAACACCTGCTGCACAGATCCCAGCATCATTGCAAGTCCCTGCGTATGCTGCATTCGAAGCTGTGAGAGTGATTCTGTGAGCACGGATTTCTTAAACGAGCGACAGATTCTTTGAGTTCTTAGTTTATTTTGACCCATGGAGCTTCATAATAATTCATCCGTCCATCATCTTCACCAGCAGTCACTGTGAGAGGTGGGGGACACCCTGGACGGGTTGTTAGTCCATCACAGGGATACATAAAGACAAACAAGACAACCATTCACTCTCACTCACACTTAGGGACAATTTAGAGTTACCAATCAGTCTGGTCTGTGGGAGGAAACTGGAGTACTGGAGAAAACCCGCCTGTGCACATGGAGGACATTCAAACTCCACTCTGGTGGATCCAAGGTTGGGAAAAGATCCTGCGACCTTCTCGCTGAGAGGCGACAGCTCAAACCACTGTAGTGCCATGCGCTTCATAATAATCCAGTAGATTTTTGGAACGCTCCACCTCTCTTAAGAAAGTCATTGAACAGTTTTTTTTGGCTTAGATTAAAGTTCTCATCTTAATTTTAGAGAAACCCGTGGTTCTGAAAGGATCCCACTATTACAGCTGTGTTAAAGAATCAAAGTCTCATAAGTCATTACTTGAAAGGCTGTTACTGCTTTTACAGCAGCATGTGGCTGAGTGGTTAGAGCAGTCGTCCTCCAGTGCAAGAGTTTGGGGTTTGAATCCACCAACAGTCACGTGCCAAAATGTTTCTGGGCAAGACACTGAATCCCTCATAGCCTCTGATGTGTGTCCCATCAGTGTATGAATGTGATAAATCTCTGATTAGTCTCTTTAGAATGATTTGTACAATTAGCTTTGTAGAGATCTAGTAGAGTGATGTATGAACGGGTAAATGAGGCACAGCTTGTGTTGTAAAGAGCTTTGAGTATATTGATAAGATAGAAAGGTGCTATATAAGTACAGTCCATTTACCATTTACTTTTAAATCTTAGGAGAAAAATGGCTATAATACATTAATACACATGGACTCACTCCAGTTTGTTAAACAAGTCAGTAGTGGGTGTTGATGCATCAATGATGCATCAAGCATCCTGACTAAAATGTGAATGTCTGGTGTAAACATCATCCTAGATGTATTTAAATCCATGCCTTCTCGTTCAGCAGCAGAGTTAGGGAGCAACATTTATGTTGACATAATTTAACAGCATCTTTGTAAGTGTTATTTTTCCTATGATGTGTCACATTAGGTGTGAGTTCTTTCCCCTTTGCTATTCATACATTAAACCCTCTGACATGGCCATAGCAAACGTGAGATATTACTGTATTAATGGCATCAGTGCTAGAATCCACAGACTGCTTCAAGTCCTCTTGTCTGGGGAAAAAAGTGTGTAAAAAAAAAAAAAAAGAAATCATATATATATGATGTATATATCATGATGGTTAATGATAGGTACAAGTGTCTTCTTTTGGCTTTTCCCTCTTCAGGTGTCTCCACAGCGAGTCACCCTCCATCTCTCTATGCATCCTCTGTCCTCACTCCAACTAACTCCATGTCTTCTCTAACTGCATCCATATATCTCCTCTTTGTCTTTTTTCCTGGCAGCTGCATTTCTAATATCCTTCTTCCAGTATACCCACTGTCCCTCCTCTGGACATGTCCAAACCATCTCAATCTGGCCTCTCTAACTTTATCTCCCAGGTGTTCAACCTGTGCTAGTGTTTCCCTTAGATAACCGGCCATGGCGGGGCGAGTTGGAGGTGGAACATCTGAGCCGCACGCTGTTTGTGCCGACAGTTTTCGAGTGTGTGTGTGTGTGTGTGTGTGTGTGTGTGTGTGGGGGGGGGGGCCAGCGTGAGGGTCTTTAGGTTCTTTTAGCTAGCGCACCTGTATTGCGAGCTGCTGGTTTAGCGTTACATCAGTGCTGACAGGTTGGTGTTGGGTGGGGTTTGATAGATGGGGCGGGGCACCCCGCTTGTATAATGGTAGGGGAAACACTGATTGATGATCTCATTCCTGATCTTATCCATCCTTGCTGTAGTAGCCCAGTCATCTGTAAGCTCTTTCTTACCACCCAGACCTTTTAACAGCTCCTCTCTGAATTTCTCACAACATTCTTCCTTCTTCATCTTCCATCATTTGGTCTTCTCTGATTTTACTCGTCTTCACAACAACAGTCATTTTACACACAACCATCTGATACTGTCTGGCCACGCTCTCCCCTGCCACAACCTTACAGTCTCCAATCTCCCTCAGGTTTCCTCTTCTACACAGAATGTAGTCGACCTGCGTACTCCTTCCTCCACTCTTACAGGTCACTCTATGTTCCTCCCTCTTTTGGAAATAGGTATTGACTATAGCCATTTCCATTCTTTTGGCAAAATCCACCACCATCTGTCCTTCCTGGTTTCTTTCCTTGACAT
>NC_056516.1:8288483-8300650 GCF_014905685.2 Nematolebias whitei | reverse complement strand
CCTCTTCTACACAGAATGTAGTCGACCTGCGTACTCCTTCCTCCACTCTTACAGGTCACTCTATGTTCCTCCCTCTTTTGGAAATAGGTATTGACTATAGCCATTTCCATTCTTTTGGCAAAATCCACCACCATCTGTCCTTCCTGGTTTCTTTCCTTGACACCAAACCTACCCATCACTTCCTCATCCTCTGTTTCCTTCACTAACATGTCCATTCAGGTCTGCTCCGATCACCACTCTCTCCTCCCTGGAAATACTCTCTATCACTTCATCCAGATCTTTCCAAAATGTATCTTTCTCCTCCACATCACATCCAACCTGTGGAGAATAACCACTGACGATGTTTAGCATCAGACCTTCTACTTCTACCTTCAGGCACATCACCCTATCTGACACTCTCTTCACCTCTACTACATTCTTTGTCAACTCCTCCTTCAGGACCACCCCTACTCCATTTCTCTTTCTATCCACACCATGGTAAAACACTTTCAACCCTGCTCCAATGCTGCGAACCTTGCTGCCCTTCCACTTGGTCTCTTGGACACATTAAACATCTACCTCCCTTCTCTGCATCATGTCAGCCAGCTCTCTACCTTTGCCTGTCATTGTCTCCACATTTAGTGTTGCAACCTTCAGTCCTGCATTCTTGACTTTCCTCTTCTCCCTCTGTCTTCTGACATGTTTCCCTCCTCGTGGTCTTCAATTAACAGTAGCTAAATTTCTGCCGGCACCCTGTTTGTCACCAGCACCAGTGGCGGTCATTGTTAACCCGGGTCTCGACTGATCTGGTATGGCATCACTTAGATGAACTTGCATTAGTTTGGCAAAAGTGTTTTACATTGGATGCCCTTCCTGACACAACCCTCACTATTTACCCAGGTTTGGGACCAGAACCAGAGATACACTGGCTTGTGCTCCCTAGTGGCTGGTTTAATCAGGTACAAACAGTGTACAAAGCCGTATCAGTCCATTTTGTCAGAGGATTTGGGATCTATTCTATCGTCCTTGTGTTTGTCCAGTGATTGTGTGGTTACCTTTATCCGTACAACATTATAAACCGTCTTTAATCCTCAACTTGTCCAAACATACGCAGCTTTATTCTTTTGCAAGACACAAATTAGCATTTTTTTATTTATTTTCAGAGCAGATGATGCTCAAATAACAAGAGCATTCTTTTTCCCTCTCATGCTCTTCACTGTGTGGGCTCCTTCCTTTTTAGTCTTTGATAAATGGAAAGTTAAATATAGTCTCCCCTCCTCCTCCTCTTCTAGATGCTGCCCTTTAAAAATAATAACTTACCTAACAGCATTTAGGAAAAACAGATATAGAGTGCATGCATCATTTAAATTGTATCAGTGTACAGTCGACAATGGGAGTATCATTTTGTTGTTATTTTTGTTGCATATTGAGGAGCAGGACAGGATGAGGATCACTCAGGTGGAGGGTTAACAATGTCAGGACGCATGGGACTGTTTGTCGATTTTCACCAGGAAGCAGTCGTGTTGAAACACTGTGTCCACAGAGGGATGTTAACGCTCAGCTGTCAACACTACATGGCCTTTTGTTGTCGATGTAAGTGGTGCCAACAGTGTTATCCGCTGAGATGTGTCAACTACGTGGTTTATAAATAAAGTTATGGAGGAAGGAAGTTTGGCAAGAAGATGACGCGAGTATTGAGGGAGCAGGGTCGCCGTTGCTAGGATACAGTGGCGAAGGGGTAAAGTGGTTGTGGGGACTGCAGCAGCATTTTTGCTCCTTCCATCAGCAGAACGAAACAACGCCTGATCGATTCAGAGCAATAAATACTCACCTCTCACAGAAAACCAACACAGTTACACTGAGAGACTGCGCTCTCCAGCGTGCTCTGCAAACTAACGTGAAATGAAGAAACAAGTAGACATGTCAGGGAAGACGGTGCATCCCCCAAATAAACAGGGTACAGAAGAGGGTTCATTGTTTGAGACATAAACAGGGTACAGAAGAGGGTACATCCTTTGAAGCATATAAACAGGGTACAGAAGAGGGTACATCCTTTGAAGCATATAAACAGGGTACAGAAGAGGGTACATCTTATATCTCTATACGTTGGATACAGGAAAATAAACATGCAGATTGGTGGCCCTTGAAGACCAGGATTGAGCCCCACTGCTCTAAAGCACATCACCAGAGGTGCACGGGAGATGATTTCCTCTGAGGCATTTTAAAAATATTTGAGACTGATCAAAGTTAACAGTAATACCTTACAGAATTATTTTTTTTTCTAATTTTGATGATGATTTTCTGTTAACCAGCTGTTTAGCTAACGTTTTGCTACTTTTGCTTCTTCTTCTTCTTTTAGCTTTAACGACTCAGTTTAATCTCCTTCAGCAAATTTCAGCAGTCATTCGATGCTCAGCTTTCATACTGGACACTCACAGAAAATGCAGTGTCTCTTTTTAAAAGAGGTTTTCTCACTCACCTGTAAAATCAGAAGCAAGATGAGGCAAACATGAACAGATCAAGCCTCATTCACAGTAATCAGAAACCTAGAAAGCACGATGTTGGATTTGTCGCCGATATCCAATATGTTAAAACTTATTTGGCCGATAACTGATATCAGTACCGATATTTTTTCCCCTAGAGTACTACTTACAGAGACTACATAGCTTTCTCTGCTGTGGAATTAAAATGCTACGTTATTCTGCATGGTCTTTGTAGGTTTGGCTGCTACCAAATGCAGATAACAAAAAGGGGGTTGAAAATGATGCAACACTTCAACTTGGATTATGTTTAATGTCAAATTTATTCATGACATTTACTCTTTCTAACACAATGACAGTACTCGAACAGTGCAAATTTATACCTATTATATTGGTGAGTTATTTTGATGGAATGGCCAATGTCCGATATTTAACTTTATAGCTAAATATCATCCGATACCGATACAATGCCGATAATATCATGCATCCCTAGATAATATAATGTTTTAAAGGTCACTGAAGCACTTGTACAGAAACTGTGGTTGTGTCAGGGGTTTATCAAAGCAGAATGAATCAGACGGATTCTGCTGACAGAACGTGACCCTGACTGTGAGTTTTTGTTGGAGTCAGTGTCTGACAGCAGAATATGTGTCAGTGGAGCATCGTGCTGACCACAGCAGCCTGTCAGCCCTGAGCAAAAATAAAAATAAAACTTGCTCTTTTCAAATAATCAGACCAAAAGAACCGTAGCGTGAAATTAGCATTAGCATGAAGCCTTGAGCGGTGAACACGTTAACCCACTTTGCCGTGACGGTGTGTTTGAGTATGCGTGTGAGCATGCAGCTGGCTGCAGGCAGCCGTGCAGAGTCTCATTTCTGCTGAGACAAACGAGTCCCAAGTCCCCACATATTTATGGAAATAACTCAAATGATCGAATGTGATTCATGCTTCATGGGAACGCGGGGAGGAGACAGCTCATGTGTACATTTTCTCAAATCCAGGTCACTAAGCAGTGAAGACACACATGGTTGGGTTTGTTGTGAGCCTCCTTCTCTCTGACCATAGTCTTCTCTCTGTGTCTGTGCAGATATCTGGAGTCTTGGGGTGATCCTGTTCATGCTGGTCTGCGGTCAGCCCCCCTTTCAGGAGGCCAACGACAGCGAGACCCTCACTATGATCATGGACTGTAGATACACGGTGCCTGCGCACATCTCCCATGCATGCAGAGAGTGAGTAATCCAAACACGCAAATGGACCGACCACTCTGCAGGTGCTGCATATTTCATGCCTGTAGATGTGTGAAGGAGGAAGGAGTGAGGGTGCGGTCTCTCCTCTGCTGCTCTCTGTTGTCCTGCTTTCGCTCCATGCTGCAGTCAGCTGCTCCAGCAGAGACACAGCGCTGCGTGAAAGTGTATCCTCTAAAGTCTGCCCTGTTTTCAACAATGTGAAGGTTTAACGGTGCGTCACAGACAAATATCTGCTGAATATATTTTTAGATGACTGTAGCTGTGAGCATTCGGCCATGACTTCACGAGTTTATGTTGATTTTAACACAATACTTCCAATATTTGCTCATGCCCTTGTTCGTGTTGTGTTTATTTTCCCTTGTGGGCCTGAGGAAACATCATTTTCTCCCTCGTTTGTGTGAACAATTTAGACAGAGAACGTCTGAAAACAGCTGATAGCAGCAGTTTTGCATCTAAGATGATGAGATGACAAACATTTGACTTTATGTTCCGACTCATTTCTGTGAAGAGAATCCTTGATTTATTCGACAAAAACAAAATTGTCATATACGTAGCTTATGTGTTAGTTTTGTTTTGGCTACTAAAATAGAACCATGGCTTTGAAGTCACACTAGAACTAGTTGATTAATAACAGCAAATATAGCAGAGCTGAGTGAGTCCCTGCATTCAGGCAACCCAAATTCAAACTAGGGAAATTGCATTTCTTGCGAAAATGCAGTGTGAGTGCTTACTGCAAAATAACTTGCTGAGAAGCAGCTAAAATTAGCTAAAAACATGTTGAAATGGAAGAACAAGCCTAACTTAGCAGAAGAAAGCAGAAAGAACGTTTGCCCAATTAGGCTTAACTTGAAACAGACATGAGCACAAAAAAGTGGAAATTATCTAAAAAAAGCTGAAAGGAACAACAAAACATCTGAAAAGTAGCTAAAAAGTCAGAAAGAAGCTTAATTTACCAGAAGGAAGAGGAGAGAGCACGTTTGTGCTGAATTAGGCTGAAAAAAATATGAAAGGAGGGAAAAAAATGTGGAATTAGCTGAAAAAACTAAAATTAGTATAAAATAGCTAAATAGTAGCTGAAATAACTTGAACTAGCATACATAAGCTGAAAGGAGCATAACCAGCTGAAATTAGCAGAAATAATCTGAAACGAGCACAAAACAGATGAAAAACAGCTTCAATTAGCTGAAAGTAGCTGAAAAAAAATGTTAAATTTGCACAAGGAAACTGAAAGAAGCTGAACTGGAACAAAATGTGAAAGGAGCAGTAAAAGGTTGTAAACACATCTAAAGATGTAAAATGAGCTCAAAATGAGAACAAAAGTGTCAGAAAAGGATAAATGTTTCAAAAAGCTAAAGTTGCACCAAAACCAAAAGCCCTAGCAGGATTGTTCTGAAGGAGCTGAACATTTTGATTTATGATTTGTTGAAATAGTTTGAAAACTGCTGGACGAGAAAGATGCTGAAAAACGCACGGAAGAAAAATGGATCACAACAGAATGAATGCTTCATAAACATTCACACGTTATGTGTGAGCTCACAAAATAAGAACTTGTTGCAGGTTTTAAACCTTGTCACAGCCTTTGCTTGTATATCTTATACCGTGTGCATAAATTGTTGAATTGTTCGTGCAATTTCTGTTTTATAAACGTTTACATCATTGCACCACACGAATATCACATAGAAATATTATAATTTGTCCCACATTGTGCCAGACGTGCTACAGCTAGCTGCTGCCAGTGTTTGCAGTTTCATTTTGGAGCGTTTTAAAGACGAGGGATCTACTTTGGTCTTGGTTGCGTTTGAAGGAGCCATAAGCCCAAACAAATCCCTATAATGTGATGCATTTTTCAGCCTATAAACATGTTCTTACCAATAATTATCTGTGTTATTTATCTAATTATTCCTAAAGCCACAGCTAGGTGTTTCTTTAGTTATTAATGACACTTATGCCCTCTGTGCCTCCTTCCAGCCTTATAGGTCACATGCTGCAGAGAGACCCGAAGCAACGAGCAACGCTAGAGCAGATCGAGAGCCACCAGTGGCTCCAAGGTATCGACCCCTCCCCAGCCACCAAGCTGTCCACCCCTCTGGTGTCTCATCGCAGCTTATCTGAGGAGGAGCACAGTTCTATCATCCAACGCATGGTGCTGGGAGGCATCGCAGACAGAGACGCCATAACTGAGTAGGTGTCCCCCTTTCGTCCGCACAGACACACAAACATGAATTAACATGCAGCTGTGCCTTCTTGCTTAATTTACAAAGATTTGTCACAGATTGCCCATCCTTCTAAAACCCAAGTGGCTGCTATCAACAGTTTAACAAGCAGATGGTAGTCACTCCTGAGCCGTTGCCATGTTTAAATGATTATTTTCTGCTCATAGAGGCGGTTTAGCTGTCATTTAGAGAAGCAGCTGACATGTGAGTGAGACTTAAAATGGTTTTCTGATACCATCGTCCCAGGGCTCTGGAGTCAAACCATTACAACCACATCACAGCCACCTACTTCCTGCTGGCAGAGAGGATGCTGAGGGAGAGACAAGAGAAGGAGCAGCACAACCAGACGCGATCGCCCAGTCCCAGCAAAGCCCAGTTCAGGTAAACAAGACCCAGACTCATCACATGCATTCACAAGCACTTCCTGTGACAGACAGGAAGTTGCTTCTGCTGAGTGTCAGTTTTCAAACAGTCTGACAGAAGTTGAAAAGTCTTTTTCTTTGACAAACACTGAAGGAACACAACAATAAAAAAAACATCAAACAACAAGAGGTGATAAAAGTTTAGCTTGAAAACTGAATGAATTACCAGCATCCATCCATCCATCCATCCATCCATCCATCATCTTTACCCGCTTCTTCCTTTTTGGGTTGTGGGGGTCACTGGTGCCCGTGTCCACCTATCACTGTGTGAGAGGCGTGGGACACCTGGACAGGTCTCCAGTCCATCACAGGGACACGTGGAGACAAACGAGACCTCACTCTCACCTAGGGACAATTCAGAGTTACCAATCAGACTAACGTGCATGTTTTTGGTCTGTGGGAGGAAACTGTAGTACCTGGAGAAAAACTACACATGCACGGAGAGAACATACAAGCTCCACCCAGACAGGTCCCGGGCCGGGATTTGAACCAGCATCCTTCTCACTGAGAGGCAGCAGCCTTACCAACTGCGCCACCGCGCCACCCTGAATTAGCAGTATTTTATTCTAAATTTCTATTCCAGTTTCCATCCTTTGTCAATAAAGAAACCTGGGCGTTGTACTTCTTTTAAATGAAAGTAATAGGCCTTACAGCTTTTGTTGCCAAGAGCTGCCATGTTGGTGCAGCAGATGTTAAGCTACAGGCAGCTAGCATAGCTTAGTCTTTCAAACGAAAGAAGGCCAGAATTTAGCCTGGTTCTGGTTGTTACAAATGAAAAAAGTCCTCAAACAAAAATTATAATTTTTCTAATTCATGCATTCATTTTTGCTTTTCCTGAACAAAGTAAGTTAATGCTGGATTCAGAAACGGTTAGCTTAGCTTCTTCTGGAAAACAGAATTACCTTTAGAAAAAGTAGTACATTTGAAGTTTATTTTTGCAAGTATACTTTAAGTTAAGTATAAGTATATCAAGTATACTACACACCATACTTGTAGTGTACTAGAAGTATACTGATTCAATACTTGTTTGGACTAAATTGGGACATTTTTATACTATTTTTAAGTTTATCAAATAAAGTTTATAAAAAGTAAACTTCAAGTACACTTCCTCATTTTTAGTGTAAAATAAGAATACTTCTAGTATACTTAAATACACTACATTTTGCTTAGGGTGCCGTACTGCAAAACAAAAACCTAGGATCTATCTGAGCTTCCACTTGAAGTATAATTTTGTTTTTATTACAAATATTAACATATATAAATATGCTTTAAAATGTAAGCTCAAATTGTGTAGCTGCATTTTTCATCTTTAGTAAACAGATATTTTCTCTTCACACCAGTCTTTATGGTAAGCTAGTTAGCTTTTTGTTAGCATAGCCATGTAGCATTCATAAGGGTTGTTTTAAAATCAGTGTTGTTGTTTATTAAAAATAATACGTGCATATACATCCTTGAATACATAAAAGTGAAAAAGGCAGCTTATCACAGTTTTTAGTGTTCGACTTTATAACCAGTTTATGCATAAAGTCGTGTTAACAGTTAAAATTGTGTTTTACTCTTCACAGGCAATCTTGGCCCACCAGGGTAGATGTTCACCAGGATGTCAGTGATGGGTTAGGAGGTCCCACTATATCCCATCCTGGCGGACCACAGTCCCCTGCCCGTAGTGCTGAAAGCCTCCACAAAGGTCCCAGACCCAAAACAGCTCTGCTAGACCTCAACCAGCGGCAGGAGAGCAACACTCCGGCTTTCAGCCAACAGCAGCCCGTAAGACAAGACCAGGAGAGGGCTCTGAGGCCTCTGGCAAAGCCACACTCCCACCCACTCAGGCTTGGCTCCTTGGCATCAGTGGGGCCTTGCAAACCACGGAGCCCGAGTCTTTTTAGTGTGGAAGAGGATGAGGAAGAAGAAGGAGCAGAAGATAAGTGTTTGCCTCCTTCTACGCTGCCTTCTCAAGTCGTGCTTCGCTGCAAGGCCTCCTGCTCCTCGTCGACATCTAGTAATCGCATGACGTCTCGTATGAGCGCCCCGATTCTTAACCAGATCCACGAGGAAGACCAAGAAGACGAGGAAGAGGAGGATAGACGAGACTTACATGGACTTTGCCCACCAAAACCCAGTCTTAGCCTCAATTTGAACTCCAGAATACCTTCATCTTCAACACTAATGTTGTCCCCTAAGACTAGCAGTGCGACAGCACTGGACACCACGTTCACCCCCAGTTCAGAGACTAGTGATGATCTGAGAGAACATCCCCTTAGACCAGACCCACTAACTGTAGGAGAACGAGAGGACGATAGAGCAGAGAGGACGGAGGACAGGGAGATACGGGGGACAGAGCAAGACAGTCCCTCTAACTGTGCCAGTCCAGGATCAGGGTCAGGTCAAGGTAAGGGCACAGCCAAAGCATCCAGTGGCCTAGTGGAAAGCCTAAAACTGATGAGTCTGTGTCTGAGCTCTCAGTTCCACACCCTAACTGGAGGAGGAGGTGGTGGAGGTGCTGGTGGTGGCAGCAATGTCGGGGTAGACCCTCAGGACCGTCCTGTGTGGAGGATGTGCATGGGCGGCTCCACTGGTAGTTTGGACAAAGTGTCTCTCCTCGGTGGCCCCTCACCAAGAGGCAACCTTTACCACCAGCCCCCTCTGGGAGACGTACTGGGAGATCCGCTGCTGGAGGGTCCCTGCTCAGGATCCTTGAGGCTGGGAGAACTGGACCTGGCTAGGGAGAACCACAGGAACATGAAGAACCATGCGTTGCAGATGCCTCTAAACGAGAAGACTCTATCTGTCAACATCCATCGAAGCCCCAAAGAGGGTTTGCTCTGCACCCCCACCCCCCACAGCTGCTGCCAGGTCATATAGACCCACAGCCGCAGGATGCTCACTCCACCTCATATTTGCACACACACCATCATTCCCTTACTTTGTTTCTGTTTTCCCAGCGAACGTCATAAATTTGCAGTTTTTGTATCGTTTGGGTGTTTAGTTTTAACACGGGGAGAAAATCCTGATGCCAAACTTGCACA
The DNA here is from genome assembly GCF_014905685.2 of Nematolebias whitei. NCBI lineage: Eukaryota > Metazoa > Chordata > Actinopteri > Cyprinodontiformes > Rivulidae > Nematolebias > Nematolebias whitei. The sequence goes on along the minus strand of NC_056516.1, from coordinate 8,291,283 downwards.
TTTAGACACCAAGGATGGGATGAGGTGTACATATGTGAAGCACTTTCAAAAAAATAATTAAACAAAACACTAAAGGGACTTTAGACTTTCAGGTGTGTTTAAATGTGGCTAAAAAGGACATCAGGTTCCCGAGGTGCTCACCATCTGCACACATCTGCTGGGACTGCACCAAGTTCACGCCTCACTTTACTCCAATGAGCTGAGAAAAGGAACGTTTTAGTATCTTGTTACATATCATACGTTCTGTTCTACTCTGATGTTTTTATTATCATATTTTTTTAATTATTTTTGAGACAATCGTTTTAGATTTTTTAAATTCTATTAAATATTTAAGTCAAATGCAGCTGAGGTTGAACATTTGCATCCACTCATTTTGGACAAGAACATTATATTTAAATTGGGGCTTTTAATGACGTATTTAAGTAATTTTCCAGAGCAAATTCATTTTAGGACATGTGACTTTAAAGATTTGGGAAACAAGAATTTACTGCAAAAGTTTGTTTTAATATGGTTTCTTTTCTAATCTACACAGGGTCAAAATTATAAACGGGGACACAAAATACCCATCAAATATTTGGTAAAATGTTTTTTTTTAGCTAGTTGCTCCCAAACCACAAACTTGATGAAGCCACCCACAAGCTTCTGGAGTACCAGTACTTACGGCTGATATTTGACCCTTTTTTCTTTTTTCAGAACTGTTAAATTTAAATAAAAATGTTTCCAACATGGATCCAGTTTCCAGTCCCAACGCTCAGCAGGGTTGAGGTTGGCTCTACGGGAACGCCATGCACCTAACGTCAGCCTGCTTTATCCAATCAGAAACCAATGCGTTTGTGTAACCCACCATTACTTCAGGTAGCAAAACTTCCCCACAGCATGATGCAACCACCGCTGTGCTTCACAGTTGGTACAGTGATGTTTGAAAGCCTCGTCTGAACTCCTCCAAGCGTACTTCTTGTCACTGTCGGTCCATGTAGACCTGTCTTCTCTGTGGACAGGGACCAACAGTTTTCACTTCACGGCCTGCTTGATTCTTGGTGGTTCCTGGGTTGTTACTAAACATCCAAACCAAATTTCTTTCCCTTGAGAAGAGCATTTAGGGTCTTCTTCTAGACCTTGCCAAATTTGTGAGCAGGTTCGAAGTACAAGCTATTAACAAAAAAGGTTAAATTGTGTCATCTGGATCAGTTTCTTTAACTGAGAAATGTTTCGTCCCCCATCCAGAAGACTTCCTCAGTCTACAGCCTGCCAACCAGATCTGTCCCATAGGTAGCTGGTCTAGGTCTGTGAATCTGTAAGTATGGGTCTGTGAGTAGCAAGTTGGCCATCTGGCCTAAAACAATTGTTGTACATGATGATTGATTGTTTTGCACGTGTTAAAAGTCTACTTCTGAGATTCCAACAGAAGGTTGACTTGAAACATATCAATGAAGGAACCTATGGGACATATCTGGTTGGCAGGTCGTAGACTGAGGAAGTCCTCTGGATGGGGGATAAAATGTTTCTCACTTAAAGAAACTGGTCCAGATGACATGATTTAACCTTTTTTGTTGTTATCTACCTGGATGATTGAGCTTACAAAACTTTTTTTTTAACAAGCTATTAAGTAGCTTTAAAATAATTTCCCAGCTTGTGTAATTCTGCAATTCTTTTAAAATCTTGACTGAATTTTTTTGACTTTCCAATTCTGAGTTGTTAATTTCTTCTTATACTGTCAAAAATAAATAAATCAATAGGCCTTGGCTTTGTCCAATTAAGACTTATTAAATATTTACTTGAAATTTTGCAAATATTTGAGTTTATGTAGTTAATTTTGACTCCGTGTTGATGAAAAAAAAAATTGAATAAATTCGAACTTGTGCAGCAAAAATTTGCTTTGAAAAATCATTGTTTGTTGTATAATCATTCCACTTTAGATAAAAAGGTTCAAATTAATCATTAAAAGCCCCTGAATTATTATGACAGTTTTGTCCGTGATGGGTGCATGTGAACCCACTGCACGGTTTTCATCCAAATGAGGACAAATACAATGAAAACAGACAAGAGTGGCGATGCATGATGGTGGCACGTGGTATTTTATGGCGTTTGACATTTCATTTATCTCGAACAGGCAGAAAGAAACTGTTGTCAAATTTCTGCACTTGGAAGACAGAGGTTGTACATATGTGTATAGTTAAACAGTACGCTGTACTTGTAGTATTTATTAGTAGAGTTGTATTGCAGTAGAGAATGCTAGATCCTTCTACATCTTTATTCTTTACTCCCACTGGAAAATCAGGGTTGAACCCAGAGTTAGACGGTTCTGATGGTTGGAAAACAACATTAAACACATATATAGGCACGCAAAGGCAGCTCTTTAAACTCAAAGTGGCCCTCCATTCATGTTTATGTGCAGACAAAAAAGTCAAATGGGTTGGAAACTGGTTTTCTAGGATCACAGTAGCCACTGCTGTAGCGTACTCCTAAGAAAAGGGTCTTAAACAGAAGACAACACCGCCACCCTTCAAGTGTTTGTAACTGGATGTGTAACCCGCCCCTAGTGGCATATCTAACATGACCGTGCATGTGTTTCGCTGTAGCAACCTTAACTCTTAACTCACGAGGTCAAACCACCTGTTGTCTCCACCTACGTAACAGAATCAAACGGTCACTTTACTGTAAGATCACAGCAATACCAGCGACTGCAAAATGTACAACAATGGATGTGCCATAAAATTTGTCTTGAGCATATTGTACTGTATGTATATGATAGAGACCTATTACAATAAAATAATGTGAATGAAGATGAACTCCTTGGAGA
>NC_056516.1:8253395-8273483 GCF_014905685.2 Nematolebias whitei | reverse complement strand
GTGTCAGCCTCATGGACAGAAACTGGAAGTTGGTTCCACAAGAGAGGAGCCTGAAAACTGAAAGATCTGCCTCCCATTCTGTTTTTGTAAACTCTAGGAACCACAAGTAAACCTGCAGTCTGAGAGCAAAGTGCTCTGTTAGGAAAATATGGAACAATAAGATCTGTAATATAAGATGGAGCTAGGTTGTTGAGAGCTTTGTAGGTTAGAAGATTGTGAATTCAGATCTATAGCTTAGGTAGAGTTCACAGCAGAAACACAACTCAAAGTTTGAACAAGTCATAAGGACTTTATACAGTTTCTCTATCAATAGGCACATGTCTCCTTTCATTCGGTGTGTCTCTTATTACTAAACTATTTCTCAAATCCCCCCAGAGTGCAGAGCGCACTCATCCAAACTTTCATCCACTTTGATTGTATCTGAGCACAGAATTTACTCTTCAAAAGTGAAAGGGTGTTAAAAGTCATACACAAAACACTGAAGACAAATAAAACAATGAAAGGCCTAGCATTCACAGAAGGACCACTTCACTGTCACCATCATCATCATCATCTAGATCATCTTGTGATGATAAACGATAATTATAGCTAATTTGATCAGACCTTGAAAAACCCATAAAACATTATGTACAATCTCATGGGATATTGTAATGTCTCATGTGATCTCAGAGTATTTGCTGTGCACGACTCTCAGCTACTACCACAACTTTTATTAGCTCAATCTCTGTAAAATTCACTTAGTCATAGCAATTTATGTGCAGGCTAAGATCAGTTAGCTGCAGTGGCCATCTTGAATTAGATTGTCTCTTAAAGTATTCCATTGAATATATTCTCAGAGTTTCCAATGGTTTGTTTGAAGCTCAATTTTTAGTCTGCTTTTCTGCCTGTCTAGTTTTCTCAGGGAGTGAGAGACGTGGGTGTAGTTAACATAATGAGCCGCTGGCAGCGGATATAACATTTATTTTGTCTCTCTTTGATTTCTTCTCCAGTTTATGCATCAAAACGAGACATTTTGTCAGATTGGTATAAAACTGAGCAACAGATTATTGTTGGGCTTTAGGGAAGTTCACACAAAATTAAAGTTTTGTACGTTTAACTTGCAAGAATCTAAAACAATTACTCAGGGGGCCACAGATACTGAAAGCCAAAAGCTCAGGGGCTGGACATCCAGAAATTATTGTCATTGATTGTTTATTTTATGGTTTAAAATCTAGTTTTAGTTAACAATGAACCCATTGGTCCGAACCGAGTTCACCCGTGGGCCAGTTGAGACTGACAGAAATGTTAACTTGAAGATCCACCAAGAACTGTTGGGCTCCCAGCATCGTGCGTTTTTTCATTTATTTTTGTGCACGTTCCTTTTATGTGCAGCTATTTCAGGACATCAGGCTTTCATTTCTGTCCAACCGCTGCAAGAACGCTGCCGTCACACTGCTCACTTGTTTTCATAACGATTTCATGAGCATGTGACTGAGTGGGTGACAGAATAACTGAGGAAATAAGCCTGCAGGCTTCAAACAAAGAGAAAAAAATATGTGTGCATTTATATATATATATATATATGTATATATATATTTTTTTTTCACACATTCCCGACACCAAGAGGCCGCCCTGACAAGTGGCCTGCCAGCGTCTTCAAGAAAACAACCCGTAATTTTCATGTCGAACTGTAGAATCACTTCCTGCAGGTCGCCAGTCCTAAAGACACGGTCTCCCTGGTTACCCTGTTGCCACGGAGACGGCTGGGGCAGGATGGGTTGTTGCTTCAGGATGACACAGACGGGCCGAGGTATCAGAGGTGCTGCGCTGGAAAAGGCCAAGAGCGTCAGAAAGAAGATTAACTCCTGCTCAGTTTACAGACTCACAGTCTTCTTTATGTTTTACAGGCTGTTAAATAAAACACAGATCTTATTTTTATTACGCATAGCTCGCGTTTATAGTTTGAACATGATGAATTGATGTCCTGGGTACTAATTAGCTAAATAAACTTTAAACTTTGCAGAGATTACATCGACTTTTACTTGACAGAACGTTGCATGCAGCAAAGACCGATCAGCGTTAAACTGGAGAAACTTGTTCTGTGGAAATCAAATGTGAACGCCGACAGCTGAAATGAGCCAATAAAGCTTGAACAGAGTGGGTAAAGCTAACAGAAACAGAACTAGAGGAAGCCTTAGCTATCATCTTAAGGATGAAAAACTCCAGCACCACAGCTAAATGAAGCACAAGATTAAATAAAGGGAGCACTAGTTAAAACAAGAAAAATGTAAGCTAAAGCAAAACAGCAGCTAAAACCTAAAAGTAGCTAAAACCTAGTTGAAAAGACCACAAGCTAAAAACGAAAAGAAGCAAAGTGTCAGTTAAAGCTAAACATAGCAAAATGCCAGCTACAAGTAGCAGAACACTAAAAGATAAAAGTTTCAAAGTGCTGGCTAAAAATAGCAAAACACTAGCTAAAAATTCAAAGTAGCACAAGACAAGCTAAAAAAAAAGAGCTCTAGTTAGCGGAATAAGTAAAGTACTAGCTAAAGCAGAAAGTAGCAAAAGGCTAGTATAAAATTGCAAGCAACAAGTAGCAAAAGGCTGGCTAAAAGTAGAAGAATGGTAAGCTAAAAGTAGTGGAACACGAAAAGATAAATGCTTCAAAGTGCTGGCTAAAAATAGCAAAATACTAGCTAAAATCTCAAAGTAGCACAAGAGTTCAAGCTAAAAACTAAAGAAGCAAAAGGCTAGTTTAAAATCTAAACAACAAACTGCTAGCAACAAGTAGCAAAAGGCTGGCTAAAAGTAGAAGAATGGTAGCTAAAAGCTAAAAGTAGTGGAACACGAAAAGATAAACGTTTCAAAGTGTCAGCTAAAAATAGCAAAATACTAGCTATAATCTCAAAGTGCACAAGACAAGCTAAAAAGTTAATGCTAAAAGCTAGAAGGAAAAGGCTAGTTTAAAATGTAACAACTTGCTAGCAACAAATCTGGTCTTCAGGTCTCTTGTAAATGAGTCCCTGAGGCTCAATGGGATTAACCTGTCGAAATAAAGGTTGAATGAAAAAAAAAAAAAAAAAGGCTGGCTAAAAGTAGAAGAACAGTAGCTAAAGGCTAAAAGTAGCAGAGCAATAACTAAATGCCAAAATAAGCTAATGATTAGCTAAAAGTAGCAAAAGGAAACATAAAAGTAATAAAATGCTAATAGTAGCAGAACAGTAGCTACAAGCATCATAAGAAGATAAAAACAGAGCCAATAAGCTGAAGCAGGTTTAAAAAGAACTAAGTTTTATTTAAGGAACTGAAGAAATCTCGATGTGTTTTTATGGGGAAACATCTTTAAATAAAGTTTAATGTTTTGAAAAGTATAAGCTACAAAAAACAAAAAGTATATTTATTTTTGCATTTTAAATGATGCTTCAAACAGAAGGCCTATTTTTAGCCCAGCACACATCTCTGACCTGATTCTGTCAAGGCAGCTGAGCGGTACCGGTGAGCTCGGTGTCAGACTGCTCTGAGACATCATGCCCAGGTCTCCTGAGTGGGTCACCCCACTCAGCCTGCGTGTACGGCCGTGGGGAGTGTTCATCCTGCAGAGCGTGCTGCTGCTGCACCGCCATCTGCTGGCCACTTGCAGCCAGAAGCTCTGCGAGGATCAGCAGAACCTTTGCCCTGTTTACTTCTCCCTCATATCTCTCACGCTCTGTTTACTCCTCCAGGATCAAATCAACAGATTCACAGAACAATTGCCCAACAGCTTTCAAAGAATTAACGCAACGCAAAGACGTTCCAGCACAACAACTACTTTTGGCATCGCATTTATTTACAAAATGTACTGAACTTGTGACAACATCTGAGTTTGGACCCCCCCACAGCCAGATGAGCTGCCTCAGGGAGTGTGGAATGATGAGTAAAGTGCCCCCGAGTCTGTGACGGGTGTCTCAAACGAGTAAAGTGCAACATAAAGTGTCTTTTTCCTCTGGTTGTGTAAAGGCTTTAGCTTGTGTTTCCGTGTCTTTCTACAGCTTCTTCCCTTCGGTCCAGGTGAGGAGCCGAAGGACCGTCTGGTTGAAGTCCTCTGGTTGGTCTGCGAACACGTAATGACCCGCTCCTCTGATCACCTGACGAGGACAAACACGCAGAAATTGACGTTTTGGGGAAAAAAGGACATCTCTGACACTTTTATCTGTCAGTGGCTGTAGACGTGAAAAACACGATAATTCTTTACCACCTCAAAGTACACGAAGAGAAGTTCTGAGGTTTAGGTTAATATCTGTAAAACTGACTGAGTCAGAGCCAAACTGTGGCTACGGCAGCCATCTTGGATCAGGCCGACCCCAAAAGTTGATGGTTCCATTAAAACTTGCCCGCTGGATCATGAGCTATTTTTGCAAACAGACCGACATAAACACACAGAGAAATTAGCAAAAACATAAAAACAATGGACTCACAATGATTTCTATGTCCGGTCGGATCTTTTTGAACGCGTATCCAGAGTTGCTGTCGATGCTGGATCGAGATCCGTAAATGAAGGAAATAGGAATGTCGGCGCAGACGCGGTCGACCCGCTCCAGCATCGGCCTCTTCGCCCAGCCGTAGGGAACGGTCATGTTCTTGAACGCCGTCTCTCCGCTGAAACCAAGAAGAACCATTGGCGGGCCTGGACGAGGAGCTAAGACAGAAGGAACCTGCAGCTGGAAGCTCACCTGGGAGTCTGAGCGTTCAGGTGGTAGATGTAGTCGGACACGGTGTTGTCGTCAAACACAGAGGAGTACTTCTGCTTGAAATCGGACCTGATGGTCTGGACCAGCATCGGACCTGAAGACACAGTTATACAAATGACTTTTGATTCTTATAAAACCTTAAGCAGAGATATGGAAACAAAAACTATATGTTTATTAATAAAAGAGTTGCGAAAGGTCTTGTTTTCTGAAAGCTTGTATGTTGAAACCCCACAAATCACAGAGACCAGATGTTTGTATATTTCACGTTGCACCTCGGACTACCTGCACATGCCGGTCTTAACATGCTGTTTTTTACTCTTTTCTACTAAAAGTTGTTGTTTGGGGCGTGTGAAAACTGCTTATTACTTAAAAAATTACAAATGTTATTACATTTTTTTAACCTAATTACGTCTTTATTTTTATGGTGCAGTGCATTCTGGGATGATGACGTCCATCAGTTGTAGTGGAGACCAAAACACAAGGAGTCAAGAATAAAAAAATCCAGACATGACAATAAAATTATACTACAAATGGTAAATGACTGTACTTATATATCACCTTTGTATCTTATCAAGACACTCACAGCTCTTTACAACACCATCTGTGACCTCATTTACCTCCACACATTCATACAGCACTCAAAGACTAACCAGAGCTTTATCACATTCATACGCTCATGGGACACACATCGGAGGCAGTGAGGGCTTCAGTGTCTTGCCCAGGGACACTTCAGCATGTGACTGCTGGCGGACTCGAACCCCCAACTCTCCCATTGGAGGACGACCACTCTAACCACTCAGCCACAGCTGCAACAAATCAAACTGAATATAGCTGCACAGGATCAGCATGTCTACATTGTTTACCCAAAATGCATTGCAGAACAAACAAAATGTCCACGTGTCAGTAATTTTCAAAATGATAAAGACTAAACTGTCAACAGTATTCTTAGTCTCATTTTATGGCTGAAGTAACTGTTGATCAAATACGGTCTACTGCTCCAGCTGGTCAGAGATCCCTTTAAACATTTGAATGTGCAGAGAACAGGAAGAGCTGAAATGACGTACCTGTAAACAACAACACACCTTTACTGCATCGACACCTCACAGGAAACGCTGAGGCAGTGCATTAAAGGCGAATTTTCCCTCATGGCTCTTTGGTTTGTTGTCATTTCCTAGCAACAATAACATGAAGTAGCTGTCTTCTGCTGACATCATCACATAATTTTAAATAATTAGAGTCCACTTTTAAAAACTCTCAAGGTTTAGCCACAAGGTTTGAAGCTTTTAGAGGTCTAAACTTTGACGGGATCATTGAAGTTCTTTAATCGCGTTTCTTTTGGTTGTAGATTTAACGGTCCATTTGATCTTCAGCCGTCAGACAGAGCAGTTCCTGAATGACTCCAAGGTGTCCAGGTTCTGTGGCTATTAAAGCCCAGATCATCAGCCCTGCACCACCGTGCTGACAGCTGGTACGAGGCGCTTGTGCTGATGTGCCGTGTTTGGGTTTCTCTGTCTATTACAGACGGGCGTCTTCTTGTTGTTGTCCGTCTGAACACGGCTCCACAAGTCCTGCTCTTTGTTCAGATGCAGCTGAGCAAACCTGTGCTTCCATGTTCTTCACAGGAAGCAGAGACGTTCTCCTGTCAGCCTTCCCAAACAAGCCTTACCTGGATAAATATGAGAGTATGGTTCAAAATCACTTCCTTGAGGCACATCATCTAAGCTGCTGAGGGCTGAGATGGAGCGCGGTGTCTTCTGCAGTTTGAACGTTGCACTCTGTCCTGGAGCTGAACTCACTGGGACCTCTGGTTCTGACAAGATGTTTTCCTAAATGCACACTCTCACTGGAGAACGGTGAACCAAGGATTGTTTGGAAGAACTATTTTTAACCCTTCCCTGACTGATGAACTGTAAAAACAAATGCTCCTTGTTCTAACTCTGACCAAGTAAAAACTTGATCCAAACAGCACAAACCAGTACTTTCAGACGGCTTGTCACAACTCAGCTTTGGTTAAAACTCCTCAACGGAACAAAGTCCTGTACAGTACAATACAATAAGTGCACAAGTAATTAAATAACACTTGGAATAAAGATAAATAATTAAACCACGAGGATCGACACTTGGCACAAATCACAGGTAGCGAAAGCCGAAGAATAAACATGAGTTTCAAGCGAGGATTTAAAAGCAGAGGATGCTGTCTGATGTTTTTTATTTCGGCTGCTCTTCTTCAGCACAGTGAACCAACTCACACGAAGACTTGGATTGTTTTTACGCTGGATGTCCTTCCTGACACCACAGACGCTGAGCTACCACAGCCTGTGTGGAGCAGAGAGCTGCTGTCTAGGGCGCCTGGGGGAGCAGATGGTGGGGGTTAAGTGCCTTGCTCAAGGGCCCAGAGTGAGGAAAATGAGGGTGGAGACAGATGTTTCACCTTTCCCACACACGGTTTGATGTTGTCCATCTGGGGGATCAAACCGGCGACCTTCAGATCACAGCTCTAACCTCTGCACCACCACTCCCCCTGGATGCCTGTCTAATTTTGTGGCACTATTTGTAGAGCAGCTGATCAGCAGACCTGAGAGAACGGGCAGGTGTGTGAGGATGTAATGGCTCAGAAAGATGAGGGGCCAAAGCATTTAAAGATTCAAAAACAAAAGATTCTTAAAATGGACTGACCACCAGCAACATGCAGAGCGTTACAGTGGTCCAGCCGAGTCGGAACGGAGGCGTGGGTCGCTGCTTCAAACAGCTGCTGGGATAAGACGGGCCTTATGCTGGCCAGCTGCCTCCAATGAAAGAAACTAGATTTTACAGCTGATTTTATCGGACAGCCGAATCTAAGATTGCCATCAAGTTTGACGCCTAAATTAGTGACAGCTGGTTTGATGACCTGGGCGAGGGAACCAAGACGTAAAGAGGAGGAAGCTGTAGCGTTACTAAAAAACAAGATATAATACACAAGAGTCAAATAAGGGTGTGGCAGACAGGACGTCCTTTAACTAAACAACAACTGTTGTCTGAGCTAGTCATGAGAACACTGATTCAGCTTTAACACCGTTGTTTTGATTTTCCTGTACATTTGTTGCAGCTACTGCTGCGTACTTTGTGCTGTGAGCCGCTCAGACAGGACAACGCTCAACTCACTCAGGACATGGCTGCTGTCGTTTGTAACTTTGATACTTTTTACAAACATTTTCCCCATTAGGATCTCTTCAGTGCCTTCAAAACATTTTCTTTATAAAACCAGTTTCGGCATTCGTTTTGTTTTTGTTAAGCTACTTATAGCTAGCTTTTTGCTACTTTTAATTTATTGCTAGTCTTTTGCCACTTTTAGCTTTGAGCTAGCTTTTGTCAACATTTAGCCTTTTGTCATTTTAAGCTTCTAGTTAGTGCTTTGCTTCTTTTAGCTGGTATTTTGCTGCTTTGTTTGCTAAGCTTTTGCTACTTTTACCTTTAAGATAGCTTTTAGCTTGTTTGCTGGCACTTTTAGCTAGTCGTTTTTATACTTTCAGCTAGCAATGTGCTGCTTTTAGCTAGTATTCTGCTTCTTTTAGTTTTTAAGCTTGTGTTGCGTTTTGTTTTTATTTTTAGCTAGTGTTCTGCTTCTTTTAGTTTTTAGCTTGTGTTGCATTTTGTTTTTATTTTTAGCTAGTGTTCTGCTTCCTTGAGCTTTAATACCTCAGTGTGAACTTTTTTAGTGAATTTTAGCTGCCATTTAGCTCTCAGCGAACACTACCTTTTCACAGAAAATGCCATTTTTCTATTTACAAAATGCACTTTGTGTAAAGATAGGTTTGTGTGCGTGTGTTCTGACCCAAAGGCCCGGCCAGCCTGAGACCAGCCAGAGGGTTGAAGGGGCTCATGATGGCTCCGATGGCTCTGATCCACACGGGGATGGAGTGATGGTTGGGGTTCTCTGGGCGTTCTGGGAATCCCCACGGCTCCACCAGCAGAAGATGTTTCACTCTGCAGACACACAAACGTTCATAGAGTAACTTGATAAAACATCACCGTTAAACACACAGACAACTTGTTACATGCCCGCACAGTCCAAAAGCACCTGCTGGGATACTTGAGCGTGTAGGCCGCAGACAGATATCCTCCAAGGTTGTGTCCCAGCAGCACCATCTCCTGCAGGCCCACCTTCTCCCTCCACTCCTCCAGGGCTTCCACAAACTGCTCCTCAGCTCCCTCAGGGTCGGTGCTGAACAGCGGGCGGCTGCTCCTGCCGAAGCCCAGCAAGTCTAGAGCGTAAACGGGCCCGCAGCTGGACAGAGTGTCCAGGTTCTGGGCCCAGAGGGCAACCCCGCCTCCGAAGCCGTGCAGCAGAACCAAAGGAGTCCTGGGCTGGGCAGGAGGCTGTGGGAGAAACTGAGACGATGAGTGGAGCTGAGTGGAGAACGCTATGGTCCACAGGTAGTTGTCGTTCGATATGCGGATGTGCTGCCTGGAGTAGGGCCGCCTCACAGCTGAACCAAGGGGATAAATGAACAGAAAGTGGATAAAAGAGGGAGAAAGGGCTGTGAAAAGGATTTAATTTAACACTTTGAAACCATTAAAGTTAGAAAGAAATACTTTTTTTGTGCAACACGAATACTACTGATGATAGTTGCTGAACATTTACGCTCCTAAACACAACTCGTCTTACTCTTGAGCATTTTCTCCTCTGCATCTTTGAGCTGAGACGGAGAAGTGGGGCACCAAGAGGGAAGCCAGTTTGATATCCAGGAACTGAAGACAGGACAACATGCACAAACAAAACCACACATTGAACTTTGATCATGTCTTGTTATCACTTCCGCTGGTATCTCTGGTCAGGAAAGAAACTTGACGACATCAGGCAAACAATACAGTGGATCACAGAAAGCTCGGAAACCTTGTTCTGTTTATCTGGGGCTCCTGTACAGTGATAAAGAATCAAAGTTTGGTTTTGACTTACTCTTAAAATCATATTCAGTGGGTAAAACTAACTCAAGCATTTACAAAAAACTCTACTGCTCAATTTGGTACACCCCTAATGTTATGAACAACAGTATTTTATCCACAAATAAAGCATCTGAAGCATAAAAACCTATCAGATTAACTATTAAAATTTAAATAAAGTCAATTATTTTAAGTAGAGTTCAATGTAGGGGATCAAATTCTACGCCGAATTAAATCAGAGGTACTACCTGAAAAAAACATGTCTTTAAATTAAGTCGGAAGTGTTAAATAAACCCGAGTTTACGATTTGTTACAGTTTTAACCTAAGTTTGTACAAGAGTTCGGTTCAAGCTGCTGAACTGCAGGAGTTCAGCCGAGCGAGTTCAAAACAAAAATACATGAGTGTTGGTCGAATAACTTTCTGGCATCACAACACATTCACGTTAAAGGCTTCTGAATATTACCAGAACAAACAGTTTACCTTTGCTCATGGCGAGGTTGAATCTCCTCCGCCATCCTCCTCATGATGCACTGATAGTCTGACGAGTTTCGAGCTCGTGAAAGTAAAAGAAATCAACAAGCATGAAAAATGTCACGGTGCTGCGTTCAGGGACACACCGTATAATAATGACTGTAACCTTTGAAACCGGCACTTCTAATTAATTCTTCGTATTTTTAATTGTAATTTTAGAATTTGTTTTTTTATTACTAATTGTTTTAAAGCAATGTTTGTTTTGAGAGCTTAGCCAAATATCTAAGGGAAATAAACACTCACGCTAAACAAAAGCTCGAGTCTCTGAACTCGAAACTGACGTTTGACCAAATGTAAATTGTTTGTTCAACTGTACCTGAAGGCAGCAGTGTTTCAACCGTCCGCAGTTATTTGTCCAAAAAACAATTTATTTTTACAACAACAAAAAAGAAACTACAGCTCTCCAACTTTCTTACTTTACTTTAATAAGATTCGTTCAACAAAGGTAATTATATTTAAAATTAAGACGTTTCTACAAATTAAGACGTAGTTAAAAGAAAATGTCATTGTTTTCTTGAGATAATCAATGCTAGCATCTGTTAGCATGTTTAAGCTAGCTGACTAAAATAGGCTATATTATGTACATTAACAAATATTATGTTTATTTATATTTTACACACAGTATGAGCATGTTTTGTTGGCTTATCAAACTACAAACCCTTATAAAATGTGGTCAAGAGGACTTTAATCCTATAATTTTATAGACACTTTTCAAAATACTTACCTTTAATAATTTACAGAAATTATCTTACATAGAGATTTTTCTCAAAATCTTTCTAAAACATTGTTCTTTTTCTGTGTATCTGATCGCTGTGTGTTGTCTTGATCTCTTTTTTTTTAGGTTTCACAGTTTTGCTAGTTTTAGACAGCTTTTTGCTACTTTTACCTGCCAATGTTTTGCTGTTTTCAGAATCAGAACATTTTATCCTAAAATGTTTTGTACTTTTACACTCCAAGAACTTTTGCTCATGCCAGGATTTTTTGCTGGACACCAGTACTTGCAGAACAACACACAGATGACAACAAATGGATAAAAACATGACACGATGAAGCTGCTGGATGATGTCTGAAAGTGTGGTTAAAACATGTTGCCTCTGAATGTCCAGCTGACCAAACCTGGGACATGATAGAAATGGAGAAATGTACATACTGAGCTGGAGTTAAATGATTAAAGACAGCCCAATGCTAGCTGATTTTTAAGCTAGCATTTCAGAACTTTGAGCAAGCATTTTACTATTTTTGGATAACGTGTGGCTACTTATAGCTTTTAGCAAGCATTTAATAGCTTGTAGCTAATGATTTGCATATTTGAGCTTTGTTTGGCATTTTAGTTAGCATTTAGCTACTTTTTGCTTTTACCTAAGGGTGGTGGCGCAGAGGTTGGAGAAGGCGAGCCTGTGATCGGGTAGTTGTTGGTTCAAATCCCCCTGGCCACCACATCAAAATGTTGGTGGGAGAGGTGGAGCACCCATACCCGCCTCCACCCTCATTTACACTGGGCCCTTGAACAAGACCCTTAGCTCCCATTTGCTCGCCCTAGATGGCAGCTCTCTGCTCCACACGTGTTGGTGTTGTAGCTCAGTGGTCTGTGGTTGTGTCAGGAAGGGAATCTGACATAAACTCAACTGTCAAGACCTCGTGCAAGTTTGCTCGCTGTGGTGACCCCTCACAGCGTTTGGCTACTTTTGTCTTTTTAGTTAGTGTTCTGCTCCTTTTAGGTAATATTTGCTATTTCAGCTCATTTTCAACTTCAGCAACTTTCAGCCATCTTTCAGCTCTGTGTTTACTACATCTTGACAAAACAGTTTTACTGTTCAGAGCTACACAACATGCACTGGCAAAAACTTTCCGTACAGACGTTGTGTCAAAAATGTGTGTTTTTATGTTTTGTGTTTTATGTTCAATGGCAAAAGGAGGAAAAAAAGATTTTTGCTTTCTTCCAAGAAATGTAAAGACTATAATAACTGACAGCTCACTTAAACCTTTTAGGCCTTCTCTTATCTTTTCTCCTTTTTTAATTTAAGATAAGACAGAGATTAAATGCAAAGTTAATTTAATTCACTATCCTCCAGCACTCGAGTACACAGTATGATTAAGATGCCATAGAAAATTCACCTTTCTGATCTCACCTCTCTCATTATTTAACTTCTGCTTTTGCATGAATCTCATTAAGTCTTGGTGGTGGTGGTGGTGGTGGTGGGGTTATCTTATAGATTTATAGACGTGTTATCCTTGAGAAGCTCAGGAGTATCCTTCAAGAAATAATTCTGGTCAGGTGTGCTGAGTTGACATTTAGGAGTAATTTGTGTCTTTTTGAGACCTCAGAATGTGGATGACACCTAATCCCTCCAGCAGGATGCGATGGGGTTGGATTTAGTTTACAATAATCTATAGTTACACAGTAACACTACAGATGCTGTGAAAACTCTGATCCATGATAGAAGTGAATAAGGTTGATCTTTCTGGTAAAAAGTCACGTTTTGTAGGAAAATGTTGTACCCTGGAACTCATGTATCATAAAGACTCGTTTGGCAGAACAATTAGTCCTGAGCACTGCAAGACCAACAAGAACTATTCCTAAATGACAGGACTGCCAGAAAATACTTGATTTAACCCCGGGCCTTAGTGTCAGTGTCATGAGCTACTTGAACATTCAAGCAGGTGGTTTGAATGTTGTGTGCGATGGGGGTTATTATGCAAGACAGACGAGTTCTGCTTGTATTTTCATTCTTTATGTTGTCATTTTTCCATCTCCTAATCAGAAAAAATCCTCAACCCTTCCTGCTTTTGTCCATTTTTGCTTGTCATCTCTGTTCCACAAGGTGGCGTAGCTGTTCCCCAACCATTGGCAGATCTTCTCTCTCTACTTTTTATTTGTCTAACAGTTTTCCCCTCACACCACCCACCTCTAGTGGCTCTCAGACCATAGCTTGACTGAGTGGTTCCTGAGTGCTTCACTTCCTTTTCTCCCACTTCTCGCTGTCCGATCACTCTGCTGAGTGCTCAGAATTTCAGCAGACGGCGAGGCTTTGGCCATGCCCATGGATGAGCAGAGGGAGTGCAAGGCTCTGGCTGTCAGGAGACCAATAACTGAGTGAAGCTTTTAGTGAGGAGACAGCATAAATCTGCAACATAAAGCCAGCGTCCTTATCGTTTCTCTCAACTAAAAGCTAATCATGCTAGCCAGAGGTTATCCATATCATACAGGGATCAAAATCAGTAACTCGTGGTCTGGCAGCAAATTAACTTTAAATTATCTGTTGAGTCTTATTGGTCCTGAGACAATCAGGAGGACATTTCACTAAACAAGCGAAGCCATTACAATCTAGTTTAAATTATCAGATGTCTGGATTGTTGTGCCCTGGAGTGAAGCTCGGGTTGGCTTAACCAGATAAATAGCTTAATTTTTATCTAGTTCTGCCACTTTGAGCTTTTAGCTACTGTTCAGCTACTTTTACATTGCATTTTGACAGGAAAAAGCAAAATATGTGTCTCATATTTGGTAACAGGAAGTCATCAATTCTAAAATGGTGTTTCAGTCAATTCATAGGCATCTGAGCAGATTATTACATGATGTAGTGTCTGTCAGCAGGCCACACCTTGAGCTGGCTGCCTGCTCCTCCTGCTAAAGGGCTTCACGTCAGACTGCAGGGAAACTTGTGCACACAGCCCTTTCAGGTCACCCGCAGATTTTCTATCAAATTTAGGTCTAGACTCTGGCAACGTTGTTCCAAAACATTAATTTTCTTCTTTTGTTGATTTGGATGTGTGCTTGGGGTCATTGCCACTTTGAAAAATGAATTTCGTCAGCTTTCTAGCAGCAGGCTGAACGTGTTGAGCCAGAAGAAAGTGGTGTTTGGAGCGTTTCATTATTTCATCCACCTTGACTTTGCTAATTTTTTCTAGGCCTGGGTGCTTTTTTGTTTTTTTGCAAGAAAAGGCTTCAAGACACATGAAGAAAGCAAGAACCTGTCACATCTAGTACACAACCAGTACCTGTCAGAAAGTCCTGCAGCTCCTTCAGTGTGGTGTAGGCCTCTTGGCAGCCTCTCTGACCCGGTTCAGTTTCATCTTTTCAACAATTCTGCAGGAACGTCCAGTTCTTCAGAATGTTCTTGTTCCATAAATTCTGCACTTCTCAATGGCTATCCTTTCCTGGGGAGACATGATGCTGAGGAAAGTTTTGGTGCCCCTCCACAGACAGGACTAAAGTTCTGTTCTTGGTTTATTGTGTCACTTTTGAATATCACAAAATCTGGCGCCTGTACAGGCTGTGTAAGCTTTTTATATTTGATGTTTTTGTTTTATGACTTAATTCTTCTGTATTCTGTATCCGACAAATTTGGGACATTGTGTAAAATGTAAATAAAAATTGAATTACCTAAACTTTCTCTCTTTCGGCTGCTCACTTGTGCAGGGAACTCACAAACGATTTGGTATAGAAAAGGTTTGACACCAGATTCCCATCCTGATGCAACCTGCAGTCTTTTAAAGTTATTAGAAAGTCTCCCATATTGTATTCACAATAAAACATAGTAAATAAATCACATGCTTAAACTTTTTATTTATTTATTTTTTTAATACTATTTTTGAAAAATAGATAAATGCATCTCAAAAAGTTGGGACAGGAAAAACAAAGCCCAACAATGAGTTGTACAAATACGAAACAGCTGAAGGAGCATTTTACAACTAACTGGGCTAATTGGCAACATGTCAGTGAGAGGACTGGGGGATTAAAAACAATATTTTATCTTATACAGGCTAAATCTGTCAGAAGGAAAGATGGGCAGAGGTTCACCTGTTAACAATAAAACAAAAACTGTGTCTGAAAATAGTGAAAGAATTTCAGAATAATATTCCCCAACAGAACATTTAGAAGACTTTGAATACCTTGTTATCCGTTCATCCATTATCTTTACCCACGTCTTCCTTTTTGGGTCACGGGGTTCACTGGTGCCCATGTCCAGCAGTCATTGTATGAGAGGTGGGAGACACCCTGGACAGGTCTCTAGTCCATCACAGGGACACACAAACAACCATTCTCTCTCTCTCACCTAGGGACAATTTAGAGTTACCAATCAGCCTAACATGCATGTTTTTGGTCTGTGGGAGGAAACTGGAGTACCCGGACAAAATCCATGCATGCACAGAGAGAACATGCAAACTCCACCCAGAAAGATCCATGGCCGGGGTTTGATCCGGCGACCTTCTTGCTGATAGGCAGCAGCTCTACCAACTGTGCCACCGTGCTGCTCACCCTGTTATCTATAGTTCATATCATTAAAATATTTCAAGAGTCTGAAGAAACCAACGTGAAAAGGACATGACTGAAAGTCCACATTGGATGCTCCGAGGAATCAAAACTTTAAAAAGTAGAGGGCCCAAATGGCCAATTATCAGCGCTCTGTTCAAGAGCCTGCCTCACTGATGGTATGGGAATGCATTATTGCTAATGACATGGGCAGTTTACACATTTTGAAAGACACCGTCATTGCAGAAAAGTGTTTACAGGTTTTTAAACGACATATGCTTCCATCTAGTTTATAAGACCGTGGTGAGACCAGCTATGCTGTATGGTCTGGAGACAGAGACATGGACAACAAGACAGGAGACAGAACTGGAAGTGGTAGAAATGAAGATGTTGAGGTTCTCCTTAGGAGTGATAAGGAAGGTAGGAATGAGATCATCAGAGGTACAGCACAGGTTGAACAACTGGGAGATAAAGTTAGAGAGACCAGACTGAGATGTTTGGACATGTCCAGAGGAGGGACAGTGGTTTGGTCTTATAAACTAGTTGGAGTGAGGACAGAAGATGCAGAAGACAGATGGAGGAGGATGACTTGCTGTGGAGACCCCTGAAGAGGGAACAGTTTAAAGAAGAAGAAGAAAGAAGAAGAATGCTTCCATCTAGAGTACGTATATTTCCAGGGAAGACGATGTTAAAACTCTGCATCCATTACAGCAGCAAGGTGGAAGACTGGGTGCTGAACTGTAGTCTGGACTTTTCACCAAACTGAAAACATCTGACACATCGAGAAACGAAAAATCCAGAAAAGAAGACCCGGAACTGTAGAAGAGCCAAAATCCTCCATCAGCCAAGAATCCCTTCAAAACCTCCAGTAGTTCATCAGTTCCTGGATGTTCTGGTTCAGAGAAGAGCAGATGCTTAATAAAGAGAAGCTTCTTTTAAAATGAGCTCTATTCCAACTTTTATTGAGATGTATTGTCTTCAAACTCATTTTTTGATATATACAATTTATTAGTTTAAACATTTGATGTTTACTGTGTTCTATTGGTAATAAAATATGGATTTATGAGATCTGAAAATCATTTACTGATTTTTGTTGTTGTTGTTGACTTTGGGTGGTAAATCTGACTTGCTTTTTAGACATCCATCCATCCATCCATCCACCCATCCATCCATTATCTTTTACCTACTTCTTCCTTTTTGGGTCGTGGTGGTCTAACCCAGTGAATGGGTTCATTTTATAAAACATTGTATATTTTCTTCCTTTGTTGTGCATCTGCCAGTGGGCAGTCACGATAGGAGTAGGCATGATATGTAAATTCCTCCACAGGAAGGGACTTGATGTTCTCTACAATTAGGTGGAAATATATGTGCATATATTGGCATCTGCATCGGAGGAACTGAGTAGGACTATAGCAGCATGTCGAACACCAGAAAGAAACATCTAACTTTACAAATTCTAATTTCTGACATGTTTAACCTCAGCAAACTTCCTCATTTGCCTCGTTTTTTTTTTTCTCGTTTGTTCATGTTAAAACTTGTTAACGCCCACCAGGATTCTCCTAAACAGGTGTGTTCACTTAGGCCTGATTAGATCAGAGGAAAGACATTTGATCAACTATTACGATTTGTAGAAACCATTTTAAGAATAAGATAGACCGTTAGTTAAAGGCAAAGAGGGATGGCCTGGTTGTAATTTCTATTTGTGCGTGTGTGTGTGTCAGAGGCAGATCATGGTCTGCAGCCTGTCTGCAGCGCACTGATCTGGGGTCAGCTTCTTGGTTTGCTCAGTACTTACCCTGCTTCGCTCTGTCATCAAGCTATAAGCTCAAGCCAAACTCTGTCAGGAGTTTTTTAGGGCAAAGCCCAGTGCATTGTGGGTAATAAGAGTGCCCAGGCTGCTGGTGGAAGATGGGGATGGAGGAGAGGCGGCGGGGCTGTGTGGTTGCTAGGTTACGCGGTCGGCGCCTACAGCAGACATGATTTATAATGGCCAGGCTCACTGTCTCGCTTCCTCCACTAGTTTCCTCCTCGCTGTTTTTCGGTGATTCTCTCTATCCTCATTTCCCCACGACTGATCCGAGTGCTCGATGCTCGTCTTAGTAGGGTCATACTTTACACAAGCATTCTGTGTTCTTCAATCCTTCATGAGAACGCTAAAATATCCACAAGCAACTTGATTTCATCGTCTAATCATAATATTAATAAAACTTGTGTGGATTCCTTTTACGTCCAGTTGTGTGTGCGTTTCGTTTTTGTATTTTACAATAGATCTGTTTGTGAGTTGGCACATTAACAAGATCGTGCATGAAGAGAGGATATTGATCTGCTTAGACTTGATCCACCTTGGGGTGTTTAAGTCCTCGGGGATGAGAGCAGTGTAATGAGGACAAAGCACGAGTCCAAGAGTGTGACAAAAAGCAACAAAAAGTAGTTTTCAGTAGCAGCGGGCGATGATTAGCCTTCATGGTGAATTCTGACACATTTACTGGGTACACCTGTGTTATTTAAGGGTACTCATCGTAAACTAAGAAATCAAACAGAAGGAAGAGTTCTCCTGAAATGTTTGAAACCGTTTCCTGCAGTGGTTTTCCAGATATATTGATACAGTTCTGAAATGTGGGTACACACTTAGTGTCAACAAATGACTCGACATAATCTGTTGAAACTCACCTGGAAGCCTGAGTCATGTGACTGACCTACATTAAGCTGGCTGTAGTCTGTGCAGGCCAGGGGTCTGCAACATTTACAATCAAAGGAGCCGTTTCTGCCCCTTTGGTCACTAAATTAAAACCTGCTACAACTGTGATTCTCAACTGGTGGCCCGTGGACCACGTTAAGTTTGTTGGAGGGGACTTTTCTGGTCTGTAGGGGTGACATTATGAAACTAAAATTAGATAAAAGTCCAGATTCTTGTAAAGGAGGAAAAAAGTTTTATATCTATCTACAAACCGGATTCCAAAAAAGTTGGGACACTAAACAAATTGTGAATAAAAACTGAATGCAATGATGTGGAGATGGCAAATGTCAATATTTTATTCGTAATATAACATAGATGACAGATCAAAAGTTTAATCTGAGTAAATGTAACATTTTAAAGGAAAAATATGTTGATTCAAAATTTCACAGTGTCAACAAATCCCAAAAAAGTTGGGACAAGTAGCAATAAGTGGCTGGGAAAAGGAAATTGAGCAAATAACTAACAGCTGGAAGACCAATTAACACTAATTAGGTCAATTGAAAACATGATTGGGTATTAAAAGAGCTTCTCAGAGTGTCAGTGTCTCTCAGAAGCCAAGATGGTAAGAGGATCACCAATTCCACCATTGTTGCGCAGAAAGATAGTGCAGCAATACCAGAATGGTGTTACCCAGCGTAAAATAGCAAAGACTTTTAAGTTATCATCATCAACCGTGCATAACATCATCAAAAGATTCAGAGAATCTGGAACAATCGCTGTGCGTAAGGGTCAAGGCCGTAAAACTCTACTGGATGCTCGTGATCTCCGGGCCCTTAAACGTCACTGCACCTCAAACAGGAATGCCACTGTCAAGGAAATAACAGAATGGGCTCAGGAATACTTCCAGAAAGCATTGTCAGTGAACACAATCCACCGTGCCATCCGCCGTTGCCAGCTGAAACTCTACAGTGCAAAGAGGAAGCCATTTCTAAGCAAGCTCCACAAGCTCAGACGTTTGCACTGGGCCAGGGGTCATTTAAAATGGAGTGTGGCAAAATGGAAGACTGTTCTGTGGTCAGATGAGTCACGATTTGAAGTTCTTTATGGAACACTGGGACGCCATGTCATCCGGACCAGAGAGGACAAGGATAGCCCAAGTTGTTATCAACGCTCCGTTCAGAAGCCTGCATCACTGATGGTATGGGGTTGCATGAGCGCTTGTGGCATGGGCAGCTTGCATGTCTGGAAAGGCACCATTAATGCAGAGAACTATGTTCAGGTTCTAGAACAACATATGCTCCCATCTAGACGTCATCTCTTTCAGGGAAGACCCTGCATTTTTCAACACGATAATGCCAGACCACATTCTGCAGCAATCACAACATCATGGCTACGTAGGAGAAGGATCCGGGTACTGAAATGGCCAGCCTGCAGTCCAGATCTTTCACCTATAGAGAACATTTGGCGCATCATAAAGAGGAAGGTGCGACAAAGAAGGCCCAAGACGATTGAACAGTTAGAGGCCTGTATTAGACATGAATGGGAGAGCATTCCTATTTCTAAACTTGAGAAACTGGTCTCCTCTGTCCCCAGACGTCTGTTGAGTGTTGTAAGAAGAAGGGGGGATGCCACACAGTGGTAAAAATGGACTTGTCCCAACTTTTTTGGGATTTGTTGACGCCATGAAATTTGGAAACAACAGATTTTTCCCTTAAAATGATACATTCTCTCAGTTTAAACTTTTGATCTGTGATTTGTGTTCTATTCTGAATAAAATATTAGATGTTGGCACCTCCACATCATTGCATTCAGTTTTTATTCACAATTTGTTTAGTGTCCCAACTTTTTTGGAATCTTTAATTTTAAAATAATGAACTATGCAGGCCTTTGCACGTTTTTCTTGGTTGTAGAAAACTTAATTAAGCGTAAGAATAAACTGAGCATGCTTTACTCCTTGTATTAGTTTTAGTACTCAAATATTTGGAAAAGAAGTGACAGG
>NC_056516.1:8251876-8253295 GCF_014905685.2 Nematolebias whitei | reverse complement strand
AAGTTTAAAGTTTCATCCTAATCTCTCGGCACTCCTTACTCAACAAATCTGAGCGTAATCTTAAACTGTTACATGAAATTAGTTGGACTTCTCCATCCCAGACCACTCATCCACGGGCATCGCTGTTGTTGACCTATTTCCAGTCATTTTAGCTGTTTCTGCACTTGCATTATAAACACACGTGGTTGCATCCCGTCACAAATGACTGAAAAGAACTTCTTTTTTTGACTGCTCTTCATGACGTTGCAGTAAGTACCTTTAATGTCCTTTTTTATTAAATAAACAAGAAAAGATGAGAAATACTATGTGTGTATTAGAACGTGAAGTTAGATGTGCCACATAATCAACTATTCATAATCTTTGTTGTGGTTCTGTTATGAATAAAAGTCAAAGATCTGGAATTCAACCTGTTTTCACACACGCGAATGAATCTGAGACCAGATCCAGTCAGTTTTATTGAAATGAGCAGATTTTTATTTTGCTGTTTGTATGTTTTTTAATTTGTCGTGCCGGATTATGCAAAGCATAGATGACACATTTCATGAAGAGTTGGATCATGGGTAAAGGGAGGAGCACAGATGCAGCACATTACTGGACTTTGTGTCTTTAAATGTGTCCTGTGTGTGCACGGTGGGTTTAGATTTCTCTGCTGTGTTCAGATTGCAGGCAAATCACATTTGTTTCTTAAATCAGATCTTTAGGAGATCCTGTTCAGCCCCTGATCAGATTAGATTTGTGGTTCTGTTCAGAGATAACCAGACTTTGTGGACTGTAGGTGTTGGTGAGCGTACAGCTGTAGGTCCAGTTTAGGTGAACAAAGCTGCTTTGATTCTCAGTTGTCGGTGAAAGAGCAGTGACAACGTTGTAGCTCGAGGCTGTGTGTGCATGTGCTCGTTCATCTGTACCGTTAGCAACACATTCTCATGAACCACTGGCCAGATTTTAATTACACTTTTAGAAAGTAACCATTGGGTTGACGTCTATAAACTAAAGGATTAACTTTTGGAGTCAACCCGATTCAAGATGGCTGTCGCAACTAATTAACCCTAGGTAGCTTTAAAAAGGCAAAATGTCATGTGGTAGTAGCTACGAGTGATCCCTGATCTGTCAGGAAATAATCGTTGGATGCTCCTTAAGAACCGTTTAACTCTTGAGCCCCACCCAATTCAAGATGGCCACCACAGTCAACTCACTTTAGAAGTGACATTTCTTTTGTTACATGAAGATCTGCTTTGACTCAGGTTCTAACCAGCTTGCACTGATGCATCCATCCATCCATCTGTCATCCATCCATCCATCTGTCATCCATCCATCCATCTGTCATCCATCCATCCATCTGTCATCCATCCATCCATCCATCTATTCATTCATCCATCCATCTGTCATCCATCCATCCATCCATCCATCTATTCATTCATC
>NC_056516.1:8244254-8251776 GCF_014905685.2 Nematolebias whitei | reverse complement strand
ATCACTGTGTAAAATCACATCATGTTGCTGCTGATCTGTTTCATGTTGCTGCTGATCTGTTTCATGTTGCTGCTGATCTGTTTCATGTTGATATGTTCATTCGTGCTCATCTGCTCACACAGACTCATGTTCGTGCTGCTGTTCGGCGTATTGTTTTTATGCGATTAGTACTTAGCATATTTTTAGCTGATGTTTTTCTTAGTTCATATCTTAGATCTTATTACTGTTTTTATTTTACATTTTAGTGTTAGTTGTAACTGGGACCCTGTTTACACAATTTCATAAAGAATCTCTGAATCTCTGAAGTATTCACCCCCCTTGGATGTTTATGCTTTTATTGCTGTCATAAATCAGTCATAGTCAAATGTTCACTCGCTTTAAAGTTTATGTCCTAATTCAAAATAAAAAAAGTTATTAAAAAGTACAACTCAGAAGATACAAAATGATCCCAAGGTCCTTAACATCCCCAGGAGTTTTGTTAGCTCTATCATCAAGAAATAGAGGAAACATGGAAAACGTGCAAATCTACCAAGAACATGCAGTAACATGCAGAGTTTTTGTTAGTGTCCTGATGCATGCTCAATAATCCAGGTAGAAAAATCTAACAAAGTTAAGTCAGGTCCTCTGGACGGATTTAAAAAATAACAATATAATAATAATAAAATAAATAAATAAAAATTAAAAATGTGACTTTTTTATTCTATTCTTTATTTTTTTTCTTTTAATCCATCCAGAGGACCTGAATTAACTTTGTTAGTTTTAGTTAGGTTGTGTGTTTGTTTTTCCTGAAACACTGTCGCTGTAATCTCTCCAACATCTGGGCCACTGCTCCACATCAGCCAGCTGGGAGGAAATCAGATCAGACCAGATGAGCTGTTGGGTCGGCCCCTGAACTCGTATGAGCCACAGGCTTATGTGCACAAACACACACAGGCAGACACATGATGCCAAGTACAATCACAACACCCAAATAAAGAGGAGCACACGAGCCACGTGGGATTACAGACTCACAAATGTGCAGGTGATGCGTCACGTGTGTTTGGAGCTGTGAATAGATGAGTGAGGGTAGTGGGTCAGGAAGAGGGTGTCAGGCATGCAACAAATCACATGCTGAAAGGAAAAAAACTAAAAACAGCTTCAATTATTTACTTTGATAAGATGAAAAACAAATACTGTATCTAGTTTTAGTGCATCATGTATATACGGAACGCTTGTTATTTTTAGTGCGTTTTAATATTAAAGTTTGGTTTGCAGAGTTTCAGTTTGGCAGAGAGATGTAATCTACAATAACAGCAGCAGATAGATTATCTGGTTCAGAGAGGGCTCTGTGTTTTACAAGGTCTAAACCAATGCTACACAATAATCTAGCTTTCATTCACAACATACCAAATGACAATAAACAGGGCTGTGATGGGCAGCAGAGGAAGATCATGCAAAGCCTCTCAGTTTAGGATTTTTTCAGTAGAAACACTCAAACCACCTCTACCAAAAGTTAAACTCCAGAGATAAATGGAATAGAGCTGAAAAATACACAAACACTACAAACATTTATTAGGTAGAATAAAATTACACTAAATGATAATTTAACTTTGTTATTGCTTCAAATTGACCTAACACAATGTCTTATGGGAGAAACCGGAGTACAGCTAATGTTTAATGCGCTTCCAGGTAGGAGACACAGAAACTGTGAGAAAATGTGCTAATTTTTACTTGACTTGGTATTTAGGATACGTTTAAATGCACAAAAAATGATGATATTCCTACAAATGATGTCTGTCTAAATCTGATCCCACTATATTCTTGTTTGTGTCGCCTGTGACAGTTTGCAACACCAATATATCAAACTCAATGAACTTCTTCATCCCTCATAGCTCTTCCAAAGTCGTCACCGTTGTTGACCTATTTTCAGTCACTTTGGCTGTTTCTCTAGATAAATTAACTCAAATGGTAGCTGGCTGCCAGTCACATACTACACTTACAAATTTAAAATTTAAGGACACATTAATCATCAATATGAGGAACATATTGTGCAAATTTTGTTTCTTACTATATGAATTATTTTTTGACTAGTCTTCTTTATATTGCAATGAGCAGCTTTAATGTATGTTTTTACCGTACGGTGGAGGTAGACAACTTGTTTCCACTGTTAAAAGGCTCATGGTGTGGGAGTTCCTGTTTTCACTGTTGTCCTGAGGTCACTAGATGGCGTCAACCTGTCACAACTGTGAGCCATTTCCCTGATGAGATGCCAGGATAGCTGTCATTTCTAACCCGAATCCGGAGCCCGGCCTCGCCCGACCCGGATTCGGACTGGGCTGGTCCATAATAATGTGCTTAATGTGTGGGCCGAGTCGGTGTTGGGCTTTTGATTACGTCAGCGGACGCGTGCGGCTGACGATCCAATATATGGTAACATGGCTTGGCATATTATCACCTGCTACACGTTGCCATTTCACCACGCGCTGACCGGCCTTGAAAGGGGTCAAAAGTTCAGTTAAGCTTCAGAAGGACTACTGCCAGCGATCATCGCACAAATGGACATTCATTCAGCCGCTGCACTCAGCGGACGCTTGCGGCCGACGACCTAAACAGGTGAGCTCACAAAATATCTGACATGTCAGAGCATGGTCCAATGCAGGCAGAAGCAGGGGAAGTATTTAATGCGCTTTGACGTCCATGAAAGGATAAACACCCCCTCAGCTCTGATCAGAAGC
The DNA here is from genome assembly GCF_014905685.2 of Nematolebias whitei. Classification (NCBI taxonomy): domain Eukaryota; kingdom Metazoa; phylum Chordata; class Actinopteri; order Cyprinodontiformes; family Rivulidae; genus Nematolebias; species Nematolebias whitei. Next base: position 8,249,062 of record NC_056516.1, on the reverse strand, counting down.
CCCCTTTATTCAGCCACGCGCATCCGCCGACCATTAATAACTATATAAGCAGTCAAAGTTTAATTAAAAGTGTTGGGGGGAGAGGTTCAGGTTCGGACCTGTACTGTTAATTTGTTGGATTGGGTGGAGTTTGGAAATTATAGCTACAGGCTGGGACCAGGTCGGGTCGGATTTTATGGACCCGAGTGCAACTCTTTGCTAGGAGCATAAAAGGCAGCAGATGACTTCTCCTTGCCGCTGGAGCATTACATGCCAATGGTAGTTGTACTTCTAGTATCTTTGTGCTTTCTTGAATTAAGAAGAACTTACCTGTGTCCTTTTGATTTTTCAGCATTACCCCCTGTGACTCACCTGTTCCTGAACTCCTCAGTGAAACCCTGGAAATCTCCTTGTGACCTCCTCAGCTGTCTTCCTTGCCTTCCAAGCACGCGCCCGCCAGAAACTACAATCCACTCTGGACGTCTCCTTGTCTGCACAGATATATTGGAACTCTCTCACTCATACTTGCTCTCTGTAAATAAAATCATTAAACATTTTATGCAGTCTTGAAGTCTGTTCATTTTCAGTCCTTGTCTCTGGGTATTCAGTTAATCCTAACACGTGGTGGTTTGTAAGTCTGTGCAGGTTGTTCTCATGTCAAAGCTGGCAGCTTTGATGCCGAGGGCAGCAACTTACTGCATCTGTAGCCCAGTCATCATTAACAAGATCATAAGGATTTGACCTTTACTAGCTTATTAGTAATCCTCATTTTGTCCCTTTTTCAAATGCTTAAGAACATTTTCACCAGAACCATTTAGTTCAGGGTCACTTAGTTTTTTATCCATTAGGCAACAAACACAAAATATTGGGGTTTGTAGACACTCTACTTGCTTATAAATGACATTTTGCAAACACAGAAAAGGTTTTTTATTGCACTGGGCACCCTGCTTTTACTCTTTCCCTTTGCTCAGGACAACTCAGAGTCCTGCCAACAGAAATCCCTGATGACTCTGCAGTTGTGTGGTGTGTCAGTGTTCGACAGGAGGCTGACGCTGAGGGGCTGATTGAAGGCTATGGGCTGAAACTTGTGCCATCAGCAGCCCATACGAGGCAAACTTCTCTCCAAGTTGAATTTAAACCATGCAGAATGCTGGACTTCAGAAGGACCAGGAGTAAACTACAGTATGTAGATACTTGTGGACAGCATCATGTACTAGCCTTTACCTAAAGGTATTTTTTTTTCTATAGTCAGTTGCAACTTTTTTTAGCTAGTGGCTAGTCCAAATGTGGTCAAGAAGTGGGTTGCTGCTGTCTCAAATCAATCTTTCAAAACTAACTTTCAAATGAGAGTTTCAAAATGGTTTTTGTGAATGATGTTTTATAAACTTTCATTTCAATGTTAATTTTATTGCACACTTATTTATATAATTTTGGGGCTATTTGCAAGCTTAAATAAAAGCAGCAGCAGTTAGCTGTAACACTTCCAGAAGGAATATTAAAATATTTCTGCCAGAACTACCACGTAAACTTGTACATTTTAGCATTTGCATAAAGTGCTATAAAATAAATAAAGAGTAAAACCAGAGAAGAATAGTAGAAGCTGAAGAAGGAAGAACGTTCAGAGAGGAAGGCTCTGGGTAAGCAAGAGCTTCCAGATGACTAGGCTACTACAGCAACAGTAATTGGATAGAAAGAATGTACTTAGTGTGTCATCTGGACAGACAAGACGATAAAGAAACCTGGTGGTGGAATACTGAAGTGCAAGAAGTTATTCAAAGAAAGAGGTTAGCCAAGAAGAAATATGACAGAGAGGATTGAAGAGAGGAGACAGGAATAAAAGGAGATGCAATGTAGAGCAAAGAGGGAGGTGGCAAAGGCAAAGCAGAAGGTGTATGATGAGTTGTATGGGAGGCTGGACACTAAAGAGGGCGAGAAGGACTTGTACCAATTGGCGAGATAGAGGGATCAGGCTGGAAAGGATGTGCAGCAGGTTAGGTTTGTAACTTCTAGACTTACAAGAAGTTAGGCTCCTAGGCTTGGCATGTTCTACCAAACACCAGTCCACAAACTCCCTATTTGTGCCCCTGTATTTCTCATACTGTCACCCCCTGACACAGCCCACAACAGCCTTGGACAAAACAGGAGTTTAGGTTAATTGAAAATGCAGAATGTAGGAGGTATATAGGGAGAATGACAGAAATGTTCCTTTTGGGGTCCATGTACTGTAATGAACACAGTTTAGGAGCTGCACATACTAGAATACTATGAAATAAATACTATAAAACAAGCTCAGACTCCACCCACATTTTCTTCAACTTCTCACCAAGCAGATGTTGCTGGATGGTGTTGAATGCACTTGGAAATTTAAGAACAACATCCTGACAAACTTCAGTGGTATCCAGGTAGCCATGGATCCTCTTGAGCATGTATGTGGGGGCTTCAGTGACAACTGTGTTGGGCTGATATGCAAACTGTTTTTTTTTTTTTTTTTAATGTGTTGACTTTGGCTCTGATGTACAACAGGACCAGTTTCTTCAAGGTCTTCATGATGTGGGAGACTGTTTTAGGATGGAGTTTGCATGTTCTCTTTGTGCATACATGGCTTTTCTCTGGATACTCTGTTCTCCCACCCCACAGACCAAAACCATGCATGTTAGGTTATTTGGTAACTCTGTAACTAGGAATATGATGGACCTGTTGAGGATGTACCCCGTCTCTAGCACAATGACCCAGAAAACAAAAAGTGGGTAAAGAAAGTGAAATATATGGTGTTCGGGTTTTAACCGTGTTTAGAAAAAACTCTATTTTGGAGATTGGGGCAGTTTTAGCATGTGGACTAGCCATTAGCTCATTAGTCCTGACAGAATTAAACACCATTTTTCCAAACTGTGGCAGTTTAAAGAGCCATCTACAACAGGTAAGATATGAATTCTGTTTTATGTTAATTCTACATGAGTTCTGGCTGAACTATCCCTTTAAGAGATGCTGCTCTAAATTGCAACATTTGTCTTGAATGCTAAGAAATCTGAGAATGCCGAGGCAACAACTTTAACTGCATGATTTTATGATATATGACGTTAAGGTAAACAATGAGTGCTCAAACCCTTCTTTACCAAGCGATGCGTTCATTCTGCTATTTATTATGACTGTGTGGTTTGTATGTGTCTGTCAGCAGGGCATTAAATCTGAATGTCAGTGGAGCTGATTGCAGAGGCTGAACTCCTGCCACCAGACTGTCATCTGTGCTGCAGATAAAACTGCTGCAAAGAACAAAATCCCAGACACGAACGTGCACACTGACAGCACAACAGACGATTCCAGAAAACCAGACAGACACCTCTGCACCCTGCAGGGAGAGAGAAATCCTCTGAGGTTTTAGAACTTCTTTTTTTTTGTTACTGTGCCCCACTGGTGGCTTTCCACACATACAGACATGCAAAAGCTGATCTCTGGCTGTTGCACTGTTTGGGTTTCTGATAAAGCTTTACCCCCTTTATCTGACATTGAGAGATTTGCGGTGACACCGCTTGTGTGCGTTTGTGGAAATTTGCTTACACTGTGGATTCATTCAGAGTTTCACATGAACTTTCCTGTGCCACATGATGAGAACACAAAGGTCTGCCAGAGAGGATGAGACAGAGAGACTGCCAGGGAGGGACTGGAACTCAATTAGAGTCAGTTAAAGTTACATTTTATGAACTGTGACAGTCCAAGGAGGGAAGAAATACAAAAGCAGGGAAGAATAACAACCAAAATGAAGGCCTAGCATTTCTCAACTGAAATCTGATGTGGATGTGGTAGTAGCCGACGGTCCTTCACAGATCACGAGAAAATATGTGAGATCTTGAATTAGATTGTACATAATGTTAGGTTTGACCAAAATGGTTGCAACACCTTCATTTCACAACATGAACTACTAATTGTCGAAAACAGCGACGGGCAATATGCATTCCTTCAATGAACGTCAGGCCTTTAATTGTAAATAGTGGTCACCCTGAAGATCAACACAGAATGAAACGACAAACAGTAGCTTTATTCAGGTATTGTTGACTCTCTGCAAAGGAGCATACACTGTTTGTGCACAGTCATTAAATGCATTCTGCTATGAAATTCAACAATTTCCTGTGGGATCAATAAAGTTCTATCTTATCTTATGAACTGTATTCTGTGTAATTTTCTTTAATTTGTCATTTCATGATGACAGACGATTAGTAAAAGATGAAAATTGCAACTTAAACTGAAGACAACAACATTTGGGAGTGGATAGATTGGCCTGCCTGCAGTCCTCAGCTTAACCTCACTGAACACCTGTGGAGTCAACTCAGGTGAGCTGTATTGAGCATATGGAGGAGGACCCAGGCTGTTGTGGCTGTGTAAGGTTCTTCCGCATGTTAATGAAGCTTCTGTTCTTCAATCTTCCTCACTCACCCCCGCTACATTTAGTGGTTTAAAGCAGTGTCGTCAAACTCAGTTTCATTCAACCTTTATTTATACAAGTTAATCCCAGTAGGTGTGTTTACATGGACATAAGTAACCGGATCAAATGGCCGGTCGGAATAAAAGTGTGTCATGTAAACAGCTATTGAGACACAGGGACTCATTTACAAGAGAGACCTGGTTTTAACAAAGAATGACGACAACAGTGGACAAAAAAACAACAATAGACAATCATAAAAGATACATAAATTGAGAATAACATGTGAAAATAAAATGGTATTTAAAAGAAAATGTAACAAAAAAACAGCTAGGTTGTAAGGTGACGTAGAAAACTAAAAACAAGACCATAGCTGCATTGATTTTTCCCATGAACTTAGCAGATAGGAAAAAAC
>NC_056516.1:8242791-8244154 GCF_014905685.2 Nematolebias whitei | reverse complement strand
AATGCAGTTACAAAAGAGGGCCAAAATTAAAAACTTGGTTCAAACCAAGGGCCAATTTCAATTAAAACATTAACTCGATTCAGACATCTGACATCTTTTTTATTTTTTGAGTTGCAAGTTCCTCAACAAGAGTTTGATCGTTCTCTGTTGCTGTTTTCACATCAAAATCAAAGATTACTGTAAAATTCCAATTTTGAGTGGCTTCAAAGTCGGACAACGGTCATGAGAAGTCTGCATTAAATAACATATGCTCCTCTTCTGGGCCATTTATGATGTTTACAAGACCTTGAGCTAGACATATTATTTAAAGGGAAATTAACAGACTTTTCCAATATTAAAGGACTAATTGCCAAAAGGCATTGTTACACAAGTTTTCCTTACTTTTTGTGCCAAGTATAGTTATCTAATATCTGCTGAAACACGTTTACACAGTTTTGATATGCTTCAACAAATAGTAACATGCTGTAATATTGCTAGGCTTGATTGCCGTGTAAACTTGCCGTCTGACATGTAAGCATGTTGTAAAGTTATGAGTGAAGTGTGAAAATGAGCTTGGTGACAGGATGTTGCTCAGAGGCCAGATTTAGCTCTGTGAGGTCATTAGCTGCAGTGAAAAGGGAGAGAAATTACAATTTGACATCTTTCCCACTGATGTCACTGAAATGGCCTCCCTCGATCCCGAACACACGGGGATGCAGTCTTTAAATCCTTTCATTCCTCCTGTGAGATGTAGAGAAGTCATCAAGTCGACAGCTTTTTTCCTGCACTGCGTTTGCAGAAAATAACCAACCAGCTGGCAAGTTGTGCGGCTGTTCAGCCTTTCCTGAAGCACACAGTCAGAATCTAAATGCTGCAATCATTAGAGTCTGACGCTTTCGCTGTAATTTGAGAGCTGTGAGGTGCTGTCACTGCATAAATCCTCAGATTTTAGAGTTATTGGGAAAAGGGCTCCTGCTATCACATTAGTTGAATGATAAAAAGGTCAACTTTCCAGGAGGGTAAACCTGCAGGTAGAGAGATATTTATTAAGGGTGCATATAGGCTAGTTTGTTTTGACCTACATGATACAAGATACTTTGCAAAAAAACTGCACGTTTTTCCATAGACCACCATGGGGTTTTGGTGAAACGAGTGAGAAAACGTAGTCGTTGTCAACCCAGTTCAATTCAGTTTATTTCTACAGCTCCAAGTCACAACAGAAGTCGTCTCAGGACACTGTACAAAAACATTCACATACGTAGAAAAGTCAATTAGTAAAAGTTCTCTAAAGAAGCAGCAGAGTGTGTTGAATCTTCTTTATCACAGTCTCCCATCCTGAGCAAGCACAGAGGAGACAGTGGAAAGGAAAAACTCCCTTTTAACA
>NC_056516.1:8239739-8242691 GCF_014905685.2 Nematolebias whitei | reverse complement strand
ATCCATCATCCATCCATCCATCCATCATCTTCATCCATCCATCCATCATCTCCATCCATCCATCCATCCATCATCCATCCATTCATCATCCATCCATCAATTCAGCCATCCATCCATTCATCCATCCATCCATCCATCCATCATCCATCCATCCATCCATCCAACATCTCCATTCATCCATCCATCCATCCATCATCCATCCATTAATCCATTCATCCATCCAACCGTCCATCATCTTTGCTTCTTCTGTTCTGGATCATGGGGGTCACTGATGTTCATGTACAGCAGTTCATGTTAAAATGTTATTCTTGTGAAATTGGACTATTATTCTACACATTTAGATCCACAGACTTTAATCTGTGCAATTATACAGTAAAATTAAAGAACACAAACGTTGTCTATAAAACCTCTCTTTAGATGGAAGTCACAATATTGTGGATTAACTGAAATTAAAAACTGTTCTGCTCAAAATAAAGACAGAGGTTGTAAAGCCATGTTCCCTCATCCATCCATCCATCCATCCATCCATCCATCCATCCCTCCCTCCCTCCCTCCCCCGTTTCTTCCTTTTTGGGTTGCAGAGGTCACTGGTGGTGCCAATGTCCAGCTATTACTGTGTGAGAGGTAGGGGACACCTTGGACAGGTCTCCAGTCCATCACAGGGACACATAGAGACAAAAAAACATTCACTCTTTCACTCACACCTAGGGACAATTTGGAGTTACCAATCAGTCTAACATGCATGTTTTTGGTCTGTGGGAGGAAACTGGAGTACGTGGAGAAAACCCACGCATGCACGAAGAGAACATGCAAACTCCACCCAGAAAGGCTCGCGGCCGGGATTTGATCCGACAACCTTCTTTCAGAGAAGCGGCAGCTCTACCAACTGTGCCAACGTGCTGCCCTGTGTTCCCTCAGTTTAGTTAATTTGGATTTTTTAAAACATTGTATGAATGCTAATTTGGTATTGCCACTATTGTTTTTCTAGTTGTTTTTATTTTTTCATGTTTTTTTCTTTCTAAGTAGTGTTGCATTATCTGTGGTATTAAAGCCATTTGTTTATCAATACATGTTTTTATGGTTTCCTCCCACAGACCAAAAACATGCATGTTAGACTGAATGGTAACTCTAAATTGTCCCTAGGTGAGAGAGTGAATGGTTGTTTGTATTGATTGTCTCTATATGTCCCTGTGATGGACTAGAGACTTGTCCAGGTCTCACGTAGAGACCTCTGACCTTGGGCACCAGCTCCTCATGACCTGGAATGGAGAAGCAGGTAAAACATATAGATAGATGTATCAAAACATTTCACTCATTCAAGAGATGGGTGCTGTGACTTTTGTTTTTTGCTTCTTTTATTCCTATTAAATTAACTTTATACAGCATACATGTTCTGTTTGTGTCTTCTTAAGCTGCTTTTGATTTTTAGCTACTGTTGTTTTAATTTTAGCTTTAACTACCCTCCAACTACTTTAAGCTTTTAACTAGCCTTGAACTACTTTTAGCTTTTAGCTAGCCTTAAACTACTTTAAGCTTTTAGCTAGCCTTGAACTACTTTAAACTTTTTATAAGACTTGAACTACTTTTAACTTTTAGGTAGCCTTAAACTACTTTTAGCTTTTAGCTAACCTTAAACTACTTTTAGTTTTTAGCTAACCTTAAACTACTTTAAGCTTTTAGCTAACCTTAAACTACTTTTAGCTTTTAGCTAACCTTAAACTACTTTAAGCTTTTAGCTAGCCTTGGACTACTTTAAGCTTTTAGCTAGCCTTAAACTACTTTTAGTTTTTAGCTAACCTTAAACTACTTTAAGCTTTTAGCTAACCTTAAACTACTTTTAGCTTTTAGCTAACCTTAAACTACTTTTAGTTTTTAGCTAACCTTAAACTACTTTAAGCTTTTAGCTAGCCTTGGACTACTTTAAGCTTTTAGCTAGCCTTAAAATACTTTTAGCTTTTAGCTATCCTTGAACTACTTTTAGCTTTTAGCTAACCTTAAACTACTTTTAGCTTTTAGCTATCCTTGAACTACTTTAAGCTTTTAGCTAGGCTTGAAGTACTTTAGGCTTTTAGTCTTGAACTACTTTAAGCTTTTAGCTAGCCTTGGACTACTTTAAGCTTTTAGCCTTAAACTACTTTAAGCTTTTAGCTAGCCTTGAACTACCTTAAGCTTTTAGTAAGTCTTGAACTACTTTTAGTTTTTAGCTAACCTTGAACTACTTTAAGCTTTTTATAAGACTTGAACTACTTTTAACTTTTAGGTAGCCTTAAACTACTTTTAGCTTTTAGCTAGTCTTAAACTACTTTAAGCTTTTAGCTAGCCTTGAACTACTTTAAGCTTTTTATAAGACTTGAACTACTTTTAGTTTTTAGCTAACCTTAAACTACTTTTAGCTAGCCTTGGACTACTTTAAGCTTTTAGCCTTAAACTACTTTAAGCTATTAGCTAGCCTTGAACTACCTTAAGCTTTTAGTAAGTCTTGAACTACTTTTAGTTTTTAGCTAACCTTAAACTACTTTAAGCTTTTAGCTAGCCTTAAACTACTTTAAGCTTTTAGCTAGCCTTAAACTACTTTTAGCTTTTAGCTATCCTTGAACTACTTTTAGCTTTTAGCTAACCTTAAACTACTTTTAGCTTTTAGCTATCCTTGAACTACTTTTAAGCTTTTAGCTAGCCTTGAAGTACTTTAGGCTTTTAGCCTTGAACTACTTTAAGCTTTTAGCTAGCCTTGAAGTACTTTAGGCTTTTAGCCTTGAACTACTTTTAGCTTTTAGCTGGCCTTGAACTACTTTTAGCTTTTAGCTAGTCAAACTACTTTAAGCTTTTAGCTAGCCTTGAACTACTTTAAATTTTTTATAAGACTTGAACTACTTTTAACTTTTAGGTAGCCTTAAACTACTTTTAGCTTTTAGCTAACCTTAAACTTCTTTTAGTTTTTAGCTAACCTTAAAC
>NC_056516.1:8238154-8239639 GCF_014905685.2 Nematolebias whitei | reverse complement strand
AGCTTAAAGTAGTCCAAGGCTAGCTAAAAGCTTAAAGTAGTTTAAGGTTAGCTAAAAACTAAAAGTAGTTTAAGGTTAGCTAAAAGTAGTTTAAGGCTACCTAAAAGTTAAAAGTAGTTCAAGTCTTATAAAAAGCTTAAAGTAGTTCAAGGCTAGCTAAAAGCTTAAAGTGGTTTAAGACTAGCTAAAAGCTAAAAGTAGTTCAAGGCCAGCTAAAAGCTAAAAGTAGTTCAAGGCTAAAAGCCTAAAGTACTTCAAGGCTAGCTAAAAGCTTAAAGTAGTTCAAGGCTAAAAGCCTAAGGTAGTTCAAGGCTAGCTAAAAGCTTAAAGTAGTTCAAGGATAGCTAAAAGCTAAAAGTAGTTTAAGGTTAGCTAAAAGCTAAAAGTAGTTCAAGGATAGCTAAAAGCTAAAAGTATTTTAAGGCTAGCTAAAAGCTTAAAGTAGTTTAAGGTTAGCTAAAAACTAAAAGTAGTTCAAGACTTACTAAAAGCTTAAGGTAGTTCAAGGATAGCTAAAAGCTTAAAGTAGTTTAAGGCTAAAAGCTTAAAGTAGTCCAAGGCTAGCTAAAAGCTTAAAGTAGTTTAAGGTTAGCTAAAAACTAAAAGTAGTTTAAGGTTAGCTAAAAACTAAAAGTAGTTTAAGGTTAGCTAAAAGTTAAAAGTAGTTCAAGTCTTATAAAAAGTTTAAAGTAGTTCAAGGCTAGCTAAAAGCTAAAAGTAGTTCAAGTCTTACTAAAAGTTTAAAGTAGTTGGAGGGTAGTTAAAGCTAAAATTAAAACAACAGTAGCTAAAAATCAAAAGCAGCTTAAGAAGACACAAATAGAACATGTATGCTGTATAAAGTTAATTTAATAGGAATAAAAGAAGCAAAAAACAAAAGTCACAGCACCCATCTCTTGAATGAGTGAAATGTTTTGATACATCTATCTATATTTTTTACCTGCTTCTCCATTCCAGGTCATGAGGAGCTGGTGCCCAAGGTCAGAGGTCTCTACGTGAGACCTGGACAGGTCTCCAGTCCATCACAGGGACATATAGAGACAATCAATACAAACAACCATTCACTCTCTCACCTAGGGACAATTTAGAGTTACCATTCAGTCTGGATGGATGGATGGATGGATGAGGGAACATGGCTTTACAACCTCTGTCTTTATTTTGAGCAGAACAGTTTTTAATTTCAGTTAATCCACAATATTGTGACTTCCATCTAAAGAGGTTTTATAGGCAATGTTTGTGTTCTTTAATTTTACTGTATAATTGCACAGATTAAAGTCTGTGGATCTAAATGTGTAGAATAATTGTCCAATTTCACAAGAATAGCATTTTAACATGAACTGCTATATATGAACATCAGTGACCCCCATGATCCAGAACAGAAGAAGCAAAGATGATGGACGGTTGGATGGATGAATGGATTAATGGATGGATGATGGATGGATGGATGGATGAATGGAGATGATGGATGGATGGATGGATGGATGG
>NC_056516.1:8236801-8238054 GCF_014905685.2 Nematolebias whitei | reverse complement strand
AAGTAGTCTCTGATGAGCTTTCTTGATCAGGCTGGTGGTGTTGTTGCTCCAGCTAAGGTTGTCATTCATGTGTGCACCCAAGTACTTGTAGCTAGAGACCACTTCCACTGCAAATTAATGGTGGTAATGTCATCAGCACGTTTACTAATGTACCCTAGAGCTGAGGATGTGTATTGCTCCAGGTCTACGACTGGGCTTAAGACTTTTCTTTTTGATAAATCCTATAATTAGGGTTGGTTTGTTATGCTGCTATATGGTTAGACTGCTGGAAGATAAATTGACTTCATTTCTTAAAATTAATTGCTAAAATTGAGGTTTGCATTTGATATTATTTCTATCTTTTTTTTCATTCATTCAACCTTTATTTATACAAGTTAATCTCATTGAGCCTCGAGGACTCTTTTAACAAGAGAGACCTGATTTCAACAAAGAATGATGACAACAGTGGACAACAACGACAACAATAGACAGTTATAAAAAGGCATAGAAATTTTTATTTTTTTTTTACAAATTAAAATAAGATGGCAAAAACAGTAACAAAAACAGCTAGATTATAAGACGAATGTAGAAAATTAAAAACAGGAACACGTCTGCATTAGTCCTTACCAGGAATCTTACTTCTAACCTACAAAGCTCTCAACAACCTAGCTCCATCTTATATTACAGATCTTATTGTTCCATATTTTCCTAACAGAGCACTTCGCTCTCAGACTGCAGGTTTACTTGTGGTTCCTAGAGTTTCCAAAAACAGAATGGGAGGCAGATCTTTCAGTTATCAGGCTCCTCTCTTGTGGAACCAACTTCCAATCTCTGTCCATGAGGCTGACACGTTATCCAGTTTTAAAATTAGACTTAATACTTTCCTTTTTGATAAATCCTATAGTTAGGGTCGACTTGGGTTTCCTGAGCTGTCCCTTAGTTATGCTGCTATAGGCTTGGACTGCTGGAGGACAAACTGACCACACGTTTTCACTCTGCTACTGTCTTTACTTACTCTGCTCAACCTGTTTTGTTTTTGTAATTATTTTTTCTATCCTTAACATGTGTTTTTGTCTTTCAGATACACCTGGACCTATACCTGGACCTGGACCTATACCTGGACCTACCATTCTATATTCGTCTGTCTCTCCTTCCTGTCCTCTCAACCAGCCGGTCAAAGCAGATGGCCGCTTGTCCTGAGCTGGTTCTGCTGGAGGTTTCTTCCTGTTAAAAGGGAGTTTTTTCTTTCCACAGTGGCAACAGTGGAAAGAAAA
>NC_056516.1:8235155-8236701 GCF_014905685.2 Nematolebias whitei | reverse complement strand
AAAAATAAACCCAGTTTAACTTTCAGTTTCTTTACTAGGTTTTCTACATTTGTCTTGGAATCTAGCTGTTTTTTGTTTTGTTACCTTTTCCTTTTAGCCATCCTATTTGTTAAAAAAAAAAAAAAAAAACTGTAGTATGCTTTTCTTATAACTGTTTATTGTTGTTGCTGTTGTCCATTGTTGTCATCTTTCTTTGTTGAAATCAGGTCTCTCTTGTAAATGAGTCCTCGAGGCTCAATGGGATTTACCTGTCTAAATAAAGGTTGATTGATAAAGGAGAAATACGAGTTGACCAAGATACCCAAATATTTATAGGAATCAACAAACTCAATGGGGACACGATTTGAGGATAAAATCAGAGGAAGATCTGCTGGGACCAACTTCCTGTATGAAAAAACATCCCTTTGGTTTTGTCAGCATTTAAGACAAGTTTGAGGTGGAACAAATCTGTCTGGATGATGTCAAATGCGGATTGCAAAAGCTGGAAAGCCTTATCAACTGTTTTAGCTCGACAATAAACAACTATGTCATCAAGATATAAATGTATTGATGCATCAGGGATGCTCTGACCTACTTTACCTATGTAGATTGTGAAGAGCATGGGTCCTAAGACTGAGCCTTGTGGTACACCATTGTTGACTGTTAAATAACTGGAGGAAGTACCATTATGTTGAACACATTGCCTCCAGTCTGAGCGATATTTAGAGAACCAACCAATGGTGTGATCTGAAAAAATGATTTCTGAGAGTTTATGACTCAAGATGTTCTGATCCACAGTGTCAAAAGCTTTAGACAGGTCTAAGAAAAGTGCAGCACAATAATCCTTAGCATCCAGTGCTTCAACAATGTCATTAAGAACCTTCAGTGAAGCAGTGGTTGTGCTGTGTTGTTTCCTGAAACCAGATTGATGGAGAGGTAAGATGTTAAATGAGTCCAGGTAATTTTTGATTTGAGAGTTTATCAGTTTTTCTAGAACCTTGGCTAAAATGCAGAGTTTAGAGATTGGTTGATAGTTGTTCAATCTTAACATGTGATTCTTGACCTGCCATTGTGTATCTATTTCTACCAAACCCAGCTGGTCAAAGCAGATGGCGCTTGTCCTGAGCCTGGTTCTGCTAAAGGTTTCTTCCTCATGAGGGAGTTTTTCCTTTCCACTGTCGCCTTCATGCTTGCTCAAGATGAGAGTCTGTGATGGAGTTAAACTCATCTGCTCCTCAGATAAATAATGTTAAATTATTATTTTTATACATGAACGTTTCTGTTCCGTGCCCTGAGACGACTTCTGTTGTGACTTGGTGCTTTATAAATAAACTGAATTGAATTGACATTGTAAGTTTTAACAGCTCTGAAATGTTCTTTAGTAATCATGAAAGATCTTTGTACTCTCAAGAAAACAGAATTCAGGGATCCTCTGTCATCCAGCTTCTCCTTCATTTTAAACACCAATCTTTGGCGTTACCCAACTTCTGCATTTCTACAATTTAAGACAACGGACAAAATCTCCAAGGAGTTCATCTTCATTCACATTATTTTATTGTAATAGGTC
>NC_056516.1:8232895-8235055 GCF_014905685.2 Nematolebias whitei | reverse complement strand
AACAAAAAACTCAAAATATGCTAAATACATGCCTTTCAGCATTAATACGTTATTAAAAATCCTGCAAAGAAAAGGTTCAACCTTCAGTTTTGAGTCTTCACATATCAAAATCTTAAAAAGAACCCATTGTATTGTCCGTCCATCATCTTCACCCGCCTCTTCTTTTTGGGTTGAGGGGGTCACTGGTGTCTATATCCAGCAGTCACTGTATGAGAGGCGGGGTACACCCTGGACTGGTCTCCAGTCCATCACAGGGACACCTGGACTGGTCTCTCCAGTCCATCAGAGGGACGCATAGAGACAAACAACCATTCACTCTCTCACTCTCAACTAGGGACATTTTAGAGTTACCAGTCAGTCTAACATGCATGTTTTTGGTCTGTGGGAGAAAACCCACACAGAATGAAGAGAACATGCAAACTCCACCCAGAAAGGCCCCAAACTGGGATTTGATCTGGCAACCTGCTCACTGAGAGGGAACAGCTCTACCAAATGCACCACCGTGCTGCCCTAAAACAGTATTTGAAATCCAAAATTCTTGAAACTGTTGCTAAAATCTTGTCTCAAAAACTCAAATTCGAATAATAGTGGCTAAAAGCTAACATTAGCAAAACCGTAGTAAGAAGTCAAAAGTAGCAAAGCTGCAGCTAAAAGTAGAAAATGGTAGCTAAAAGCTACAAGTGGTGAAACAATGGCTCAAAACTAAAAGTAGAATAAGCAGACCAAAAAGCAAACAAACAAAAATGTAGTATGCTTTTTCTTATAATTGTTTATTGTTGCTGTTGTCCATTGTTGTCATCTTTCTTTGTTGAAATCAGGTCTCTCTTGTAAATGAGTCCTCGAGGCTCAATGGGATTTACCTGTATAAATAAAAGTTGATTGATATAAGCACACAGTATGACTAATCAGATTCTTGTTTCGAAAAAAAATTAAAGAAATCAATGTATTTCTGTGAGGAACTTTATAAAATAATAAAGTGAAATGTTTAACTATATAAAAGTTAGAATAAATAAAAGCAAGATTGCATCATTCCCAACAGCAGAGAAGGTTTTTAAACATGAGTGGGTAAATTAATTAAGTATGCGGGCGTCGTTCAAAAACAAAGAACGTGCAGAGTTACACATTAAGAGGAAACAATATTATGAATGCTGACTCAGCATTTAATATTAAATTTGCTACTGAAATGTGGAACCAGTGTGTAAAACTGCACTGTGTGATTCAACAGTCAACATTAGCAGCAATAAGCCTGTGGTTGTGTTTTAACCCAGTCTTCTTTACAGTGTAAAGAAGATACCTATTTCCAAAAGAGGGAGGAACATAGAGTGACCTAAAAGAGTGGAGGAAGGAGTACGCAGGTCGACTACATTCTGTGTAGAAGAGGAAACCTGAGGGAGATTGGAGACTGTAAGGTTGTGGCAGGGGAGAGCGTAGCCAGACAGCATCGGATGGTTGTGTGTAGAATGACTGTTGTTGTGAGGAAGAGAAAAAGAGTAAAATCAGAGAAGAAGAACAAAAGATGGAAGATGAAGAAGAAAGAATGTTGTGAGAAATTCAGAAAGGAGCTGTTAAAGGGTCTGGGTAGTAAGAAAGAGCTTCCAAATGACTGGGCTACTACAGCAACAGTAATTAGAGAGACAGGTAGGAAGGTACTTGTGTGTCATCTGGACAGAGAATGGATGATAAGGAAACCTGGTGGTGGAATAGTGAAGTGCAGGACGCCGTTCAAAGAAAGAGATTAGCCAAGAAGAAATATGACAGTGAGAAGACTGAAGAGAGGAAACAGGAATATAAGGAGATGGGATATAGAGCAAAGAGGGAAGTAGCTAAGGCAAAGCAGAAGGTGTATGATGAACTGTACGGGAGGCTGGACACTAAAGAGGGCGAGAAAGACGTACTGATTGGCAAGACAGAGGGATCAGGCTGGAAAGGATGTGCAGCAGGATAAGCTTGTTAAAGATGGTAATGGTAATGTTCTAACAAGTGAGGAGATTGTGATGAGAAGATGGAAGAAGTACTTTGAAAAGCTAATGAATGAAGAGAATGAAAGAGAAAGAAGAGTAGAGGTCATATAAACTGTGGACCAGGAAGTGGGAAAGATTAGTGAAGGTGAAGCCTGGAAAGCTCTGAAAAGAATGAATAAGGGGAAGGCAGTAGGACCTG
>NC_056516.1:8230219-8232795 GCF_014905685.2 Nematolebias whitei | reverse complement strand
AAATACATTATCTTTGGGTGTTTTGAATGAGATGTCGTAAATAAAACCCAAAAAATGTTCTGAAGCTTGTTTTGTGAGCAACACCAACAACTAATGATAATTTTGAGTGGAAAAAATAAACTTTTTTCTTTAATACTGATTCATGCTAATTAATCTTCTTCTTCCTCTTTTGGCTTTTCCCTCTTCAGCAAGTCATCCACCTCCATCTCATTCTGTCCTCTGCATCCTCTGTCTTCTCCTCCATGTCCTCTCTAACTGCATCCATATATCTCCTCTTTGTCTTTTTCCTGGCAGCTGCATTTCTAACATCCCTCTATCAATATACACACTGTCCCTCCTATAGACATGTCCAAACCACTGTCCCTCCTCTGGACATGTCCAAACATCTCAGTCTGGTCTCTCTAACTTTATCTCCTAGTAGTTCAACCTGTGCTGTACCTCTGATGATCTCATTCCTAATCTTATCCATCCTTGTCACTCCTAAGGAGAACCTCAACATCTTCATTTCTGACACTGCCATCTCTGCCATCTCTCCCAGACATTTCCAAACCTCCACTGTTATGTCATCAGGTCCTACTGCCTTCCCCTTCTTCATTCTTTTCAGAGCTTTCCAGGCTTCACCTTCACTAATCTTTCCCACTTCCTGGTCCACAGTTTATATGAACTCTACTCTTCTTTCTCTTTCATTCTCTTCATTCATTAGCTTTTCAAAGTACTCCTTCCATCTTCTCATCACAATCTCCTCACTTGTTAGAACATTACCATTACCATCTTTAACAAGCTTATCCTGCTGCACATCCTTTCCAGCCTGATCCCTCTGTCTCGCCGCTCGGCACAAGTCCTTCTCGCCCTCTTTAGTGTCCAGCCTCCCGTACAGTTCATCATACACCTTCTGCTTTGCCTTAGCTACTTCCCTCTTTGCTCTATATCCCATCTCCTTATATTCCTGTCTCCTCTCTTCAGTCTTCTCACTGTCATTTCTTCTTGGCTAATCTCTTTCTTTGAACTGTGTCCTGCACTTTATTATTCCACCACCAGGTTTCCTTATCATCCATTCTCTGTCCAGATGACACACAAGTACCTTCCTACCTGCCTCTCTAATTACTGTTGCTGTAGTAGCCCAGTCATTTGGAAGCTCTTTCTTACTACCCAGACCCTTAAACAGCTCCTTTCTGAATTTCTCACAACATTCTTCCTTCTTCATCTTCCATCTTTTGGTCTTCTCTGATTTTACTCTTTTTCTCTTCCTCACAACAAAAGTCATTCTACACATAACCATCCGATGCTGTCTGGCCATGCTCTCCCCGTCACAACCTTACAGTCTCCAATCTCCCTCAGGTTTCCTCTTCTACACAGAATGTAGTCGACCTGTGTACTCCTTCCTCCACTCTTATAGGTCACTCTATGTTCCTCCCTCTTTTGGAAATAGGTGTCTTCTTTACACTGTAAAGAAGACTGGGTTAAAACCCAACCACAGGCTTATTGCTGCTAATGTTGACTGTTGAATCACACAGTGCAGTTTTACACACTGGTTCCACATTTCAGTAGCAAATTTAATATTAAATGCTGAGTCAGCATTCATAATATTGTTTCCTCTTAATGTGTAACTCTGCACGTTCTTTGTTTTTGAACGACGCCCGCATACTTAATTAATTTACCCACTCCTGTTTAAAAACCTTCTCTGCTGTTGGGAATGATGCGATCTTGCTTTTATTTATTCTAACTTTTATATAGTTAAACATTTCACTTTATTATTTTATAAAGTTCCCCACAGAAATACATTAAGAGTTCTTTAATTTTTTTTCAAAACAAGAATCTGATTAGTCATACTGTGTGCTTATATTTTTGTTTGTTTGCTTTTTGGTCTGCTTATTCTACGTTTAGTTTTGAGCTATTGTTTCACCACTTGTAGCTTTTAGCTACCATTTTCTACTTTTAGCTGCAGCTTTGCTACTTTTGACTTCTTACTACGGTTTTGCTAATGTTAGCTTTTAGCCACTATTATTCGAATTTGAGTTTTTGAGACAAGATTTTAGCAACAGTTTCAAGAATTTTGAATTTCAAATACTGTTTTAGGGCAGCACGGTGGTGCAGTTGGTAGAGCTGTTCCCTCTCAGTGAGCAGGTTGCCAGATCAAATCCCAGTTTGGGGCCTTTCTGGGTGGAGTTTGCATGTTCTCTTCGGTCTGCGTGGGTTTTCTCCCACAGACCAAAAACATGCATGTTAGACTGACTGGTAACTCTAAAATGTCTCTAGTTGAGAGTGAGAGAGTGAATGGTTGTTTGTCCCTGTGATGGACTGGAGAGACCAGTCCAGGTGTCCCTGTGATGGACTGGAGACCAGTCCAGGGTGTACCCCGCCTCTCATACAGTGACTGCTGGATATAGACACCAGTGACCCCCTCAACCCAAAAAGAAGAGGCGGGTGAAGATGATGGACGGACAATACAATGGGTTCTTTTTAAGATTTTGATATGTGAAGACTCAAAACTGAAGGTTGAACCTTTTCTTTGCAGTATTTTTAATAACTTATTAATGCTGAAAGGCATGTATTTAGCATATTTTGAGTTTTTTGTT
>NC_056516.1:8228978-8230119 GCF_014905685.2 Nematolebias whitei | reverse complement strand
GTTAAACCTGCTCTCTGATCTGTAAAAGAACGCTGTGTTGTGTGATTTTACTGCGAGACCCTCTGGTCAAAGCCACAGACTCATTTTGTGTCAGCTCTCCATTAAAGTGGAAGGAGTCGCCCACTAGAGGGTTGGAGGGTGAAGTGTTTCAGTCGCTGCTCTGTTGCTGTTCATTTGTTAAGTGAGAAGACTGGAAACTGTTAAGAGGTAACAACATATTCTTTGGTTTAAAACATATGGCTAAAACTAGATTTTATACAGTGAGGAAAATAAGTATTTGAACACCCTGCGACTTTGCACGTTCTCCCACTTTGAAATTATGGAGGGGTCTGAATCTTTCATCTCGGGTGCATGTCCACTGTGAGAGACATAATCTAAAAAAAAAATTCTGAAATCACAATGTATGATTTTTTTATAATTTATTTGTGTGTTACTGCTGCAAATAAGTATTTGAACACCTGTGAAAATCAATGTTAATATTTGGTACAGTATCTTTGTTTGCAGTTACAGAGGTCAAAGGTTCCCTGTAGTTTTTCACCAGGTTTACTGCAGCAGAGATTTTGGCCCATTCCTCCACACACATCTTCTCTAGATCAGCCAGGTTTCTGGGCTGTCACTTAGAAACAGAGTTTGAGCTCCCTTCAAAGATTTTCTATAGGGTTTAGGTCTGGAGACTGGCTAGGCCATCCAGAACCTTGATATGCTTCTTACGGAGCCACTCCTTGGTTCTCCTGGCTGTGTGCTTTGGGTCATTGTCTTGTTGGAAGAACCAGCCACGACCCATCTTCAATGCTCTAACTGAGGGAAGGAGGTTGTTCCCCAAAATCTCACAATACATGGCCCCGGTCATCCTCTCCTTAATACAGTGCAGTCGTCCTGTCTCGTGCAGAAAAATCACCCCCAAAGCATGATGCTTCCACCCCCGTGCTTCACAGTAGGGATGGTGTATTTGGGATGGTATTCATCATTCTTCGTCCTCCAAACACAGTGAGTGGAATTAAGACCAAAAAGTTCTATTTTGGTCTCATGTGACCACAGAACTTTCTCCCATGACTCCTCTGGATCATCCAAATGGTCATGGGCAAACTTAAGATGGGCCTGGACGTGTGCTGATTTAAGCAGGGGAACCTTCCGTGCCATG
>NC_056516.1:8225345-8228878 GCF_014905685.2 Nematolebias whitei | reverse complement strand
CCCACACACACACACACACACACACACACCCCACCCCCGAATGACGCTTCTTTATTTTAGGGTTATGAGGTGCCGCTGAGTGCATAACAGAACCGGCTCGGTCCATTGTCCAGGAGATGCAGTGGTGATGAAGATGGTGCAGAGCATCTGCCCAGCATCCATTTCCTTCGTGCATGTGCAGACTCCGGCACGTTTCCCCTTTTCTCTAAAGTGCACGTCCATTTCCTCCCAAGTAAATGGGTTAAGGAAACAAGATTATGCCTTGGTCCTGACATCTCTGACTTTACGAGTTTTATCCTCTGCTTTTTGAAGCACAGAGAGAACAGGCCTCTTCTCGTGTGAATCTTATAACTAATAAATACTTTGAAGGTAAAAAATATTAAATGATTTGTTTCACGCTCGCGCTTTGTGTCTTTTCCTAAACTGTCTTGTACCGTGTGTTCCTACAGATCTCTTGTCGTCCAGTAATTTCACCGTGTTCACG
Source organism: Nematolebias whitei (assembly GCF_014905685.2). NCBI lineage: Eukaryota > Metazoa > Chordata > Actinopteri > Cyprinodontiformes > Rivulidae > Nematolebias > Nematolebias whitei. The sequence goes on along the minus strand of NC_056516.1, from coordinate 8,228,394 downwards.
TCGTGCTCGTGTACAATTACATTTTTATTTTGTCTTCGTTTCGCACATCTTGTGAGAATAAGCGACGTCTTCAAACTCCAAGATAGTTTGTTTTAATACTCCTGCTTTATTTCAACGTATGAGCGCACATCACATGTAAAATGCTTTTATTATTATTATTTTTAGCTCAGTGAAAATATTCTGGACTAAAAGCATCTGCTCCCCCTGAGATGAAACTCTGACATTATAAGTGACTGATTGAAGCAGTCACACGGGACTCTAGTTGTATTTTAGTGGCAAATCAAACTTTAAAGAAAGCTCATAACAAATAAACTGTTCCTTACTTTAGTGTCTGGACGTCTTCAGACGTAAGAACGGGCTTTGCTCATCTTTTACAGCTTGTACAAGAAGAAGCTCCTTGGAGCAACCTTTAGATTTAGTTTGAAAGAATATGCAACATGTAATAAAACCTGAAAACTATCAGATTGTTACAAACTGATCCAGGCCTGGAAAAGACTAAGATCACCTTCCATACGTTCTGGACCGAGTCTGCCTTGGAAACGTATCGTTCAAACTCGTCTTACATTTTGAGCGTTAATGACGGCAGTTTGACGGAAAGAGAGGCGATTATATACACGACGTTGCGCACGTGCTGTTTCACTGTGCGCCGCTTTAACGCGCACGTCTACAGACACGCCCTGCGAGCGGTTCCGCTCGACGAACGCTGCGCTCCCTCGTCAGCATCCTTCCTCGCTGCTACAGCTTCACTTTCCCCCCGGTCGGTGTGACCGCATCGCCGCTCAACAAACACATTAGAAACAGCCGAGGAGGTTTGTGTGTGTGGGCCCGACCCTCGGCTGCCCGTTCCAAGTGCATTTACACGCACAGACACACACACGCCCACACAGCTGTAATAAGGCCTGAGCGCCGCGCGTCGCTTGGTTCAGCTTTGTGTCTTTAGTCTCCCAGATGAAGTGGAGGAGAGGCAGCCGCTTGCAGGATCTGAATTATTAGCAGAGCTTCACAGCTTTAACTTAATCCAGAGATTCTAATAATCTGTGGAGGCTAAAAAAAAAAGTCTGCATGGATATGAAGAAAAACCTGCTGTAAATGTGTGTGTGCTTAAGAAGATACCCACCTCTGCTTCCCTAAACGAGTCACGTTAAACTACCAACAGATAAAAAGTCATCTGGAGATGTGCGCATGAACTAAAATACGCATCACTCAAACAAAGACTTGTACGACTCTAACATCCTTCTGGTGTTTTCTGACCGCCTGGCCTTTGCTTTTTAGTGCAGACGTATAAATGTACCAGTTCCTGCCAGATGCTTGCAGATGGTTCTGGCACCGGCTCGTGCCAAAGGAGCACTAACCCTGATGACTCCTGCAGGTTGCCAGGCTGGCCTTTGCTCGCTGGCTCTGGATGGATGGGTGGACTGCGGTTCTGCTGGCTGGGCGGACCGCGGGGTGCTGAGCTGGTGAGGCAGGGAGCTGTAAAGAAACATCAAGGTCAGCTGTTTGGCAGAACACGTTCACAAGCCTTAATGTCGATCTGTAACAGCGCAGGCACTCAGAAGACGGTGTTTGTGAAACGGGGAGGAGCAGAGTTTCCTTTCTACAGCAGACACGTTTTATATTTGACAGGCTGCGTGTCATGCAGTCAGCAGCGACGGCCACAGCCAGGCAGTCTGACATAAAGCCTCCTACGGTCTACGTGCACCGACCAGGTAATTACAGTCAGGATCAGCAGAGACTTCCGTGACATAAAGCTAAACTAAAAAATAAATAAAAATGGAAAACCTAACGCAGGTTTACTAAAAGCACACAAGCAGGCTGATTATGTACACAGACATGCGCAGCTATACGTGCACACGCCTCAGACCTACACGCTCTCGTCGGCCATCACAGACAGCATGCCGGCTCGGCAGCCATTTTGCAAGACTGCTCTGGAATGTTCAATTAGGGTAATTGTGTCGTACGCCATCATTTCCTGGCGCTAGTCGTCACACGGTGCAAAAAGAGCCATTTCAGTGAGCGCGAGATCGAACTTGTATCGTAGAAATATGAACATAGAGACGTCCTCAACTGGAGCTTCAGCGTTTATTTTATTGTTTAATGTTTGCGGAGGCCCCGCAGTGTAGACCAGGACATGCATGATGGCAGGGTGTTGTGCAGCCGTGTGAACTCCACATGCATGTACGGCCCCCGCGCCGCTCTGTGTAACGTATGTGTGAGCTCACGTATGGAGGAGGGGACGAGGCCGTGCACACGAGCTCAGAGAAAGAAAGGAGAAGAAATGGAAAGGTTGACGGATGTATTCAATGAAAAGAAAGAAATGTGTGGCGTGTTCTTGTTGCCACCCTTTCGGCTCACGCACACGACGAGAAACAGAAGAATGAGAATATAAATTACCCCAATTATGTAGTCTGTTAAATAATAGAAGCGAATGAAAGGAAGCATCTGTTCTCATCCATTTAAATGAAGATTTTTCTTCAAGAACGAGAAAATACAGCCGTCGTCTTTGCACGCTGAAAGCTGCTGCTGTTTCTGTGAGCGTATGACCTGTGTGCATACATGTCAGGAGTCACTTCTCCACCCATGAAGCCCTTCGCTTCATTAACCCTCCTGCCTCACCCACACTGCTAACAGCTGAAGACAATGCTGATGTTTCCTATACAGAAATGTTCATCCAAAGAGGGAAAAAAAAGGAAAAATGTCACGCAAGAGATTACCATTCAGCTAATCTTAGACGTCTTTACTTGTTATAATGCGCTTGTTTAACGTCTCGGAGATTCTAAGTTTCCCTTTTGCAGAAGTCAGTATCACAAGGGCAGGACTGAACAAAGGCCACCTAAGGATAAGAGCTGGAGTATTCCAGCAGCTGGCACAAAGAGAGGATTGATCATTTAGTGTAGATGGACCGGGTTGAACCAGTCCAGAGCCTCTGCTGCGACTGGGTGGGAGGACGACTGGCGGCGACGTGGGACAGGTTGAACGAGGCGGCTGATGGAGGAGAACGTGGAACGTATCGTCCGGCGACGAACGCCACCCAGCAGGACGAGTCCGAGCA
>NC_056516.1:8198546-8225245 GCF_014905685.2 Nematolebias whitei | reverse complement strand
GGGGGGGGGGGGGGGGGGGGGGCAGGAAGTTCTCCACAGCAAAGCTTTTTGCCTTCCTGGCTTCCATCCCAAGTGCAGACAACAGACGTCGTCATTTTCCAACTCAATTTGCGGACGCATTAGGAGACGCTGAGCCGTGCCCATCCCGCTCAAATGCAATCAGCGTGCCTCTGTGTTTTAAAAGGAAACTGGCGGTGCCATCGTTATCGACTTCTGTTTGACTGAGACCCCCACCCTCGTCTGCCCGCCCTATGTAGACCTGGAAACTGTTCCCAACACAAGCAGCTGGTTTGGAAACTGATGAGTTTAATAAAGAATCATGGGGCAAAACGTGTAAATTAAATATAAGGATGGAAGTTCTCTGTATAATTAGTTTAACAGAATATATCTAGTCTATACCTGCTAATAAAATTATTACATTCAGTGTTGAATATTACGACGGAGCTTTAGGGCCACGCTAAAAAAAAAAATTAAAAGCCAGAAAATTACGAGATAAAGTCGTACGAGACTTTTTTTTTTTTTTGCAGCTCTCCTTTATTTACTATAATTTTTTTCCACGAGTCAGATCCACGACGCGACCTGTCAATCAATCCAGTAGGCGTGTCAGCAAATGACCAGTCCGAAGCTAAATGCTCGTTACCTGCAGAGCTGCTGCAGCCCATCAGAGAGTACCACCTTACTGCAATCTGGTTCAAGGTCCTGATACTGATAATCTGATGCTGATGTGCTCACAGATTAACTATGTCCTTATTTGTAAATCCAACACCAAAGTATAACTTAACAAGATGCTCAACATTCTTAAACTCTGCTTCTTGTGTCAGAGTTCAGATAATATTACGACTCGTTTAGTTTCTGATTGGTCATTTGCTGACACGCCTACTGGATTGATTGACAGGTCGCGTCGTGGATCCAACTCGTGGAGAAAAAAAAAATCACAAGAGCTGCAAAAAGTCGTACAACTTTATTCTCATAATTGTTTTTTCTTAGCGTGGCCGTAAAGCTCCGTCGTAGAATATAGATTATTTTGTTAAAGTTAAAAATGACTGAGAACATGCACTGATGGATAAAGCAGACTGATATAAGATAAAATGAATTGATCAGTTTTGTTCCTTTTGTCCAGCTGAGGCTCACCTTCTTATTCAGTAATTTAGTTGTTTAATTGATCTGGGGGGGTAAAAAGCTCTTTATGTTTGTCTTTTTAAAGCCTCCACTCTCTGCAGAATCCATTTCACACGTTTCAGCGCCACAATAGTTTTCTAAGTGCACTTAGGGGAATAATTCAGGACAACGTCAGCTTGAGAGGAACATCACGCAGGGTTCCTCGCAGGTGTAATCCTGCGGCGGTGGCGTCCTGTTTGACCCCTCTGCTGAAGTTTGGACCAATGGAGGGCTGGGACGACAACTGAAGAGCTGGATGGCAGACAAAGGATGGGGGTTGGGGAGAGGTTTTAAATGAAACGCTCTTAGGAAAGAGATGTGACTGAAAAAGGTGGCGCCTACCGTTATGATCTTATCTGTAGCCTTTTCACTTCTGATATTAAAAAAAGAAGTCCCACTTCATTCATCCTCTTTTCACACCCTTCATGTCTTCAAGCATCGCCCCGTTTCTCGCGCCAGCTGTTCACTCATCTGCTTCACTTTGCAGTCCCTTCTGCACCTTCTTCACGTGTTCCCCGTTCTTTGTTCTTTAAAGAGATTTACGTGTTCTGCCCAGATTATTTTCGAACTGTAAAAAAAAAAAAAAAAAAAGAGAGACACAACAGATTGATCGTGCATAAACGCATCGCTCGAGTATTGATTTCCTCGCACCGTATAAGGAGGCGTTCATGTGCCGATTTTATATGTGCTGTTAAGTGGCTGCATCTCTTCGACAAACCCCTTTTTTCTTCTTGGTTCCAAGCAGCGGCTGGATCTATAGCTTTCAGGTGGAGGGGGTCTGTGTGAGCGCCTGGACGTTATCTGGAAACGAGGGGCTGGCTGCCATGGCAACCATATGATGAGGCAGGCAGGGCTATTTAAAGGAATTCAGCTGCTGCTCCTGTTCCCTGTCAGCTTCACACCAGTCCAGTGGAAGACAAAGACGTTCATGTGAATCCAAGACTAATTTAGAGGCTTATCTTTCCCTCGGAGCGTCTGAACGTTGTTTTTAACGTTCATTTCATTGTCCTGCTTTTGAAATTCTTCCAGCGCGTGTTAGCAGGAACCCTCCCTCGTTGCCAATCAAAGAAGTCGCGTTTAATCGAGGCATCCTTTTTAATTAACAACGCCGGGAAAATGCTAATCTTTTGTCTTATCGTTGGCGCGGGAACACGTTTTTAAGGCATTTACATGAAATGAAAATTGTTGCCGAAACACAAAGGCGACCCGTGGGGGGGGGGGGGGGGGGTTCAAATGTAGCTAGAGCTGGCTGCCCGTAGTGGATGTGTTCTGGTGATTGGTTTATTCTTGAAGCACCGCTGCGCTGTGATGCCTGAAAGTGTTCATCGAGCAGACAGCCACACACGAGGAGCGCCCGAGTCTGCTTCTCATGTCCAAGTAAACGCTCTGTGGTGTTGTACGGCCTACCGTGGCTCTAACGTCCAGGTGAAGGAACCTGTCGTCCTGCTGCGCTCTGAATGAACACAGTTATTCAGATCAGGACGGGTTTTAAAATGTTAAACTTGAGATGTTTGTTCGTTCTGCAGCTTGCAAACCAGGAGTCACCAACAAACGTCCACTAAAATTCATCTCAACAGTCTGCAGGGGTTAGGGTTTGATGCAGGAAGTCAACCAATGAATAGATCTTCCTCTTCTTCCTCTTTCAGCTGCTCCCTTCTTCAGGGGTCACCACAGAGAACTGGATTGATTATTTTTACTCCAGATGTTCTTCCTGACTCAACCACAGACCACGGAGCTACCACAGCCTCTGTGTGGAGCAGGGAGCTGCAGTCTAGGGAGCCTGGGGGAGCAGATGGTGGGGGTTAAGGGCTCAGAGTGGGGCAAATGAGAGTGGAGGCAGGTGTGGGTGCTTCACCTTTCCCTCCCACATTTTGATGTTGCTGATATGTGTGTGTTTCTTACTGTGTGTCAGGTTTGAATAAAGATGTTTGAAAGGATGTGTGTGTGTGTGTGTGTGTGGGGGGGGGGGGGGGGGGGGTTGTTTTTTTTTTTTTAAAGACTTTTCAGTTCTTATCCAAGGAGTTTTCTCGAGCCAGATTGAGAAATGCAGACTTCTAAGATTTTTTTTATTTCAACTCCAGCGAGTTGATCTCTCTATGTGAGCTGAACTCACGTGCAAATCACATTCCCTCCCCACCCTCCTGCCAGGTTGTTAGGGTCTTTTTCAGCCTGGTTCACGTAAGAGTTGTTTGACGTACAAGGCTCCCTTTACTCCCCCCTCTGATGCCGATCAGACTGACAAAGACTAACAACCCTCAGGAGGGAGGGGAGGGAGAGCGATTTGCAGTTTTGAGTTGGATTTGAGAAAGCTCCTCAGACGGGGGGTCAAACATCGTCACAAAACAAGAAAAGACGTCTCTTACAAAAGGCTTAGGGCAACATATGAACCTGGACAACTGCATTTTGAATGAATTTGACCCCCCCATTCCCCCCTCCCTGACCCCAGAGTCGAAGAGCTTACAAGTGAAACCTCCAAACATTCCTTTAATCGTGATGTTCTGTCTCGTTGTGGCTCCATCAATCAACAGTTGGACCCAAACTCCAGTTTGTCCCAGAACCAAACCTGAACCAGTCGTTCGTTTACCAGCTACAAACCATCAAATCAAATAAAAACATTCAGCCATTCACAGGCGTCCTCCCCCAGTGAAGGGCTCGTTGCCGTCATGGCTGACTCTTCTGTAAACGCCTTCATTAACCGTGCTGATCCTCCACAGCTCACCCTGAAGTGCTCAATAATTGGTCAAACTGTCCTTGTTACCGCTGGGCGTGCCGTTGTTCCAGCAGTGGGAAGATTTAAAGAGCTTCTTCACACAAACCAAACTCTGAGTGAGACCCCCCCCCCCCCCCCCCCGCTCTTTATCTTCTTTTAATCCCAGCTCATTTCATATGCTAAGTAAAAGCTTATATCTCTCTTCACTGTACATCCAAACGCTCCTCGCTGCCCCCGTGAGATTATAAAATTAACATAAAGGCTGTTTTTATTTATTTATTTTACTCTAAAGAGCTGAAGCAGGGGGCTGGGGGGGGGGGGGGGGGGTCTAACATCTGGCAGGTGTGGAGAATGTCTTGTCTAATGTCAGTGAAGTTCCTTCACATGGAGAGAGTTTTTAGGTTCTGAATTGCAGTTTTTGTTTTGTTTCTTCACAGCAGCCAAACACGGAGCCCAGATGGGAGAAGGATGAAGGAGGCAGAGCTGACTCTGAACCCCTGGAGAGGATGCAGCGAGGTGGAACCCCTCGCCTGCTTCCCTCTGGAAAGAATGAAAAAGACACAGTTCCACCATCAGAGCGCCATCTGCAGACTCGGTGGGGTGGGACAGCTGGTGTTGTGAATCAGGCCGCCACAGTCCACGGACCGGCTACTTCCCAACACCAGGGTCTCAGCCTCACTGCTCACGTCCTTCACCGTCCTCAAACAGCTCACGTCTGTTGAAGAGTGGACTTTCTGCGTTTCTCTCTCAGTCGTACTTTTGTGCCGTGTGTCTGCTGGACGACTGAGGAAGAGTGGAGCCAACGTTTAAAATAAATGTGGAAAATATGAGAAAACGAACGGTTGCAACTGTATTTTATAAGAGTGTAAATAAATATTTACATTTCAAACCTTACATTTGTAGCTTTATTTTCTGATCTCTCCTAAATATTCACACGCGGATTAAATTTTTCAAATGTGTATGTGGAGCAAAATGTTTTTTTTTAAAACACATTTTAAAGATAAGTGTACAGCTCTTAATAATTCATGAGGTTGCACATGGCTCCGCTTTAGGGTCCCTTACATACTTCATATTAAAATACTGATACGTGCATTTGATCTGATCATAAATGATTATGTTGGGGAGAAAATGGACATTTATGGTTTCAGTCATGGGTACGATGAGCACTTTAGTGCCGTTAACTTCTGATTGAATTTACAGAAACACAATGAACATGTTGTCCCCTGCAGGGGTAAAAGGATTCATTATGTGCAGCCCTGACCTTCAGCGTACACTTTGCAGCTGGGATGATGATCAGCTCCGGTTGGGGGTCTCTGCCTGAAGGAGAGGAGTCCATGTTGGGTGGTGGCAGGATGGAGCGAGGCCTCCACTGCTCATCAGCTGAGGTGGTTCAAGCATCTAATTGGGGACCCCGGGGCAGACCCAGGCTTCTCTCTGGTCTGGGACCCCCCCCCCTCCCCCAGGTGGAGCTGGAGAGTGTCAGAGGAGGGGGATGTCTGGGTTCCTCTCCTGGATCTGTTGCCTCTTCCACCCGACTATAGATAAGTTTGATAGTTTCCTAATAAATGTGTTAGAGACGATGTGATTCTGAACATTAGTCCTTCAGTAGATCTAAAAGTCAATAAATATGTTAGTGAAACTGTGACCCCCCCCCCCCCCCCCCCCACACACACACACACACACACACACACGTTTTATCAGACGTGGGTGCAGGACAACAACAAACCAGATGAATCTGTTCTACAGAGACCTCACAGCTGTTTGCATCACAGTAGAGCCATTTTATGATCGTTGTGTGTGTCAGTGTATATATTTTTATTATTGGTACTTTTGTTCTATTTCATTATTTAGCATCTTTATTGTCATTTGAGTCTCAAACTGGACTTGTTTCGACACATCAGACGTTTGTTTCTGTTTTATATTTCATTCTGGTTGAGGCCAGTTCGTATTTGTGGTCTTTGTACATCTTGTTCGATGTTTAGTTTATGTCTAATTCTGGGATTCTTAATATTTTGGGAGGCTAAGATCACAACACCTTCACCAGTGAGGCCAGTGTCTGTGGCCTGTTGAATAATCTGGCCACATATGAAGGTATAAATTAGGACTTTTCTCATGTAATTATGTTAATATTTAATGTAACAACTTCAACATTTTTGGAGTGCATGCATGAAATTTCTGCAGCAGAATTATTAGGAGGTTGTGCAGGTGGTTTGTGCTGCCAGTCACTTTTTTTAAACAGAAATCATAAAAATATCAGATATTATACATCCACTGTCTGCATTACCTCTTCGCCAGAACAACCTTCTTATGGGTGTAGTTTTCACCAGAACATTTTTTAATTTAGCTCTTATATTGAAAATAAAGCAAATACTTTGATAAAACTAAAGACTCAAACAAAGACTGTGCTCTTTTACTTTAAGATATTTAAGTCTTAAAGAACCAGCAATCGTGCTCATTGTTTCTGAGACACCAACGTGCAACCTGATTTTATTTGTTCAACGTGGACTACTTATTTCAACATATGAGTAAAACTGGTAATTCTGAACAAATTCAAAATAAGATTGTACAAAGTGAAACGTAGTTTTGTATAATGTTTATAAATAGTTTTTGTTTGACTAAAACATGACAAAAGAAAAACTAAACGCCTCAATGTAATATAAACTACAATAATTATGCAGTACATCAGTGGTTCTCAGTTTTTTATAGTTTCTGAGCCCCAAAATAACAGTGACGAAGACTCACCACCCAAAACATCCTTGACTGAACTACTCAAAAATGGCCAAAAAAGTAAATAAATGGGGGTATAATGACAATACAAATGGCTAAAACTCATATTATTTATTTTTAATTAATAACTATTGGTTTTTATTTTTGTAACAAATATATTAAAATCATGCCAGTGGGTTCAGTTTTATTTGATTTCTGGAAGTCATCTGAAGAACTTGGTGTTTTGTGGCTCACATTATGTTCCTGAACCCATCATTGGGAAGCTCAGCAAAGTATCATATAAAGAAAGTTGAAAACATCTTAATTTTAAAGGTCAAGAGAATGTCACCATTTATACATTTTATTTAGCAGGAGAGACAGGAGTCTCTTTTAGTTGTGAAGTTTACAGCCCCCAATGCCATCTGATAGGAGCTGTTACGCATGCGCAAAGGTTAGACCCTGTTTATTATCTGGCAAGAGCTGTTACGCATGCGCAGGTTTGCTTACCCAGTTACGCATGCGCATTGTGTCAAACCCACGCACTTCAGAATGATTAATTGAACCTGAGAGCTCAGGGATGATCATGGATATCTTAAACTGTATGAACAAACTGAAACTTCAGTAAAGTATTTTTTAGGTCCAGGGCTTTGTGTAAATCACAGTTTTAACCGTTAGCATGTTGCCATCTTCCGGCAGGGTCAAACTCAACCGAGTCGCGTTAAAGGACGTTGTCGGGCTCAAACTAGCAACGCAGAGGCGAAGACCTCCAAAGGCCCAGGTGAAAACTTCCGCAAAGTCGCCAAAACAGGATCAAATGTCGGTTTCTGACCTTGTATCAGAGGAAGACGCGGCCTCGGGCTCTGGCATCAGCAACGAACCATTGGAGAGCGTTTTAATCCACGGAGGGGGACCAGAAAACGGGGCGGGCACGCCCTGCGGTGACATCCGTGTCGGAGGAAAGCTGGAGCAGAGCTCCTGCACGGACCTTCAGTTCTGTCCGGGACAGGATATGGAGCGGAAACAACATGGACCGAACACCAGAGGCAAGTATGATCAACACCCGAACACTAGAGACGGAGCTCCGGGAGACCCGGGCGGTAAATGCTCCGCTCCATCGGGTCAGAGCTCAACACGGAGCTAGGAGCTGTAGGCTCAAGGTGTTTAAGTTAACGATGAGTAAGCCTGACTTTTATTTTTACTTGTTTGTCAAAACAGGCACCAGGTAAACTTTTTAAAGCTGTAATTTAACTGGTAGATTTAAACATTTAAACCCAAGCTTTTCTTTTGAGTTTGAGTTTGTAGCATGTGGTAAGATGCTAAGCTAACGGCGGGATAACTTTCCAGGCTAAAACAAGTTAAATCTGATTTTTTTTTTTTTTTTAATAAAAACTGATTTATTTGAACACTTATCATCCAGTACAACCTTAACACCTCTCCCCGTTAATTACATGTTGTACATTTACATAAAACATTAGTTAGCAGGCTGCTAGCAGCATGTTGGCATGACATGTATGGCAGTCCGTTGTTACATATAGTAATGCTACATATATTTACCATTGCCGTAATCGCATTTTTCCTGTCACAGTGGTATTATTACTAATCAGAACTTAGATATTTTCTACTAATAATAACAAATTACAAGTTTGATATTTGGGACATACAGAAAGGTTTTTATCCTCTTCCACCATTAGTATTTTGTTTCATATTGAGTCATGCTGCTTTTCTCATTCATGTGTTTTGGACTTTTAGCCCCAGATATCCATGAACTTTTCCACTTTAAAATGAATGCTGTAGATCTTAGAAGTAGAACTTTTACTTTTAAGAAATTCTCATGTTCTATGTCCCCAATTCTGTTGTTAAAAAGGTTCAAGGTTCTTCATTGTCATTCACATCACATGTGGTACATGAGGTGGAACGAAACTGTGTACTCAAGGTCTCCCAGTTACATCCAAAAATGGCTAAATGTAAAGTATAAAAAGAAACGGTATACAAGGATCTAATATATATGCTAAACAATAATAATAAAAATAAAAAGACAAAACTTTCATTTTTTAGTTTTATCTTAAAATGTCATCCCATCGATTCAGGCTATTAAATTCTTTGTTAGTAAAACTATTCCTGATGTTTAGATGCTTGTCCTGGATATTATTTCTAATAAGTATTTAGCTAAGTTTTTTTTGTGTGTGCTGATTTTGATATACATAATGATATTTTCAATATTTGAAGTGAATTTCTCTGACTGGTTAATATTTGACTGGTTGAATTATGAGCTGTATTAGTTTTCAGATATCCACAAATGGCCCCTCAAGATTTCAGATGTGGCAGCATTAACTTTAACTTAGGCAGTGGCTGGGCTGCATCGTGGTGTGGTTAGATAGCACCGTTGCAGCGCTGCGAGAAGATTGCAGAAGGACGTTTTCGTTGGGTGCGCCGCTTTCCTCCCACAGTCCAAAAACAAGCATGTTGGATTAATTAGCAACTCCATTCAAGGTTCTCGGTGTCGTGTGTGCATGAACTGGTGACCAGTGCAATGACTGCTTGAGAGAGGCTCCAGCTCCTTGTGACCCCGAACATGAACAGAATGGATGAATATCTATAAAGGTTATACTAGAAATGATGAATGCACTTGTGGATATCTGGAGTTGAAAACCCAAAACATTTATTGGAAAGGTTAATTTGTCGTAGAAAGAATAATGCTTTAGATGTGTTAAATGTTAATTTTATTTGACCTATATTTAACCGGGTTAGTCACTTGAGAACAAATTCTGATTTACAATGATGACCTGGCCAAGAGGCAGCAAATACAGGAGTGGGAGAACGGCAGACGGACGATATATAAACCACTGACAACCAAACATCAAGTTTTGACTTGGAAACATTGAATTTTAGATATCTGCTTTGAAAATCACGTTTGTTGTATGAAAAAATAGCTTGTTTTGTTGCTTCAAAAAAGTTCAGTCTGGTCCTCTGGACATTCAAAAAAAACAAAGCAAAAAAATCTAGAAACGTTTCGTCTCTCATCCAAGAGACTTCCTCAGTCTGAGGTGCTGTATTCAGCTCAGTCTCTTAAATAGCACCTTCTCAGAGTGGATCAACCAGTTTTGCTGCTGACAACCAAAACCAGCTGATCACATGCTCAAGAAGGACCATCAGCCTAACAATGGATCATTAGCACACTGATGGCTGTTTACTGTTCACAGAGGGCTGAGTGATACTAGCAATCACAGCATTGTAAGAGGGGGACAGTTGAACCCGGAGGCTCCACCCCTGTTTAATGATGGACGATTTCTTTTCACAAAGATGGCCTCCTTTACTCCTCTCTCAAACCATCGTTCCTCTCTGTCCAGGATGTGAACATCTTCATCCCTGAAAGAGTGACCGCTGGCCTGGAGATGAGTGTAGACCGCAGAGTCCTGGCCTGATGATGTTGATCTTCTGTGCTGGTCCATCCTTTTGGCCAGTGGCTGTTTAGTTTCCCCGATGTAAGACTGATCACCCTCCTGACAATGAACAGCATACACAACATTACTCTGTTTGTGCCGGGGGACTGGATCTTTGGGATGAACCAGTCTTTGCCGTAATGTATTTTGGGGTTTAAAAGCCACTGGGACGTTATGTTTAGAAAATAAACGTCTCAGTTTCTCTGATACTCCCTCAACATATGGAATGACCACTGGTCTGGGTCTGGGTTCCTCCTTTTCACCTGTTGGCTGACTGGAGTCCTGTTTGGGTTTCTTCTCTGCTTTCAGGAAGGCCCAGTTAGGATATCCACATTGCTCTAGAGCCTGTCTTGTGTAGGATTTCTCCTTCTGCCTGGCTCCTGAGCTAGTGGGGATGCTGTCTGCTCTGTGGTACAGAGTCCTGATGACTCCTAACTTGTGCTCCAAAGGGTGATGGGAGTCAAACTGCAAATACTGGTCTGTGTGGGTGGGTTTGCGGTACACCTCAGTTTGCAAATGTCCTCTATCAGAGACTGAGACCTCACAGTCCAAGAAAGCCAACTTGCCATTTTTTTCATCTTCTCGTGTGAACTTGATGTATTTATCCACAGAGTTGATGTGGTCAGTAAAATGTTGGACTTCCTGAGATTTGATTTTAACCCAGGTGTCGTCAACATACCTGAACCAATGACTTGGTGGTGTCCCTGAAAAGGACGTCAAGGCTCTCTTTTCTACCTCCTCCATGTACAGGTTGGCAACAATAGGAGAAACTGGAGACCCCATAGCACACCCATGTTTCTGCCTATAATATTGCTCCCCATATGTGAAGTAGGTTGACTGCAGGCACAGTTTCAAGAGTTGACACAGTTGTTCTGTGGAAAGCGTGGTCCTGCTGCTCAGAGTGGTGTCTGATTTTAATTTTAAACTGACCACCTCTACTGCATCATCAACAGGAATGCACGTAAAGAGTGATGTGACATCAAAAGAGACCATTGTTTCATCAGTCTCCATGATGACATCCCTCATCTTGTCCACAAAGTCCATGGTGTTCTGTATGTGGTGTTCTGAGCTGCCAACTAAAGGGATGAGTACAGACGCCAGATATTTGAGCATGTGATCAGCTGGTTTTGGTTGTCAGCAGCAAAACTGGTTGATCCACTCTGAGAAGGTGCTATTTATAAGACTGAGCTGAATACAGCACCTCAGACTGAGGAAGTCTTTCGGATGGAAGACGAAACGTTTCTACATTTTGTTTTTGTTTTGTTTAATTTTGTTTTTTGAATGTCCAGAGGACCAGATTTAACTTTTTTAGATGATAAAGGGACCAAAAATACAAAATTATATAAAACAGCATCTGAAACAAATAAAGCAAAAGTAACTTTAGCTTAGCACAAATAAGTGAATACTAAAGTGACAAATTAACCAACTAAAGCCAAATTTAACAAATAGAAGTTCCCTCTTCTCAGTCTTTTAGAATAAGTGTTATGTTCCAGGCTTCCTCCTCCAGCTGATCTGTATTTGCAGCACCTCAACACAAAAGAACAAGTGTTAGTAAACCATTCAGACAAATATTAACTAAAGTGTGCACCCATCAGAAAATGCATGTCTAAATAAAGTGCCTTAAACTTATATACATATTGTAATCTGTAACTAATAATCTAAATTAAATAAATACTAACACGATGTGGTGGTGGTAGAAGCATTCACCACAGTCCGATATTGAAATTTATTGTTGATATTGGCCGATACTGATACGATGCGGATAATATCGTGCATCTTTAGTATGTATGTGATGTGCGATATGGCATAAAATTCATATCACGATATGTATTGTGAAGGGTGGCAATAACAATATATGTCATGATATGTTTGTGGTATAAAACTTGCAATAGGAATTAGGGCTGCAACAACGAATCGATAAAATCGATAAAAATTGATTATTAAAAGTGTTTGCAACGAATTTTATTATATTGTGTTGCGTGATTAAGCGTCTTTCATGGCGCTGTGGAGCAGTTTTGTTCACCTGCAGTTCATTGTCAATGCTGGCTGACCGAATAAAGTAAAAAATAAAAATACAACTTCGCAACGTGAGTTGAACAGAGCGAGGGGTAAGCCGGAAGCAGAGCAGAGGCTGTTTTCAAAGGAAATTAAGAACATTTTACGCATGGCTGACACAGCGACAACTGTTCGACCCAAGTCCTCCAAAGTGTGGGAGCACTTGACACTTCACAAAGATAAAAACTGTGCAACATGCAGCTTTGAAAAGTGACGACATGACACGGGAGAACCACGCTGATGAAACGTAAACATGTCAGTCGTAAACTAATTTCACCACGATGTGGATGAAGGAGCTCGGCAGCAGGTGAGTACAATATTCACATTTGTTCTGTTTCCAAGTGACAACATAACGTCAGTCTCTCTGTAGCTGAAGCTGCTGGTTGTTTATCTGATTCATGACGGTGATAGAGAACGTGTGTTTTTATTTCAATTTAATTGGTGCAAGCAGTGTTTAAATGGGATTTATAAATAAATCTAATACAAAGATAATAATTTAATGATTAAGCTTCAACTTTTAATTTGCTGGCAAAGTCTGAAGACACTGCAGGTATGGCAGGATGAATTGCATTTAAACAGGAATTACAGTAATTTATTTCATCTACTCAAATGTGTGTAATTAGTATTTTGTGTGTGTGCGCGTGCGTGCGTATATGTTTAATTGCTCTTTGAGCTACTTTTGCCTGAACGTAACACTGTAAGTGAAACAAGGCATTTCTTGAGTTGATGTAAATTATGCTATAATACATATTTACTCTCTCCTTCCAGAAAACAACAACAAACAACAACATCCTTCATGATGGACAGACATCATGGACACCACAGCAACAGCTGTCTTCACTGAAACATCCTGAACATGATCGTCACTGACATGAGGCCTCTGTCCATGGTTGAAGACGAAGGCTTCACTACAATAATCCACACTTTTAATCCAGGTTACAATAATCCACACTTTTAATCCAGGTTACACTCATCCCTCAAGGACACATTTTACAAAGTAACTACATATTGTGCAGGTATAAAGCATACATGTGTATATATTTGTACATTTATTTTTTATTGAAGCTATTTGACTAACTTTTTATTTTTTTAATTATTCAATATTTTACTAACAGAATAGTCAAGTAGCAACCTGTTTTTTGTACGATTTGCCATGTCAGTCAAATTTTGGAATAAAGAGGTGGTAATTAAAACATTATTGTTTTTTTTTTGCCAATTAATTGATTAATCGGAAAAATTAATTGCCTGAATAATCGAGTATTGAAATAATCGTTACTTGCAGCCCTAATTAGGAATGAAAAAAAGCATAGCATGTCCTTTTGCCATCATTTATTTTGACAACTGCTATACCACAAAATAATCTCATTTAAGAAAATTCCACTTCTAGGTCCAGAGAGTTTTTAAATAACTCTCTTGTAGTGCTGCAAAATATATCAAATGTAGTTTTAACCATATGTTTTAAACCAAAGAATATGTTGTTACCTCTTAACTGTTTCCAGTCTTCTCACTTAACAAATGAACAGCAACAGAGCAGCGACTGAAACACTTCACCCTCCAACCCTCTAGTGGGCGACTCCTTCCACTTTAATGGAGAGCTGACACAAAATGAGTCTGTGGCTTTGACCAGAGGGTCTCGCAGTAAAATCACACAACACAGCGTTCTTTTACAGATCAGAGAGCAGGTTTAACACCCCCCCCCCCTTTTTTTAGCACAAATGCACTCTCTAAAGTTGACTAACGAACTTTCGACAAAAAAAGAACTTTTGATGGAACACAGCGTTTTGTGCGTGCATCCGAACATTCATTTTGTGGTTCAAAACATTTACCGTTTGATGAACAGTATGCATTAGTGTGAACTGCAATTTAGAACCTTACAGAACATTTCTGCTTTGTTTTTAAACCACATGTACAAGATCTACTCCTCTTCATTTAGCCAGCTACTAAGGCAAACCAGTCTCTCTACATTACTGGAAGAGAGAGCAGCTCTCTCTTTCTGAACGACGTGGCCTGAGAGGGAGAACAGTCTTTCACAGGTACAGTGGTGGCAGGTGTGGAGAGATATTTGCAGGCAATTTGTGCTAGTCCGGGGTATTAGTCTCTTCTTTTTGACCACCACTGCAGTGGACACTCATCCATGTCAGGTTTGGATTCTGATTTGTAGCGGTCCAGTGTAGACTGAATGGAGTCTGCCTCATCGTCTGTGTCTGAATCAGATGATGCAAGCAAGAAGATGGACATCTTCCTCTTCTTGAGTGGTGCTTCCCCTGTTGTTTGAGCACCTTGGATCTGGCATTTCTACCCTCTTTGAGCAAGTTGTTTAAAGAACTCCACACGTCGCCTCTCTCAGATTTAGGCAGTCGTTTTAAGTCCTTGAACCTGGGATCAAGTGCAGCAGCATTCTTGAGCCAAGTGAGATTGGAGTTCTCCTTTCGTTGAGCCAGGTCTTCACAAAAGGCCTTTTTGAATCGCACTATGTTGACAGTATCATCATCTGATGCTCCATGACTCTGAACATGTGGCAGAAGGCGGCAGCACCACAGAACAGGAGATGTAGTTCTGTCCACCCAGAGTTTCAGAGACATACCTGTGAAAACACAAAACAATAATCAGGTCTCTCTTGTAAATGAGTCCCCGACACTCAATGAGACTAACCTGTAGAAATAAAGGTTGAATGAAAAAAAAATTCATTAGAGCACCTGTCACCAAAAAAGTCTTATTCTTTTTTTAAACTTAATTTAATTTAATTATTAATTTATTCATTCATTTAGAATAAACAAAGCAAATTCACCAAAAAGAAAAACATTGAATGAAAAGGGGGCAGAAAGAAGAATTTTATTTAATTGTTTAAATTTTAGTATTGACTCTTTTTAAAGAAATTTTAATTGAATATTTGGGGGTAATATTTTTAATGAGATTTATACATGACTTATAAAATGCTATATTCAACCAAATCATAAAATTTTAATAATTTCAACTGATGAAATAATATATTTGTTGTTTAACTTCTAAAATATGAAGAAACACACACATAATTAGTTTGTCTATTTTTTTTACACAGCTTAACTGACCCACTGACTTAACTAATATCAACTTAAGTAAAATAATGGAAGGAAACAGAAATAAAAACTTACCTGCATGGCTCAAGTAGCTCCTCCAACTTCATCTTTCCAAGCTCACCTTCTGTAATCGGGAATTTTGCTGCTCTGTTGTGACAGGGTCGCCTCTGTTGG
This sequence comes from Nematolebias whitei, assembly GCF_014905685.2. Taxonomy (NCBI): domain Eukaryota; kingdom Metazoa; phylum Chordata; class Actinopteri; order Cyprinodontiformes; family Rivulidae; genus Nematolebias; species Nematolebias whitei. The sequence continues at coordinate 8,209,946 of NC_056516.1, read as the reverse complement.
TGATTTATTTTGTTGGATCCTTTGGATCATGTGTAAAGTGGAGTTCCATGTTGTGGGCACGTCTTGAATCAGGGATTCTTCTTTTTGTTTATGTGCAACTTGCTGTTGATTCAACTCTCTAGCGTTAGATGGGCTGTGCTTGAAGTGACCAACAATTCTTCGACATTTGGTTAAAACGGCGTCAAATCCATTGTCCCCCAGTGACACTGTGATTGTTCTCTGCAGAGCGTGTGCAGTACAAGGCAGGTGCTCATATGGAAGGAGCCTTGCAGCTGCTGTCAGGTTTCGAGCACTGTCTGTCCCGAGCGTTGTTATTTTTTCCTCAATGTTCCATTGTTGTGCGACCGCCTGGATGTGCTGCGCGCATGCCTCTGCATCGTGGCGCTCGGTAGATTTACTCAGTTAAAGCAAAGGAGTGCAGGCACCAGTTGTCATCAATAAAGTGAGCCGTGACACCCAGATAGTTATCATTGCTAGCAGAAGTCCAATGGTCGCAGGTGAGTGCGACGTACGGTGCTTGCTCTAACAGAGTTTGCTGAATCACCTTCTGGTTGTTGTACAACGTCTCTATTCTGGACATTACGGTTGACCTTGCAGGTAGCTGATGAGCAGAGTCCCCCGACGCCTCCCGAATCACATCCCTCAGTCCTGCATCCTCAACAATATTTATAGGCCGACAGTTTTTAGCAACCCAACGAGCAATAACCTCCGTTATTTTGTTGGTGGCTACTTTAGTCAGCGGCCCACCTCTCGCTCCAAACTGTTGCAAAGTTGTCTGTCGGAGACCTCCTCCTTCTGACGTCGCTGCCACACCGGGATGTTTCGCCCTCAGGTGATATGTGAGAGATGAATTGCTTCGGTGATAATTAAATACACCTTTACAATATTCGCAAATTACTTTGGTTTTGTCCAAAACACCATCTGCTAACAACTTAAAGCGAAATTGTCCATTTAATATTGCGTCTTCCTTTTTATCCATCGCTAGCTTTGCTGAGTAACCGGAAGTGAGGTATGGCAACACCGAGGGGGAGCTTTTCAAATTAATAGTTGCGTTAATTTATTTTATCGTGTAAAAAATAAATAAAATAACGCAAATAATTAACGCAATCATTTCAACAGCTGTAGATTTTACATCAGACACAGCATTACTGCGGTTAGCCGGTAGAAGACAGATCTGTTATCATAGGCTAAATGTCTATCGTTTCTACCATGTACTGTATATATCGCGCATTCCTAATATATGTATGTATACAGTGAGAAAAATAAGTATTTGAACACCCTGCGACTTTGCAGGTTCTCCCATGTAGAAATCAGGTAGGGGTCGGAAATTTTCATTTTAGGTGCATGTCCACTATGAGAGATTTAATAAAAAAAATTTTTTTTTTCCAGAAATCACAATGTATGATTTAAAAATAATAATAATTTATTTGTGTGTTACTGCTGCAAATAAGTATTTGAACACCTGTGAAAATCAATGTTAATATTTGGTACAGTATCTTTGTTTGCAGTTACGGAGGTCAAAGGTTTCCTGTAGTTTTTCACCAGGTTCACTGCAGCAGAGATTTTGGCCCATTCCTCCACACAGACCTTCTCTAGATCAGCCAGGTTTCTGGGCTGTCACATAGAAACACGGAGTTTGAGCTCCCTTCAAATATTTTCTATAGGGTTTATGTCTGGAGTCTGGCTAGGCCATCCAGAACCTTGATATTCTTCTTACGGAGCCACTCCTTGGTTCTCCTGGCTGTGTGCTTCGGGTCATTGTCATGTTGGAAGAACCAGCCACGACCCATTCCGTAGATGGGGTTCTCGTTTTTTTTTTTTACGGGGAAGGGCGCCCCGCTTGTTTAATGGTAGGGGAAACACTGCTGATATATTTCAAATGTTTATTTCTTTTAATGTTGATGATTATTACTGACACCTAATGAAAACCCCAAATTCTGTATCTCAGAAAATTAGAATATTGTGAAAAAGCTTCAATATTGAAGACACCTGGTGCCACACTCTAATCAGCTAATTAACTCAAAACACTTGCAAAGGCCTTTAAATGGTCTCTCAGTCTAGTTCTGTTGGCTACACAGTCATGGGGAAGACTGCTGACTTGACAGTTGTCCTAAATACGACCATTGTACAAGGAGGGCAAGACACAAAAGGTCATTGCTAAAGAGGCTGGCTGTTCACAGAGCTCTGTGTCCAAGCACATTAAGAGGGAGGTGAAGGCAAGGAAAAGATGTGGTAGAAAAAGTGTACAAGCAATAGGGATAAACGCCCCCTGGAGAGGATTGTGAAACAAACCCCATTCCAATATGTGGGGGAGATTCACAAAGAGTGAACTGCAGCTGAAGTCAGTGCTTCAAGAACCACCACACACAGACATATGCAAGACAAGGGGTTCAGCTGTCGCATTCCTGGTGTCAAGCAACTCTTGAACAAGAGACCGCATCAGAAGCATCTCACCTGGGACTGCTGCTGAGTGGTCCAAAGTTATGTTCTTTGATGAAAATAAATTTTGCATTTATTTTGGAAATCAAGGTCCCAGAGTCTGGAGGAAGAGAGAAGAGGCACAGAATCCATGTTGCTTGAGGTCCAGTGTCAAGTTTCCACAGTCAGTGATGGTTTGGGGTGCCATGTCATCTGCTGGTGTTGGTCCACTGTGTTTTCTTAGGTCCAAGGTCAACACAGCCGTCTACCAGAAAGTTTTAGAGCACGTCATGCTTCCTGCTGCTGACCAACTTTATGGAGATGCAGGTTTCATTTTCCAACAGGACTTGGCACCTGCACACAGTGCCAAAGTTACCAGTACCTGGTTGAAGAACCTTGGTACCCTGTTCTTAATTGGCCAGCAAACTCACCTGACATTAACCCCATAGAAAATCTATGGAGTATTGTGAAGAGGAAGATGTGATACACCAGAGCCAACAATTCAGAAGAGCTGAAGGCCACGATCAGAGCAACCTGGGCTCAGAACACCTGAGCAGTGACACAGACTGATCCACTCCATGCCACGCTGCACTGCTGCAGTAATCCAGGCTAAAGGAGCAACAACTAAGTATTGATGCTTTACATGTTCATACTTTTCATGTTGACCAACATTTCTAAAAAAGCTTTTTTTAATCTTAAGTAATATTCTAATTTTCTGAGATACTGAATTTGGGGTTTTCATTAGTTGTCAGTTATAATCATCAACATTAAAAGAAATAAACATTTGAAACATTGAAACATTTATCAGCCTGTGTGTAATGAATGAATATAATATACAAGTTTCACTTTTTGAATGGAATTACTGAAATAAATAAACTTTTTCATGATATTCTAATGTTATGACCAGCACCTGTAGTCTCTGTAAGTAGGTCTAGAGAAAAGTATTGGTATTGGTTATCGGACAAATAAGTTTTAACATATCAACATATTTTATGTCGGCCAAAAATTCAATATCGTGCATCCCTCCTAGCTACTGTAGTTTTAAATGTTAATTTTTCCAATCCTGTTAGCTGTAATTGTTTCATGCTTTAGGAAAGGCCAAGTAACACCTTAAAACCCACACCTGTATGCAGACTGGTTACAACAAGGCAGCTCCCGTCTATTATGTGTAAGTTTTGACCTCTCTGATTGCTGTGCCCTTCAGTATCTTTTACGTGACCCTGTTTGGGATGGCTTCATAAAAAAAGAGAAAAACAAACTTTTTGTTTCTGCTTTTATAAACTTCCTTAACCAGTGCTTGTGTCAAAGTTGTCCTGTTTTGGAAAATGGTATTAAATTTACAGGGGTGACATTAAGCACAGTGCAGATTACTTTTGTGAACATTTTATCTATGACCTGATAGATTGTTCTCTGAAAAGCTTATTGAAGAGGGTCTGTATTTAAATGAGATGTTGAAGCAGTGGGAGTTTGTTAAACGCCACCGTGTTGAAAACCAGTATTTATTCAGTTACACATCCTTCTGACTGTTGAAGAACTTTTATATTTGTCAAGGCTTCAATAGATTTGTCTAAAAATCTTGAGCCTTGATCATCCTGATTCATGCTCAGTAATCCAGGGAGATTAGGATATAGGTAGAATAGGATTTTTCTACCTAGATACTGTTGAAGTCTTTTAGATGAACGACGAAACGTTTAAACTAGGGATGCACGATCCACTTTTTTTAACTTCTGATCCAGATGCCGATACTATTCCGATATCATAATCATAATTGATTTTATGAGGCTGTAATAATCTCAAGTACAGTTTGTATAAATATATACATGTATGTCCAAAAAGGCAACTTGAGGTAAGTTTTATTAATGTTGGATAAGTTTCAAAGTTACAATTAAATCCTGCTAACACTAAACATACTGTTTGTTTTATTCCTATCTTTAAAGAGGATATTAAAGTGATTAAATGGTTTCAAACATCTGCTAAGTTCATGGCATAAACCAACACAGACATGTTCCTGTTTTTAGTATTTTACATCGCTTTATAATGTAGCTGTTATTGTTTCTTTTTTTATACATATAGAATTTTCTTTTATTTTTCCGTTCATACTTTTTTATTTTTTATGATTGTCTGTTCAATTCAGTTTATTTATAAAGCACCAAGTCACAACAGAAGTTGTCTCAGGCCACTGTACAGAAACATTAAAATAAGTTAACAGAAACATTCATATATAAAAATAATAATTTAAGACTTTTAATCTGAGCAGACTGCTTTGAGTTTAACTCCATCACAGAACTCTCATCTTGAGCTGGTAAATATCTCCTGGAGGGTAAATGTAAACTAGATCTTGGCTGCAGGTATTCAATCAAGCTGTGAAGCAGACGGTCTGATTTCAGTCAGCCGCGCTCGGTCTGATCCTCCCAGACGGCAGACTGAGCGCAGCTGACTGAACTCAGACTGTCTGCTTCGGACTGAACGAGAGGAACACACCGCTGAAGCCACGGAGCTCGAACATACAACGTAAAACTAACTTTACCGCGGTGCCTGGCTAAACAATCCTCGTGTGCTTTAATGTGGTGCTTTTTCAAATGTTTATTAAGTTTGATGTATTGTAGGTCGTGACCGAGCTTCCTCCTCTCGATACAGCGGCTCTGTAGACGTTGCTGTCTTGCGGTGTTTAGTGTAAAATACTTCCACACAGCGGACATGTTACGCTGAAAAGTCTGTTAGCCGTTAGCAACAGTGCTGCTCAGCCCTCAAAAGAGTATTTACTCACGTTGTAGCTGCTGCAAACTATGAAATGGATTTCCTGAATGTGAGGCGGGTCTTATTACTCTGGGTTCATGAGACACGCCTCCGCTCAGGAAATCCATCCCATAGTTTGAAGCCAACCTGCAGCGCAGGTCAGACACAGACATGCATCATGGATCGGAAAGATCCGATACGTAAATTATGCTGGTATCAGAGGCCGATACTGGATCGGCCCCATCCCTAGTTTCAATTTAAAGAAACCGTCCAGAGGACCTGACTTAACTTGTTGGATTTAACTTTGAACATTTTGCACTAGAGCAAAGCTGAGGAAAACTAAGAATCTGAAATTTTGATAAGAAATATATGTGATGGACTGGAGACCTGTCCAGGGTGTCCCCCGCCTCTCGCACAGTGATAACTGGACATGGACACCAGTGACCCCCGTGACCCAAAAAGGAAGAAGCGGGTAAAGAAAATGGATGGATGTTGCCGTTTGTTTGACTAAAAGTATTTCCATTCAGTTGTTGGTACTTCGTTGCAGTGATGCTTTAAAAAAATTTACGGGGGAAACAACAACACAACAAAGAATAACTATAAATGTGAATTTTTTTTCCCTTCATCTCATTTTGCTTAATCATAAACTTTAAGACATTATAAAGCAAATTGTATATGTTTTTGTAATAGTTTGATTAGTTTTAATACTCCCATCAAAAGTATAAAGCGTTGTAAGTTCACGGTTCGTACCAGCAGTGATGATTGTGACGCAGGTTTTTCTCACATTTGGTCAGTGGTGTTCGTTAAATGTGATCCAAGATTGGCCATAATTTTATGAATCATTTGTTTTCCACATTTCTCAAAACGCCTGCTTTGGTTCAGTCACACCAGGTGTTTAACGTCTGATTTATGATCATGTCCACCTCCATGAATGCATGTTTACATAACTGTAAGCTGATTAGGTGTGAAATCAAACACCGTTTAATTTATTTGTTGTAAAGGGAAGTTTAAAACTTACACCTATGCCATAAAGGCACCAATCAGTGGCAGTAATCCCTGAAGCTAAGATTTTTGGAAAATGAACAGACGTGCAGATTTTTTTTTAATTATCTTAATATATTTTCTTAATGAATTGTAATATATGATATTGTCTAAGTATGTTGTTGAAGTGTCTAAATTTCTCATTGTCCTTGTGAGCAGGGGTTGAATTTTTGCACTTCTTGACATGTTTTATCTGTAATTGCAGACATCAATAGAAATTTCCACCCAAATTCGACTGGACTTGATGGTTCAGGAGCGCTTTTAAGAAGATCCATTGGAGTGTCCCACTGTGTTGTCTGTGGGGATTGTAAATACATTTCACCTCAGAGGAAAAACCTGACTAAGAAAAGGCCTAAAAGCTCTAGCCCCAGGTCAGAACCACCGCCTGCTGAATTTAAGAGAGAAGCCAGAATCATTGAAACGCCTGAGGAGGCTGCTGTTCAGACAAATCCACTTCCCAAAGTAATGCTTTGTGATGTAGCTAAAAAATGTGATGCATGTAGTCACAACTGTGGTTATGTGTTGCCACATCTTCTCAAGGCCAAGGTTGTACGTTGCTTCAAACAGGAAATGAAAGCTGGACTTCAGATACTGCCCAGTTGTTATGGTCACAGCAAAGTTGAAAATGTGAAAAGCGCTCTGATTAAAAATCATAAACATAGCTCTAATCTAAAGAAGAAGAGCATAAATAATCCTCAGAGAGTAACTGGACACCAAAAACACCTTGGAGACTCAGACTTGCAGGGATCAACAAGTCCTGCGGAGCGTTTCCACAGTGGATCCACAGAGACTTCTGCTGCTTTCTTAGCAGATAATCAGACAGACTGCAGGTCTGACAAGTCTGTAGAGTCAGAGCCTGTTCACAGAGACAACAAAATGAAGCTCGGAGATGGTGTTGGCTGCAGCAGCACTTTCAGCCCAGCTTTGGAAGAAAGCGGAGAGCTGATGGAAACAAGTGGAGCTCACACATCTTCAGACTTGTTCTCTGAGAATGATGTGGAAGACACAGATGACCCAGAGTCATTTACTTGCCAGAGGGTGAAGGCCTATTTTGGAAAAATCAGTTATTCATGTGCGCGCACATACATGTCCTGGCCGTTTTTAAATTGTCATCCAGCACGTCCAGCTCAGGTTTCTACCTCAGCCTCATCAGCAGGACCTGGTGATCTGTCAGCAACAGATAATTCTGTAACAACGAATCTAAATCAGGCCTGTTCTGCCTCAAACCAAGAGAAGGACACGCTCCAAGATCCATCCTTGGAGAAGCAAAATCGCCTGGCAGAAAATGGGAAAAGCCTTGGCAATCATTCCTCGTGCATGGATGTGTCTGTGCGCTCTGTGCAGCCTGAAGATTCTCCACCCAGTCCTCAGTCTTCTCCAAGTGTACGCAGGAGACAGCCTGGCCTCCATGCAGCGTCTGCTTTACCTTTACCAGTGATGGGGGCTGAAACAGACATTCCTTCCTCCTCAGCACTTGCCCTGAGTGACTGGGAAACGACCAGTGCTTCATCTTCTTTGTTAGATCCATCGACACAAGGTGCTTCAAGCAGCGTTTCAGGAACTCCACGCTCCCTCCCACCTTCACTGGTCATACTGGAGAACGTCAAGAAGCTGCAAACTGTGGACAAACTGTTGCTCTGTGAAGACATCCGTCCGTCTGCCTCTACTTCTCTGTCCTCCGTACCTTCATCCACCTCCTGTCATTCATGTGTCTCCCCCCCACTCCTGCATCAACACAAACACAAGAACAGCACGTTTCCCACAGAAGAGAGCCCACCCAAACTAAAACCATATGATCCAAGTTCCTTAAAACACGAGCGTTCGATTCTGTGCAACCTTACTAAAGAACATTCTGCACAGATGGACTTCTGTGAGTGGAGGCTTCCAACTGTGCTCTCTCCGATCACTTCACCACAGTGCCGCTTGCAGAGGAGAAGTTTCTCTTGCCAGAGCTCAAGTGGTTCAGAAGAAGAAGAGGTGATTGGCAAAGAAGACAACAAAACTAAAGCGTCTCTTGACTGTCCTGTGGTACAAATTGTTGGTGGCAGTAATAAAACCTCAGAGGACTTCCTCACACACATCCCAGAAGAAATGGAAGTTGTCTCGAGTTTGAGAGCTCTGACTGACAGCACTGTGGGGAGACCTGAGTCTACTCCACACAGCAATAAATATGTAAGTGACCAGACCAAAGAGGACAGCCTTGATCATTCTCATCATGAAGAGAGCAACAAAAGTCCAGTTCCCCTGGAGCCTCCGCGCAGTGATGAAGAGGATGACGAATCCTTCAAGGATGAGGAAGAGCATAGAGCTGAAACAGATGGCGACTGTCAGCCTGACGTTCTGGATGAGTTCACGGCATTCGAACGGGACATCCTGCTTGTTGGCGTCACGCAGGACGATCCAGAGCTGTTTCAAAATGTGCCGAAGCAAAGCCTGCTGAAATTAGGTCCTGTCAGACGAGCCGTGAGTCTCGTGAAGACTCCCCCAAAGAAAGTTACGTTCTCGGCAAGTATCGATGAAGCACCCTCGGAGCTCACGCACAGGTAAGGTTTTGTGTGTTTTGGATCGCAGTACAGCCGGGAACAAGTTGTGTTACACGTAACATAAGAAACGTACGTTTGTGTTTCAGGATAACGGCAGTTCCAAGACATTTCCCTGGTGACAGTCCAGGTATTACAGGTGAGGGCTGTCCTCTGGTGTAGCTGCACCAATAAATCACAGACTCAATGAGAAGTCTGTTTATGTAAAACTCCCTCTTGTTCTTTGAGTGATTGAGATGTACACTTTAATGCTCCTAAATTAGACATTTAATCTCTAAGACGTTTAATTTTTGCGTGTTGCAGAGGAGAGTGACAGCAGGCCGTGGAGACCTCGGTGTAGCACCACCCCTACCAATATACAAAACACATGCCCTGCTGCAGACAAGCACACCAGACACGTGGTAATGTAACGGGGTGTACGCCACACCTGCATTGTGGTTCACATAGAGGACACCCCCTCCTGCCCCCTTCATTTTCCAGTTGCACTTTTTAAGACATTTTATTGCAAGGCGTGCGACACGCCAGTGGAAATAATGACGCTGCAGCTCTAGAATAACAAAATATTAATGGGTGCACAGATGCTCTCTGCACACTCAAAATGCAAAGCACAGAATAAAAAGACATGGGATGAAAACATATTGCTTCACATAATGAAAAAAACTTATTTTATTCATCATGTATGTTCAGTTAACTAGGACGTTTCAAAATAAAACGATTACTGCTACGTCCTTGAGTTGAAAATATGTTTGCTGCTGAAGATTAGCAGTAAAGTTTATAGTCCTGATCCAAAGATTACAGTGTTGTTATCAAAGTTCATGCTCATTAATCCAGGTCAAAAATCCAACGTAGTTCAGTCAGGTCACCTGGACGGTTTCTTTCTTTCTTTTTTTTTTGTTGAGACATTTTGTCCTTCATCCACAGGCCTTCATCAGTCCGGGGAGCCACAAACAAACTCAGTCCCACAAGCAGCACACTCACTTAGTGGACCAACCAGTTTGATGGTGATAAGCATATCGCCAATATCACCGTCCAGATGACCTGACTGAACTTTGTTGGGTTTTTTACCTGGATTATTGAGCATGAACTTTGGTGTTTTGAACCACTTTGACTATGGCTGCCTCAGAGGAGTCGATGGTGGAGAGGGCAGGCCCCAGAAACCATCTTATCACCAGCAGACTGGTTGGCCCACTATGCGAGTGTGCTGCTTGTGGGATGTGGGGCTGAGTTTGTTTGGCTCCTCGGACTGATGAGGTCCTTTGGATGAAGGACAAAACGTCTCAACAAAAAAAAGAAACTGTCCAGATGACCTGACTGAACGTTGTTGGGATTCAGCGGTACAGTTGTGTTGGAGGTAGAAGGTTAATTCTGTCGTGTGTTTTCAAGCAGGGTCAGTCTGATGTCAACAGCAATCCAGGAGGTGGCGGCCTGGAAAGGTGCTCGTTTGCACAAGTGACACAATGAACTCTGCTTTAGTGCGGCTTGTTCAGACTGAGCTAATTCTGCTTTTGTTCAGTAACAGGGGTCACACCATCCAGACTGTGAGCTCCCCCAGCATCTCCCCTCTAATGTGTACAGCCACTGGTGAGTGAAATTAAAACATGCTGAAGTTCACACTTTCACAGCTCTTGTTTTTTAAAAGTGAGCTGCCGAGGATACGCTTGAGTTCAGTTGTGATGTGGAAAAGTTGTGAAAGAGTGAAGTTGATGTTTGGCTCCTCTCACAGCACCGTGGCTCAAGAACTCGTCGGACGGCACACCGTTCATGCACCAGAAACGTAACACTGTGAGTATTTATGTGAAGAACCTTTCCTCAAATAACAATTCTATAATGGTACAAACACTGTTTTATAAACCTTTACTCTGCTGGTGATCTCACAATACAGGGTTTCCACATAATTTAAAGATTTGTGAACACTAAAATCAGTGCCTGCTGCTATCTGAACACTTCTGGTATTATTTCATGCACGAATATTATGGGATTTCTGCTGGAGTAACTTTATATTTGTTGTAAAGTGAATAGCAGTCTTCTTTCTGCTGCTCCCTTCTTCAGGGGTCGCCACAGTGAACTAAGTTGCACAAAGACTTGGCGATTGTTTTTATGCCGGATGTCCTTCCTGATGCAACCACAGACCACCGAGCTACCACAGCCCTCTGTGTGGAGCAGAGAGCTGCCATATAGGGTGCCCAGGGAGCAGATGGTGGGGGTTAAGGGACTTGCTCAAGGGCCCAGAGTGGGGCAAACAAAGGTGGAGGCAGGTGTTGGTGTTTCACCTATCCCACCCACATTTTGATGTTGTCAATCTGGGGAGTTGAACCGGCGATCTTCCAATCACAAGCCCACCTTCTCTAACCTCTGCACCACCACTCCCTCATAAAATTGATAGCAGCGTAATAGTTAAAAATTATTACAATTATGTATTATTATTATTATTACAAATTTGTGTTGTTTCCAGATGAAAGAATGAGTTTGGAGTGTCTGCTAGAGCCATTCTGACAGGATTGCTTCTTTCAAACACTATTTCTAAGTGTTTACACCACAGTCCAGCACTACATGGTTATTTAATCAGATAGAGAAATAACGTTTCTGCTGAAGATATATACATCTATATATCTATACATCTATATATATATATATATATATATATATATATATATATATATATATA
>NC_056516.1:8196786-8198446 GCF_014905685.2 Nematolebias whitei | reverse complement strand
AGATATAGATATATTTATATAGATAGATAGATATAGATATATTTATATAGATAGATAGATATAGATATATTTATATAGATAGATAGATATAGATATATTTATATAGATAGATAGATATAGATATATTTATATAGATAGATAGATATAGATATAGATATATAAAAAATTGTTTTTATGAAGTGGGCTGGATTGAAGTCACCCGCAGGCCGGAAATGGCCCGCAGGCCGCCAGTTGAACAGCCCTGAGCTATTGGCTCGTCAGTCCTATCGGAATGAAACCCTCAGGGTTCCCAGAGACAGATAGAAAACACCCCGGTAATTAGAAATAAAAAAGTTTATACACCAAGCGTTAAATCACTCACTGCTGCAGTAAATCCTAAGATTTGCTCAGTTTTGCATGTTTTAGGTGACAGAAATATCTCCTGGACTTTCAGGATTTACTCAGGAAAAACAAATCAGGGAAAACTCAGAATTAAATTTTTATTAAAATGCTGGAACCCTGGGCTGCTTATTACTGTTCCATAACGCCCAACTTCAAATTATTTGAAATGTCTCTTTAAGTGAAATTGAACTTCTAAACTATTTTAGAGAATCTGGCTTAAATGATTTGGGTAAAGAAAATCATTTGAAGACATTTCTTAGTGGGTCTGTGGATAACTTGTAAAACATGATAAACAGTGGGAATACAAATATCATTTATTGAATGTTAATTAGTTTTTATTAAAGTATATAATAAAATAAAAAAAACTTAATAATGCATCAACACCAGGTGACTAAATACTGATTTATGGACTATAATTTCTGCTCATTTGTTTATGAAAATACAACAAGACAAGATTATATTCAGGTTTTTCTCTCACTGGATATTCACATATTTAATCCAGTGCGGATGGTGTGAACTGTAAAAATAATAAAACATAAATTAAAGATGACATCCTTAAAGGAATTCCAAATGTCCGTCACCTCGCAGGACAATTTTTAATTTGTGATCTGTTAGCGCTTAGAATATGGGTTGTAAATGATTCGCAGCTACTACCACACCACATTTAAGCTGAAGATTTGTAAAAGTGCAGAAGTCAGACATTTTTGTGGTGGATAAGGTTTACTGGCCGTGGCAGCCATCTTGAATTGGGTTGACTCCAAAAGTTATTGGCTCAAAGATCCATTGATTATTTTGAGTTTAATCTTAATCCACGTGGTTTGTGACGTGTTTAGCTGACAGACAAACAAGCAGACACAAACAGGCAGTTGCATCGTCACTCGTCTTTTATGGGGGCAGGCGGTAATAGTGACACTTTTTAAAATTTGGTCATTAGTGTACCTAGTGTCCCGATTGTTTCCAATGTTCGTGAAAACCTGTTTGAAGTTTAAGTAATTGGGGACTGCTTAGAAAGCAGCCACCTAGGGATGCACGATATTATCGGCATGTTAACGGTATCAGCTGATATTAACGTTAAAGTTCAATATCGGACATTGGTCATTCCATTAAAATAACTCACCAATATAAAAGATGCTGGTTTTGTGTGACAACCCAGTGACAAGGATGATTGCAGCTGATGACGTCACACGCGTCTACCTGATCTCACAACGGAGAGGAAAATTCAAAATGTCGGCGGTGTGGAAGTTTTTTTTTCTTTGAGATGTTGGATTCCAAAGATTCT
>NC_056516.1:8191789-8196686 GCF_014905685.2 Nematolebias whitei | reverse complement strand
CAATTTGTTTAGTGTCCCAACTTTTTTGGAATCCTGTTTGTACATTCCTAATGTAAATCAAAAATCCAAGATGGCCACCTTAAAAAATACGATAACTCGGCTGTTTTAATGTACTTAGCTGAAATTTGATGTGCTGGTAGCTAGGGCATTAACAGAGTACTCGAGTAATCTACACATCGATTGCTAGAACATCTATCAATGTTAAAAATGTAAAGTCGCGTATCCGTAGTGACGTCATATTGTGTGACCACCGTATGACCGTAGGGGGCGTTGTTGCACTGTTGCAGGTCACAGAGTATGGTGTAACACTGGGTCCAATCCACCGAACCAGAACCAGTTTCGGTTTAAGTTTCGTTTTTGACGTGCTGCATTTTCTTCACGTTTGCAGTTTAATAATAATAACTAATAGTTTAGTTTTTCCTGTGACTTATTTGCAGTATGATAAATGGTAGGAGCATAATATACGCTCCCAATGTTTTGTTGGTCTTTTTTTTTTGTAAATAATTATCGTTTTTTGCGGTTTTATTTATTTATTTATTTTTGTATCTTGAGATCTATGACGTCATCAAATACTCGAGTTCTACTCGGGTATTATTATGTTAATGTCGAGTTTAAAAATTATATACTCGTTCAACCCCTAGTGGTAGCTGACTGTAATGCACAACACATTCTGAATTCAAATTTACAAATTCAAGATGGCTACCAAGGCTAATTTCTAATGGCTATAAATCTGAGGTTTTTAGAGCTATTCAGCTGAAATTTAGTGTATTGGTAGCTGAGAACAATCCCTAATAGACTCTGATTGTAAAGCAAAAATCCAAGATGGCCACCTGAGCCAAACAGGAAAAATATTATAAATCAACCATTTGTAGAGATATTAAGCTGAAATTTGGTGTGATGGTAATTGAGAGCAACACCCAATAAATACCGAATCCAAATAAAAAAATGCAAAATGGCCACCATAGCAAAAAAAATGTCTAACTTGTAGATTTTTTTTTTTTTGGCATATTGAGCTGAAATTTTTTATGCTAGTAGCTGAGAGTGAACTCCCAGCAAAATACTGTCAAATCAAAGAATTAAAACGGCTCCAACACTGCAGTCCCCATTTCTTCTGGAACTTTCTAGTTTACTTTAGATATGCCGATCAATTTATTGTATCACAAAGACTGAGAAGGTCATTTTGTTGAACCACCCCTGACCATCTTAAACAAATGTGCCTCGGTTCGTCACACCTGAATTAATTACAAGGCCTGACAATGTTTGAAACGTCGCAGCAGATAATAACACGGTGCATTTTGTTCACTTGACTGACTGCTTTGTTCAGTTTGACACGTGATTGTTGCTAACGGTGTAATGCGTCATGTTTTCCTGCTCCTCAGTACTGCAGACAGTACTTCAGTGAGTCACTGACCTGTGGGTTCAAGATGTGTCGCTTCCAACATCTGCCACTGGAGGGGGATGAGAAGGTACGCTCAGTAAAATGTCAGCAGTTTTCCAGACTAAGAATGAGGGTGAACATTTATTAATGTAGCAGAATAATAATTGACCCTGTAATGTTTCCTAAACTGTAAAGTTTTCAGGCATTAGCTTCTGATTGTGAGTTACTGCCATGCATCAATCAGGAGATGTTTGAGCTTGCAGGTGTTTGTTCACTACAGGGAGAATATCACCCTCTGCTGTGCTTTCCATGCAGTTGCACATTTCATACATAATAATTTACTTCTGTTTGTGGCTGCTAGTTCTGTGTTGAAATGGTGGCAAGATTCATCAAAAACCCAATGTGCCTGCAGAAAGCTGGTAAGTTAGCTTTTTATTTTCCTTCCCCACATCTGAAGTTTTATTTTTCTTCTCATAAATAATGTCAATTCAGTTTATTTTTATAGCGCCATGTCTCAACAGAAGTTGTCTCAAGACACTGAACAGAAGCATTTATATAGATTAAAAAAGACATTTAGTAAAATTCTTTATTTGTGGAAGCGGCAGTCTCGTTGAATCTTCACTTTGTCACAGTCTCCCATCCTGAGCAAGCACAAAGGAGACAGTGGAAAGGAAAGTCTCTCTTTTAACAGGAGGAAACCTCCAGCAGAACCAGTTTCAGGATGAGTGGCCATTGGCTTTGAGCAGCTGGGTTTGACAGGAAGGAGAAACTGACAAACACATGACAGGTCCAGATGTACTTTCTATAGGAGGAAAGACAAGAAAAAAACGTTAAGATAGAAATAATTACAAATACAAACAGGATGAGCAGAGTAAGTAAAGACAGCAGAGTGAAGAAGTGTGGTCAGTTTGTCCTCCAGCAGTCCAAGCCTATACCAGCATAGCTAAGGGACAGCTCAGGAAACCCAAGCCGACACCAACTATAGGATTCATCAAAAAGGAAAGTCTTAAGCCCAGTCTTAAAACTGGACTAGCTATGTTTACATGTGCACATTTTTTTGACTGGATTGAAATGTTTTCAGATTAAATAATTCAAATGTATTGTTTACATGGGCACAATCTGTTCATGACAAGCGTTTACATGCAGCGGGCTTTGTTCTGAACAGAGTATTGACATACGCAGAGTGGTAAACTCTCCTTAAAAATACACAGAAGAAGAAGTTCTACTTCCGGTTTACTTCTGGGATGAATGTAAATAAACCTGAGCGTCCAGTATGGACCCGCAACAGGTTTTAATGATGGTGGAGACGTTGCTGCACTCCCTGACTGAGCTACAGGTAATACAGATCATTTTGAGCTCTTTCAAAGTTTCTAGTAGAACTGTTGTCGCTCACCAACCAGTTTTACTTCCCCGACATGCTAATATTATTAGCATTAGCCAGGCGGAAATGACAAAGTTGCACATGCGCAGTCGGGTCAGTTTTTCACGTTCAGAAACAAATGAATAGATCCAAGTGTTCACATGTGCACCGTTTGGGTTATGAATCAGCGTAAACCACCCGTTTCGTTCTGATCACAAATTATTTCAGATCACGCTGAATAAACAAAAAAATAACCTGAACGGGGCGTTTACATGATGCGTTTTTATTCCGAACGACCGTTTGATCCGATTACTTATGTCCATGTAAACATAGCTATTGTGTCAGCCTCACGGACAGAAACTGGAAGTTGATTCCTCAAGAGAGGAGTCTGATACTGAAAGATCTTCCTCCCATTCTACTTTTGGAAATTCTAGGAACCACAAGTAAACCTGCATTCTGAGGGCAAAGTGCTCTGTTAGAAAAATATGGAACAACAAGATCTGTAATACAAGATGAAGCTAGGTTGTTGAGAGCTTTGTAGGTTAGATTTTGAATTCAATTCTGGATTTGACAGGGAGCCAATGGAGAGAAGCTAAAACTGGAGAAATATGGTCTCTCCTACTAACTCTTATTAAATAATGTCAATGAAATTTATGCTTGACCTTTGTAAGCATATTAATTTGCTGTTCTTCACTTTTTTATGGCTTTTTCTACCTTGTTGTTCTCCAGGAGCTGTTTTTACAGGATACTACCAGAACAACCCACCAGGAGTGTATTTCTCCAGACCTGTGCTTCTGTCCCTCCTGTGGACTCTGCTCAAAGCTGGCATGGTGCTCAAAATCTTCTCAGTCCTCAGTGTCTGCTTGGCCCACAATATAGTGGTCAGTGTTTTCCCTTTAGGAGGAAATTAACTTTATAACACTACTGGTGTCACGGTGAAAAGAACAGTGGTGGTGTCTTAAATGTGGAAGCGTAAAAGAATTAAAGTTTTTATTTTAGTTTGCTTCTTTGAACAAAAGAGGATATAAATGGGGAAATTTATGGCCTCAGTCCAGCCACAGAGAAGATTTCAATGGTCAACAGTGGCAGCAGTTTTATTCTATAATGTGTAATATAACCTATTTGTACAAGTCATCGATGCATCAAAAAGCATATCAGGTGTCTGGAAGTCAGGGTTACTTGTACTTTTTACTAAAGTATACTTCCTTGTTTTGGAGTAATTTTAAACTCCCCTGATTGTTACAAACCGGATTCCAAAAAAGTTGGGACACTAAACAAATTGTGAATAAAAACTGAATGCAATGATGTGGAGATGGCAAATTTCAATATTTTATTCGTAATATAACATAGATGACAGATCAAAAGTTTAATCTGAGTAAATGTAACATTTAAAGGAAAAATATGTTGATTCAAAATTTCACAGTGTCAACAAATCCCCAAAAAGTTGGGACAAGTAACAATAAGTGGCTGGATAAAGGAAATTGAGCATATAATTGACAATCCAAGATGGCGCCGGTGTGTAGGGCTTCCCGTCTCTTGCTCTCTGCTTGTATTGTATTTGCAGTGTGCCGAGTCATATTTTCAGTATGATCGTCGGGCACTTTTGGAGCTCCGTACATTTGCTGAAATGCCTGCAGAGTTTTTGTACAGCGGTCAGCACTCTCCTCCACCGATCCTGTCCGAGATTCCTGCATTCCTTCTGCGTGACCCTGGCCTTTCTCCGTGGAGGAATCGTCGCAGACGTCGTGGGAAGCGTGCAGGGATTTTGGTGAAACTGAGGCAAAGTGTGGATTATTCTATCAGGACTCGCTCTGGATCTGATCATCTCCTCTCTGACCCGTGGTGCTCCCGGGGCCCGGCTGCTGGCCAGCTGCCCGCGCGCTCAGTCCATGTAAACACCTGGAGTTGTTTACCTGTGCGCCACACCAGCAGACCTGGAGGAGCTGTTCTTCATAACCTGCGCCCGCTGGCCCGCGCGTCTCCATCCACGGCTGTGCCTGTGTCGGACAATATCAGGATGTGTTTAATCAACGCAAGTCTGTTTCCAACAAGACATTTATCCTCAATGACTTTTTTAAAGATGAGGAGTTGGATTTTCTGTTCGTCACAGAATCTTGGATTTCTGATGGTGAGTCCAGCGCCTTGGCGGAATTACTACC
>NC_056516.1:8183262-8191689 GCF_014905685.2 Nematolebias whitei | reverse complement strand
GTCCTTGTGCACACGTTATTTACCGTCTACATCCTCCCCCTCTGTCACATTATCACTCACCACAGGGTCTCTTTTCATTGTTATGCAGATGACATACAGCTCTATATCAGAGTGAGGTTCTTTATGGTTGTTCGCACCACATGTGGTACATGTGGTGGAAAGAAATTATGTACACAGGGTCCCAGTTGCATCCAACAATAAAATGCAAAAGAAAAACATTAATAACATCTAAGGGTGCATTCACACCAGCCCTGTTTAGTCTGCTTTAATCAAACTCTAGCTCGTTTTCCTAGAAAGTCTGGTTCATTTGGGGAGGTGTGAACGCGTCATTGAACTCTTTCACGGAACAAAAAGGCGAACTCTGGCCTGGGCTAAAACCTAGGTCTCGGTCCAGTAGAAGAGAACTCCAGCGCGGTTCGAGTACAGTGTGAATGTAAACAGACCGGACCCCGCTCCACAAGCAAGAAGTGGAGTACAGTGCAGGGCAAACAAACACGCATTTCTCTTATTTTATATGGAGCCGTCAGCTTCTTTGTGTAAAAAAAAATATTCTCCATGGTCTTCTGCCTCATCTTCTGCTCATGCTGAGTCCATTTTTGAAAAATGACAAAATATGACTCTTAAAACTTGATGCCACTCCATTTTTGTTTTTATTTCCAGAAGAAGAAGTGTCTTCAGAGGTTTTTGTGTTGTTTCTTTCAGTAGTTCTTGGTGCAGTGCCCCCACAGGCGAGCGGGGAACAGGTTGGCTCGACTGCACAGTGCAGTGTGAATGCAAACGCACCAGCTCGAATGTAAACAAAATGTTATGAATATTGGTCCCCAACCGAACTGAGTCTACCAGACTATCAGGTGTGAATGAACCCTAAGATATGAACTAAGAAAAACGTCAACTAAAAACACACTAAGTACTAATAGCATAAAACATTACATTGAACAGCAGCACGAACAGGAGCATGAGTCTCTGTGAGCATATAAGCACGCATGAACACATCAACATTGAAACAGATCCAACAGCAACATGAAACAGATCAGCAGTAACATGTGATTTTTCACAGTGATTACTCTGGTTAGAGATTCATGAGTCTAACAGCCTCAAGGTAGAAGCTGTTCCTCAGTCTAGTGGTTGTACACTTAATGTGCCTTAACCTCCTTCCTGAGGGGAACGGGGCAAAAATTGTTTGTGCTGGGTGAGTGGGGTCTTTCATGACTCTGTTCCTACATCTGGAGGCGTAAATGTTTGTGATGGTGGGGAGGCTGACTCCACCAGACTTCTGTGCAGCCTTCACCACTCTCTGCAAAGCTTTTCTTTCTGCAGCTGTGCAGCCTCCATGCCACACGTTGATGTTGGAGCACAGGATGCTCTCCACTGCACACCTGTTGAAGGAGATGAGGACTGAGCTTCCCAGACCAGCTCGTTTCAGTCACCTGAGGAAGTAGAGTCTCTGATGAGCTTTCTTGATCAGGCTGGTAGTGTTGTTGCTCCAGCTGAGGTTGTCATTCATGTGTACACCCAAATACTTGTAGCTGGAGTCCACTTCCACCACAGATCCTCCTATGTTCAGGGCAGTGTAAGTGTGTTTGTTCCTTTTGAAATTCACGATCATCTCTTTTGTCTTCTTCACATTGATGTGAAAGTTATTTTCTTTGCACCAGCTCTCCAGGTGTTCCACCTCCTGCTTGTAGCTGGACTCGGTGTTTGTGATGCATCCCACCACCGCTGTATCATTTGAAAACTTTACAATATGACAGTCTAGATGGGTAGCTGCACAATCATACGTGAGCAGAGTAAACAGGAATAGGCTCAACACACATCCTTGAGGAGAGCCAGTGCTGAGGGTTATGGTGGAGGAGAAGTTGTGGATCCTCACTGACTGTGGTCTGTTTGTTAAGAAGTCTAGTACCCAGTTGCAAATGGAGGGGCTTAGTCCTAGTGTGGATAGTTTGTCCATCAGGGTTTGGTGGATCATGGTGTTGAAGGCAGACGTGAAGTCCGCAAAGAGCATACGGACGTACAAGTCTTTCTGCTCCAGGTGGTTGAGCACAGTGTGGACCACAGAGGAGATGGTGTCCTGTTGATCGGTTCTCGCGGTATGTATACTGATGAGGGTCCTCGTTGATGTTGATGGTTGTTTTGATGTGAGTCATGACCAGTTTTTCGAAGCATTTAGCAACTATCGGGGTGAGGGCCTTTGGCTGATAGTCATTCAGACCAGTCACTGTAGAGCTGTTTGGGACTGGGATGATGGTGGCAGTCTTCAGGCAGGTGGGAACTGTCTCCAGGGTAAGTGAGGTGTTAAAATGTCTGTCAGCACCTCGCAGAGCTGATTGGAACATTCTTTCAACACTTCCCCGGGATGTTGTCTGGGCCATTTGCTTTCAGGGTTAATCCTCTTGAAAGTACTTCTTACTTCGGCTGAGGTCACACTGGGATGCTCTTCATCAGGTGCTGAGATGAGTCTGGTGCTGGGTGGTCTGTTCGGGTCTTCAAAGCATGCATAGAACTTGAGGGCATCAGGCAGTGATGGGTCTTTTGGGCTTTGTTTGCTCCTGCCTTTATATAATCTGTTATGCACTTAATGCCCCTCCACATGCTCTGTGGGTCTTGTGAGGTGAATTGACCCTCAGTCCTCTGTGCATATGTGGCCTTGGCCTTCTTAATACCAGCAACCAGCTCTTTCCTTGTCCTTCTCAGCTCCTGTTAGTTTGCAGACCTGAAGGCAGTGTTACTGGCTGCCAGCAGGGTGCGCACATCTGCATTCAGCCAAGGTTTTCTGTTTGAGTAACTTTTAACATAGCTCATGGTGGAGACGGTGTCAGTAAATGTACTAATGTAACCCAGAACTGCGGATGCGTATTGGTCCAGATCAAGCGATCCTCCATTTTCAGCAGCTTCTCTGAAAACCTGCTAATCTGTTAGTTCAAAACTATCTCTCAGTATGGGGCCACTGTTCTGGATCTAAGATTTAACTTCCTTTTGAACCGGTCTGGAGCATCTCAGCGGGGGCATGTAAGCAGGAGCCAGGAAGATTGAGATGTGGTCAGACAGTCCTAGGTGGGGGCAAGGTTCAGCTTTGTACGCATATTTTACGTTCTTGTAAACAAGGTCCAGTGTGTTGTTTCCACGTGTTGGTATGCCCACATGCTGGTAAAATCTTGGGAGGCAGTCTTTTAGATTCACGTGATTAAAGTCTCCGGCTACCACGTAAAGAGCCTCAGGGTGTTTGCTCTGCAGCGAGCTGAGGAGATCACGGAACTCCTGCAGAGCGTCATTAGCATTAGCGTCCGGAGGAATGTAAACAACGGTAATGAAAGTCACTGTGAACTCGGGGTAGATAATGTGGCTTACATTTCTCTGTAATCTGCTCCACAGCCTTCGAGCATGAGTGTTTTACAACAGTACAGTTTGTGCACCAACTTTTACTCACGTAAATGCACACTCCGCCTCCTCGTAATTTCCTTGTTAGCTCGTTTCAGCGGTCCACTTGAAAAAAAAAGGCTGTCATCCAGCTGGAAGACTGTATCCAACGTTTCACTTGTAATCCATGTTTCTGTGAGGCAAAGCACTGCACACTTCATCATCTCTTCTGAGGCGCCCACTCTCAGACGAAGCAAATCCATCTTGTTGTCCAACGAGTGGACGTTCGACAGAAAAAGAGACAGCATCAGGAGTTTTCCGGCTTTAGCGTTAGCACGTAGCCTCACCAGAACCCCGCCCAGCGTGCTTTCTTTTTAAGCTGGGAGCACCGCTCCTCTTTCTGTCCGTTGGAACACCTGTGCTGCAGCTTCCAGGTAGATGACTTTAATATCAAAACAGGTTCTGCAGGTTCGTCACTCTCCTCTCTCATCACCTGTCTTGAAAAGGTAAAAGCCTGGATGAACGCCAACTTTCTCTAATAAACACATTAAAAACAATAGCTATTTTGGTTGGTACCCCACTTCAGACTCACTCAACATCCATCTCTACCATCTATCTTCTCTGGCCAAACATTCCCTTTTCTGATACAGTGACTAATCTTGGTGTAAGATTTTTTTTAATTCAAACTTTATTTATACAGTTTAATCCCATTGAGCCTCGGGGACTCATTTACAAGAGAGATCTGATTTTAACAAAGACTGATGACAACAGTGGACAACAAAGGCAACAATAGACAATCATAAAGGATGCATACAAACTGAGATGTTTTTTTTCACAGGTGAAAATAAAATGGTATTTAAAAGGAAAATTAACAACAAAACAGCTAGGTTGTAGAGCAGTGTAGAAAACTAAAAACAAGAACATGTCTGCATTGGCTTTTCCCAGAAACTTAACAGATGTTTAAAGCCACTTAGAGAAGTCAAGGTCGAGAGCTTCAGATCTTTTTTGATTCTCATCTTACATTTAAATCTCATATTAAAAACCTTTGCAAGACTTTCTTCTTTCATCTCAAAAACATCTTCAAACTCCATCCATTACTCTCCTTTTCCTATGCTGAAAAACTTGTCCATTCTTTCCTCTCCTCAAGACTGGACTACTGCAATGCACTTTTTTATGGAATTCCATCCAGTCACATTCAAAAACTTCAATATGTACAGAACAATGCAGCCAGGATTCTGATGAAGCAAAGGAAACATGATCACATCACCCCAATCCTTAAGTCCGTCCACTGGCTTCCCATTTTACCCGGTATTGAATACAAGGTTTCCGTACTCACCCACCAATCCATTCACGGCAATGCTCCATACTATCTTAAAGAACTGCTCACTGCTCAGACATCAACACAGTCCCTCCGTTCCACAAATTCCTACCAGCTCCGCCCTCCCTGGACAAAACTGTGCACCATGGGTGACGGGGCCGTTTGCTCTGATGCTCCGCGTCTGTAGAGCACCCTCCCCGACCATCTAAGGATACCCTAAACTACAGTTTTAAGAAAGGACTAAAGACATTATTTGAAAGATTTTATAGCGTTAAAAGGTATTTTTAATCCTGCTGTTTTTAGGTTTTTTTTAGTTTTTCAGTTTTTTAGTTCATGCTGTATTAGCATATAAAACTAGCTGTTTTATATTGTAGTACTTTGAGACTGTAAAATGTAAAGTGCAGTATAAATTGAACAAATTGTTATTATTATTATTATTATTTTAATGCGTCGCTCCACTCTAGGGAAAGGAAATCTCTTGAATATATACTGTATTTTCCAGCCTATAAGTCGCACCTTTTTGCCTAATTTGCAGCCCTGCAACTTATACGCCGAAGCAACTTATTTATGGATTTTTCTCCATATTTATAAACCAATTTTTGGCTGAGATATGACCGTTTTCATTCATTCTGCCATTGAAAACATTGAACACTACCATTTTCAGCCGCTAGATGGCACTTAAGTATTATGGCATGCCATTATGTCATGTAATAGGTAAAAATGGCTATTAATGACACAATCGGCTTGTCATTGCCTGCCACCTTTGTCCAGCTTGCCTGGAGCAACCGTCAAATTAACTTTATTTCGCTGTGCCACCCCGACGAAATGCAGCTTATTTGACCATCAAAGTGCATTTATTAAGGAAAAGTTGAACTGAGACACACCTTTAAAGTTGAGCAAACAAATATTTTTTATAGGTGTTATCTTGTTAGATTTTGAAGAAATGCACAGCGAGTCGTCCCTCTGCGCGCTCCCGCTTCTGCGCATCGGCTTTTGAAATGCAGCTGATTTGACCGTCAAAGTGCATTTATTAAGGAAAAGTTAGACTGAGACACACCTTTACTATAAAGTCGAGCAAACAAATAAATGTTTTTAAGTGTTAATCTTGTTAAACTCTTGTTAAAGTCCTCCCGTGCATGCCCCTAAGGCCGCCATTTGGCAGCCAGTTGATTTTTGGCACAACAGTGGCCTACATTTCCGTGTTGTTAACGGTGACGCATAATAGATGCGACGTATACAGCGAAGCGACTTATTTATGGATTTTTCCAAATTATCAGACATATTTGGACAAATGCGACTTAAACTCTGGTGTGACTTATAGGCCAGAAAATAAGGTAATAATTTCTAAGAACACGTTTAACCTTTTCCCCTCCTCCTTGTAGCCGGGCCATGAGTTCCTGCTAGCTCTCTTTAACATTGTGAGAGAGAAGAGTCTCTTGGGATTTGTGCCCAAACTAATGGAGCTCACAGTTAAGGTATGTGTAACCCTGTTTCCTGGTGGGTAGCAGGATCTACAGTTTACTGCATGTGTGTATTTTTGTTGTTGTTTATTTGACAGATGGCCAGTGTTGGTTTGGAGTTGAGTTTGGATTGCTTCGACTGTATAAAAAACGCTCCCATGTTTCAGCAGACGGTTCATCCCAACTCAGCTGTTTCTCTGTCTGGCAACCAAAAGTAACTGACTTAAAAGTAGCTTGTCAAAAGCTTATAATCAGCTTATTGACTTTATTGTTTTCTTTACTCTTAAAGGTTTTTCACCAGCACACCCATACCTGAGTACCTGAATTTAGCCCACGCCATTGTTGAACTAGAGGTTAGTGAAGTAGAATTTTGTTGAACTTTGCTTCTTTTACTAGATAAGTTATAGAAATGACAGTGTTGTGCTAATGTAATGTTCATGCTTAACTCGTGTGCTAGCTCTGTACCAAACAAGAGGACTGGAAGCATATGGGAGAGGTATTTAAGACCCTGTGTCAGTACAGCCAACACCCTAACCAGGTGGAGCGCATCAGTGGTCGCGTCGCCATCGGGCTCCTGTCTGAGAGCAAAACCAAGGTGTCTCTGCCCTTTGCTGTCTTTGCTGAAACAGGTAAAAGTTGGAGGAAAAGGTTTTTGAAAACACAATTCTGTTTACTAGTCTGTCTTCCCTTTAAATTAGACAAAAATGATTTGGTTATTTTTAGTTTGTCAGAATGAAAGTGAAGACAGCCTGATGAAGACGTTTGTAGGCAGAATAGGCGTCTCTCTGATGTTAAGATACCACAAAACCCATCAGTGGACAAAGGTAAATGCACTTTTTTTTAGCTTGCATCTATTTTTAGTATTAAGTAATGGTTGTGTTGTTGTGTTGATCTAAATGTAGGGTTGCAAGTTGGTGGAGGTGATGTCCGCTTTGAAAGTCAACTACACAACGCTGAAGGGTTTGTTTGGGAATGAGGACGGAGCGTCACGCTGTCACCTGGTCACTGTGGCCACAGAGCTCTGTCTCCTGAGTGGGAGTGTGGAGAGGGCTCTAAACACATTACAAGGTAATGGCTGTTGTGCTGATGAGTCAAAGACAAATGACCTCCACAAACCTTAAACACCTGAAACAATGCTGGCCCAAGAGTGTGCACTTAACAGAATTTGATTTGGGGGTTAACTTTCATTTACACAACACCCAAAAGACAACACATCACCACCAACATTTCTTTGTTTAATTTTTTTTATTACAAATTTCATACACCTAGTTTAATGGGTTATTAGAGAGTTGACTAGTGTGAATTTCTTTATGACGGAATGCGTTTTACTCTTCCAACAATGTTCAGTCAGGTCATCTCCACAGTTTCTTTTTGTTGCTGAGACGTTTCATCCTTCATCCAAAGGATTTCTTCAAACTGAGCAGCCACCAACAAACTGAGTCCCACAGCTGTTATACTCCGCCACCATTGTTGATAGAAATATGACGTTGGTCCACACGTGTGTGAAATATATGCCTGTAGTGGGCATGTGCTTTAACACCTCTGTGGGACTTTTGACACATCTGCAGGCGGTCCACCAGAAACCGTCCACTCTGAGATGTGGGTTGAGAAACCTACAGATTCAGCAGGGGTGGGGAGCGTTGTCATATAAATGAAAAGCCGAACCACAGAAAGGTGCGGTTTCACTCAAAAAATGTGTTGTGTAAATGGCCCCTCAGTTTGTTGGTGGCTCCGCAGATTGAAGAAGTCCTTCGGCTGAAGGACGAAACGTCTCAGCAAAAAAAAAAACATCCAGATGACCTGACTGAACATTGCTGGATTTGCACCTTGATTATTGAGCATGAACTTTGGTGTTTTACTCCTGTTTTAAACAAAAACGCTCAAATGTGGTTAATTTCTTCAAAATTTTCTTCATATTATTAAATTATTACAACCGTTACAAATGTCTTTTTTTTATTTGTTTGTTTTTAATTTACACATTTTACTCATGGAAGTGAAAGAAAACTTGTTTCCTGATGGTGCTTTTCCAGTTGCCTTTTTCAACATAACGCCTTCTACGTCGTTTACTTTGTGAATGAGTCTGAGGAGGAGTAAAGAGTGGGTGTAAATGATACGCAAAATATGGACCAAAAACCAGACGTTGTGCAGTAAATCCTGGTGAGAATCAATTGTTAAAGGCAGCTTCATGTTTAACTGCAATTTTTTTTTCTTCCTTTTTTTTCCCGACTTTTCCCATTTCCATAGCGAGTCATCCTCCTCCATCTCTGTCCTCTGCATCCTCTGACCTCACTC
>NC_056516.1:8182065-8183162 GCF_014905685.2 Nematolebias whitei | reverse complement strand
TCTGGAACAATCGCTGTGCGTAAGGCTCAAGGCTGTAAAACTCTACTGGATGCTCGTGATCTCCGGGCCCTTAAACGTCACTGCACCTCAAACAGGAATGCCACTGTCAAGGAAATAACAGAATGGGCTCAGGAATACTTCCAGAAAGCATTGTCAGTGAACACAATCCACCGTGCCAGCTGAAACTCTACAGTGCAAAGAGGAACCCTCAGCCTCTCCGGTCAGTCTCGTTTTTCACCGGGGGTGCCTCTCGTGCAGTCGGGTGCAGAAATGTTGTGCAGAGAAGCAGAGGAGCAGCGTGAAGGAGCAGGGCTGCGTGGTGCTCGAGAGAAGTTCGGAGTTTGTATCGGAGTTGCTGCAGGCCTCCATCCAAGCTCACCTGGATAATAATTAATTTTATTCCGGATCACGCTGTTGGCCCCTGTTGACCTGAAACGAGCTAGGACCATGCCTTTCACTTCAGGAGGATTTTCTGGCAGCCCGCTCTGCTATTTGCTGTGAATTATCTGTTTTTATTTTGGCCTGTTGATTCTGGACCCAACTTCTGTTTCCCATGGGAGCATCCATCCATCTTCACTGGGGGGCCGGAGCCCCCCTCAGCTCAACTCAAACTGCAGTTTAGCCACCTCGTCGGGTTTGTTTGCCCATTTGAACTATGACGTTTTATGGTCTGAAACTTTTCTGCATCATTCATATTACTGTCACTATTTTCAGTTCTCAGATTATCTGGAGTCACTGAATCTTGTTAATACACCTGAATCTGCCCATCACTGCAACTTTCACTGTTTTTGGGTTCTGAATGATCGCGTCTTCATTAATGTTTCTCATGGTTCGATTATGGGGGCTAATTGTCACACTGTTAACTCCTGCAATTACACATCAGTCACGAAAAACTCAAGAAAATGTCTGATAATAATGTTACTGCTCTCAAGGATTCAAGCCAACCCTGGACCCCCCACTATTTATATGACACCAAATGACTTTAAGAACGTGTCTGGGCTTCATTTTCTGCATGTAAACGCATGTAGCCTTCTGAGAAAACTTGATGCATTGAAAATTCTAGTCAGTTCTTCTGGGGCAGATGTAATCTTCATCTC
>NC_056516.1:8178703-8181965 GCF_014905685.2 Nematolebias whitei | reverse complement strand
TTGAAAATTCTAGTCAGTTCTTCTGGGGCAGATGTAATCTTCATCTCTGAAACCTGGCTCAACAAATCTGTACTCAATAATGACCTGTCAATCAACGGATTTAACATCTACCGCTGTGATCGTCAAAAAAAAGGGGGGGGTCGCTGTTTATATCAGATTCTTTGGTTGCTAGTCCTGTGTCTTCTAAAACAATTCCAAACCAAATTGATGCCTTAGCTGTAAACATCATTTGAATGGAGGCCAGATCTTATCTGTAGTCTGCTGTTACCGCCCACCTTCAGCAACACCTGAGGCTCTGTCCGCCCTGATGGAATTTCTTGGTAATTTAAAATTCAAAGAGATCTTTTTGGCAGGAGACTTTAATATTGACTGGGGTAAGTCGACCCCCCTCTGTGATAAATTAAAGGAATGTTGCCTGTCTCTCAATCTTACCCAATTGATCAACTCTCCCACTAGATTAAACAAAAACGGTCCTGAAAAATCCTCCATCTTAGACCTATTTCTAACTAATATACCTCACAAATTCCCTGGTACAGGTGTATTTGCCAATATCTTGAGTGATCATTGTGTGACAGCGGCTCTGAAGAGATATTAAACTTCCACCTTCTAAGCCCAGATTAATTCAAAAAAGGGATCTGAAATATTTTTGTGAACAGTCATTCCTCTGGGATCTGTCTCACTTTGACTGGCATCATATTCTGTTAACTGATGACGTGAACTCCGCTTGGAACTATTTTCATAATAGTTTCATTTATTTTGTGAACATACATGCTCCTTTTCGTCAGTTCAGAATAAAGGGACGAGACAGCCTCTGGTTTACTCCAGAGCTAGCTGACCTCCTGCACAGGAGAGACCATCTTTGGGCTGCAGGGAGAAAATCTGACTCAGACACTGATTGGTTGAGTTTTCGACAGAAGAGGAATAAATGCACAACTGCTGTCAAAGCAGCAAAACGCAACCATTTCTCATCTCTGACCTCCAAAAATCTAAATGACTCCAACAGATTCTGGAAAACCATCAAATCTCTCTCAGGCACCCCACAATCATCCCATCACAACTTCTCGTTAACTCTGTTCCTGTGTCAAATAAGCATGAGATCCTGAACTGTTTCAACAAACACTTTGTTGCTTCTGGTTCTTTATTTGACACAGTTACTAATGGAAAATCAGCCACTTCCCCTAATAACCAAACTTCTACAAATCAAATCCCTCCTACAAGTCAATCCTCAGTTAAACATAGCTTCTCTTTTTCTCTGTTCTCAGTCAGTGAGGTCAATCAACTGTTAAAAGATATTGATCTTAAAAAATCTGCAGGTCCAGATGAACTTCCACCTTATTTCTTAAGGCTGGCTGCTCATATCGTCACAGTCCCTGTGACCCACATCTTCAATCTCTCCATAAGAAAAACTCCATCCCAGACACTTGGAAAACAGCCTTTGTTCTTCCTTTGCTGAAGGGAGGTGACCCCACCTCACTGAACAACTATCAACCAATCTCTAAACTCTGCATTTTAGCCAAGGTTCTAGAAAAACTGATAAACTCTCAAATCAAAAATTACCTGGACTCCTTTAACATCTTACCTCCACATGAATCTGGTTTCAGGAAACAACGCAGCACAATGACTGTTCCACTGAAGGTTCTTAATGACATTGTTGAAGCACTGGATGCTAAGGATTATTGTGCTGCACTTGTCTTAGACCTGTCTAAAGCTTTTGATACTGTGGATCATAACATCTTGTATCATAAACTCTCAGAAGTTTCTCAGAACACACCATTGGTTGGTTCTCTAACTATCTTTCAGACCGGAGGCAATGTGTTCAACATAATGGTACTTCCTCCAGTTATTTAACAGTCAACAATGGTGTACCACAAGGCTCAGTCTTAGGACCCACCCTCTTTACAATCTACATACATAATGTAGGTAAAAACATCCCTAATGCATCCATAAATTTCTATGCTGATGACACAGTTGTTTATTGTTGAGCTAAAACTGTTGCTAAGGCTTTCCAGCTTTTGAAATCTGCATTCAACTACATCCAGACTGATTTGTTCCGCCTCAAACTTGTCCTAAATGCTGACAAAACCAATGGGATGCTTTTTTCAAATAGGGAGCTGGTCCCAGCAGTTCTTCCTCCGATTTTATCCTCAAATGGTGTCCCAATTGAGTTTGTTGAATCCTATAAATATTTGGGTATCTTGGTCGACTCACATCTCTCTTTTAAGCTCCATGTGGAAAACTTGGTAAAGAAACTGAAAGATAAACTGGGTTTCTTCTTCAGAAACGGATCCTGTCTAACTCTGAATGCTAGGAAACGCCTTGAATCTGTGACTTTCCTTCCCTCCATTGATTACGGTGAAATTATTTACATGAATGCTCCTACAAGAACCCTGCAGATGTTGGATGCTGTCTATCATGGTGCACTAAGATTCATAACTGGCTGTGATTATCGTACCCACCACTGCACCCAGTATTCACTGGTTAACTGGACATCATTAAATTCACACAGACTCTCTCACTGGTACATTTTCATCTTTAAATCACTTCTTGGTTTGCTGCCTTCATACATCTCCTCCTACATGTCTCTGTGTGAGTGCAGCTACAGAGTGCACTCTCATGACATTATTACCTGCAGTGTTCCCTCAATGAGGACTGAACTAGGCAAAAGGGCCTTCTCCTACTCCGCTCGTGTTTCCTGGAATATCTTGTAAAAAGATTTGAAGCTCTCGACCTTGACCTCTCTAAGTGGCTTTAAGAACCTGTTGGACTCTTGGCAGGGACCAATGCAGACATGTTCCTGTTTTTAGTTTTCTACATTCACCTTAGAATCTAGCTGGGTTTTTTTTTGTTACCTTTTTCTTTTAGCCATCCAATTTTTATAAATATAACAACAACAAAAAAACCTGTAGTATGACTTTTTATTACCATACCATAGCATACCACTTTATTTATAAAGCACTTAAAACAGCAACAAGACCAACCAAAGTGCTGTACAGAGAGAACAACAGGTAACACACAAAGCAAAATACAAAATGAGGTAAATCAGAATATAGACATAAAAATGATGCAGATAATGACGACAAACCAGTGTAGAGCATACAGGAACAAAACACAGATCATCTTGTGTTGAAAGCTACTGGATAGTAGTGAGTTTTTAATTGGGACTTAAACCGAGACTGTTTATTGTTGTTGCTGTTGTCCACTGTTGTCATCATTCTTTGTTGAAATCAGGTCTCTCTTGTAAATGAGTCCTCGAGGCTCAATG
>NC_056516.1:8176848-8178603 GCF_014905685.2 Nematolebias whitei | reverse complement strand
GATTAGTGTCACACTCAGTTTAAAACATTCATGCCCTGCAAAATATGGGCCGATTTCTCCACAGCATTCAAATTTTTCGAAATCCTATTTTTGTGGGTTTCAGGAGCTGTGTAGAGGGATTTTTGATTGGATATCTATATAATTTATTAGTTATGAGTTAAGCTCATAAGATATGCATTTATTATGCAAATAACCTCGTTATGCGGCACCACCTCTTTAAGAGGAAAATCTGTCTCTAACCCTCAAATTAAATGTAACTGAAACATGAACTCTTTCCCTGTGTTTAAAGGGGCATTAAATCAGTTAATACACACAGATATGTCAAAATAATCACAAATTTAGCTGATTTTATGTATTTTATTACAAAAATAATAATCTGATGTATATATCTGATGAACATTTTTCATAAAAAATAATACACAAATTAATAACAAAATTACCTTGTGTCAAAGGTTACTTGATTATTAAATTCAGAGTAACTTTTTATAAAAGGCAGAATCTTGGACTGGTTTGTTGGGGTGTAGTTAAAATTGTATCTAAATTAAATGTGGTGTATCTAAATTAATATTATTGTGAATGTATGATCACCAGAAAGGCATTAATGTCTCTTGTCCTACCAGAATGAGATGGTCAGAATGGTCCCACAGCTACTTAAGAATGGTACCAGTCCAGATGTTCTGGTGACTGAGAGACTGTTGTCTTCCTAACAGTTCACCTGTCATCTTGGAGGGACGAGGGTCCATATGGAAGTCAGCAGGGATTAACACTCTGCGGCGAGGAGTTCTGGTTCAAATCTCAGGTTAATGCCAGGTTCTGCTTCTGGTCCTCTTTCTTCCCAGGACATCTCTCTGGGAGGAAGATTCTTCTCTGAAGTTTTGCTCGAAGTTTGTTGATGTAGAAAGAGTGGTGAAGTGTAATGAAAAAGTGGTGTAGAAGAAATGAAAAAGTGAAGTGTCTGTCTTGTCTGTGTGTTACAAATTCACTTAGGACCTCCCCCCGGAAGTGGGATAGTTCCTAAACATTGGTGTTATGTTTTATAAAATCTACAGTCCATTTTCTCTATCTGCCTTTAAAAAGTCACACTTCTTTTAAAAGGAGAAAAATAAACGTGATTATCTTAAAGAGAGGTTACTTTAAACAGACATTTTCAATAACCAACATTCAGTTCTGAAGCTGTGGAAATAACATGCAATGTTCATCAAAAAGGTGTCGCTGTTCATCTCCTGGAAAGAGAATGTCATGAAACAAAGGATTCTTTTAAAACTGTTATCTCCATGGGAAAATCCTGGGAGTGAACTCCTCGGCAGGTGTCCCACTTCGAGGTCAATATGAACCACAGTTCTCATTAAGACGATCTGTCTGTTTCGTGGGAAATGTGGTCACATTGGCAGTGAAGTTAACATAATGACAGTTTTCATTACATTAGATTAGTGGCAACTAAGGAGTTTGTAAGATGAGTTTAACACCTGTAAAATAAAGTCTGTTCTTTCCCAAGGGAATAAATGCATCTTGCTATAACAGTTTCACAAACAAAAAAAAGATGAATGATGTTTGTTTTGAGGTGAGGTAAACTCTTTTCAAAGGTGGTGTTCCCCTACAGCTGGAAGCCCAAATTATGTAAAAAAAAAAAAACAAATAAATACTTGAAATCATTTAAATTGTAGCCCCTGAATCTGTCATCTATTAAAGATCAACTTTTTGAATGGAATTATGGAAGTTAAACAACTTTTTCATGATATTCTAATTTTTTGGAAA
>NC_056516.1:8176336-8176748 GCF_014905685.2 Nematolebias whitei | reverse complement strand
TGTGGCTTTCATTCTGAACTCAAGGTCCAAGTGTTTGGAGGAAGAAGGGTGAGGAACAGAACCCATACTGCTTGAGATCCAGTGTGAAATATCCACAGTCAGTCATGATTTGGGGTGCAATGTCCGGTGCACGTGTTGGTAAACTCTGCTTTCTTAAATCCAAGGTCACCACAACAGTCTACCAGAATGTTTTAGAGGACTTCATGATTCCTTCTGCTGAGGATCTGTATGGAGATGCAGATTTCATCTTCCAGCAGGACCTGGCCCCTGCCCATGCTGCCAGAAGCACCAGGTTTGATGTCCATGCCACAGTGCTTGACTGGCCAGCCAACTTGCCGGGCCTAAACCCCATTGAGAATCTATGAGGTGTTCTCAAGAGGAAAATGAGGAGCACCAGACCCAACAACAAAGA
>NC_056516.1:8168370-8176236 GCF_014905685.2 Nematolebias whitei | reverse complement strand
CCAGTGTGAAATATCCACAGTCAGTCATGATTGGGGTGCAATGTCCGGTGCAGGTGTTTGTAAACTCTGCTTTCTTAAATCCAAGGTCACCACAACCGTCTACCAGAATGTTTTAGAGGACTTCATGATTCCTTCTGCTGAGGATCTGTATGGAGATGCAGATTTCATCTTCCAGCAGGACCTGGCCCCTGCCCATGCTGCCAGAAGCACCTGGTTTGATGTCCATGCCACAGTGCTCGACTGGCCAGACAACTTGCCGGGCCTAAACCCCATTGAGAATCTATGAGGTGTTCTCAAGAGGAAAATGAGGGGCATCAGACCCAACAACAAAGAAGAGCTGACAGCATGCATCAAGGAAATCTGGGCTTCCATAACTCCCAGTCAATGCCACGTTGCATCGAGGCAGAGATTAAGGCAAAGGGATTCACAACCAAGTATTGAAGATTGACATATTTTGAAAGTACCATATTTTGACTGATTTGTTGTGATCCTAATTTATTTCTTTTTTTCTGCAAAAACTGAGAAGTAGTGTGGGCTGATGTCATCACAGTATTTTAATTTTCTGAAATCCAGTTGTCGTGTGTTTCATGAGCTGGAAGCCCAAATTTTGTAAAATTAAACAAATACTTGAAGTTGTTTAAATTGTGGGCCCTGAATCTATCATCTATTAAAGATTAACTTTTTGAATGGAATTATGGAAGTTAAAACAACTTTGCCATGATATTCAAATTTTTTGGAAAGAGTCTGTGTGTGTGTGTGTGTGCGTGCGTGCGTGCGTGCGTGCGTGCATGTGTATAATTTTTTTTTTTTTTACAGTCACGTAAACGTTTAACAACCCATTAAAATACACCAAAATGCAGGAAATCGCATCTACTTTATTCACATTTTTTGGGGGGAGGATTCTTCAGGATCATTTTGTGTTCCAGCATCGATCAGTTTACAAATGAAGCCCTACTTGGTCTGACTACTGCTGTTATGATTCTGTTTTTATGTAAAGAGTTTTCTGTTATAATTTGAAGAAGGTAAATACATTTAAGTTCATTAAGTGAATAGGTAAATTTTTAAAGTGTTTTTTTATAGGGCTGTCGTTAGAACATTACCGTTCCTATCTTTAATAAGCCTAACTTGCTACACATCCTTTTGCCTGATCCCGCTGTCTCGCCAGTTTGTACAAGTACCCTTCATACATCTCCTCCTACATGTCTCTGCGTGAGTGCAGCTACAGCGTGCGCTCTCAGGACATTATTACCTGCAGTGTTCCCTCAATGAGAACTGAACTAGACAAAAGTGCCTTCTCCTACTCTGCTGCCGTTTACTGAAATATCTTGCAAAAAGATCTGAAGCTCTCGACCTTGACCTCTCTAAGTGACTTCAAACATCTACTAAGTTCATGATAAAGCCAACACAGACACGTTCCTGTTTTTAGTATTTTATATCGCTTTACATTGTAGCTGTTTTTGTTTCATTTTTTGCTGTTTTTGTTTTGTTTTTATTTCATTTCTTCTATTTACTTTTCATTTTATATGCTTTTTATGACTGTCTTGTTGTGTGTACCTCGTGTTTTTGTTTAAAACAGGTCTCTTGTAAACGAGTCCTTCTGCCTCAATGAGACTAACCTGTATAAATGAAGGTTGAGTGAATGGGGGGATATAAAGTCCTTCTCATCCTAGTTATTGTCTAGCCTCACATACAACTAATCATACACCTTCTGCTTTGCCTTAGCTACCTCCCTCTTTGCTCCACATCCCATCTCCTTATATTCCTGTCTCCTCTTTTCAGTCCTCTCACTGTCGTATTTCTTCTTGGCTAACCTCTTTCTTTGAATCGCTTCCTGCACTTCATTATTCCACCACCAGGTTTCCTTATCATCCATTCTTTGTCCAGATGACACACCAAGTACCTTCATACCTTTCTCTCTAATTATTCTTGCTGTAGTACCGTAGTCTAGTCGTCTGGAAGCTCTTTTTTGCCACCCAGAGCATTTAAGCATGAAAAAAAAAAACTCTTGAAGAGGCTTGTAAGGATGGACCAGTGGAATGCACCCTAATCTGGCCATTTCAGACCTTGGAAGTATCAGTACAGACTCAAGGCTGACGGAAAAATAGTCTGCCTGAATAAATCAACAGTTGTGGTTATCTGAACCTCTCCCCAGCTGGCCTCGGAACAGGCCAACTTATCAATTTCTCCTGGGAAATGTGTAAACTAAGGAAAAGCTTCAGGACAATGGACTATCTAAGGCTTCATGGATCGCCTCGTTTGTAAATGCATATGTACGTGTTCATAAATGTTCTTTTGGCTGGCAGTTTTTTGACGTCTTAAATCTTGCCCTGTAAGGACAAGGTGTGAAGAGATTTTTTTTGTAATGCCACTACCTCTCTCCTCATGGCTTTGTCCCTTTTTCTATCTAAAATTATTATTCTGAATAAGAATAAGAGGGCCGTGCTTTATAGCAGCAGCTTTGTGCACTCCGTCCATCTTTCGGATGACTGTACGTACATGTTCTCGTTTCTAGGTGCAATGATAATGAAGTTTATTCTGATTCTAACAGCTCCTCTCTGAACTCCGCACAACATTTTTCTTTTCTCAGCTTCCACCATTTGTTGTTCTTCTCTGATTTTACTTTTTTTCCTCTTCTTCACAACAACAGTCATTCTACACACAACCATCCAATGCTGTCTGGTAGTGGTTTAACAGTACACGTGGTTGTATTGGACTGTTTCGGTACGGCATGTTCGGTTCGGTCCACGTGCGTACCGGTTTGGTTATTTTTTCACTCGTTAAATTTTATTAACGAGAGATTCTGCGCCGTGGAACTAAAGTTCCTAAGCGTGTTTCAGCACGGCGCTATTAATTGTTGCCTTGTCTTGCAGCACGCGTAGCGTTAGCATTAACAGCCTAGCAGGCAATGAACAAGCCAGAGCTTGAAGACCCTTTCATCTCGTTGCGGTCTCCTGTTTGGGAACATTATGGCTTTCTTGTTAAGACAAGTGAACAAATCCAAAGCTGTGTGTCGACGTTGTTTCACGGAGAGTGGATCTGCAACAGCAACACGTCTAACTTGTTAATGCGCTTGAAACATCATCATCCGAATGTGTTCGTCTCTTCTACAAGCAAAAAAAGCAGCTTGGTTCAAAGACCGATAACGGCAACATTTAAAAAACCTTTATCAGGTAATTCAGATCGGTCCAAAGCAACAACACAAGTTGTACGCGTGTTTAAAGCTCTGGATCTACGTCTGAATGTTGTTGATGCACCGGCTTTAAGCATACGATTATAGTTCTTGAGCACCGCTGCCTACAACATCCCATCACGTCAACATTTCAGCCAAAAAATTGTAGCAGCACTTTATGAAAAAGCTAAAACTGATTGTCAACAAGCCCAGGACCAGATTAAAGCCCTGCCACATGATGATGAGGGAGAGGATATTCAACCACCTCATATCAGAAATGATGACCGTGCAAGAAGAGGTATTATTATGATCTAATGAACTTTTTTAATTAAAAATTATAATCTTTTTTTTTTTTTACCTCTGTGTTATTTACGGTCTGAGGATGTCACCGAGATAGCAGCTGAGTCTTCTTAATCTCCAGTGAAATTATTCACCATTCAGTCTGTAATGACTGAACTCTTTGGTGAACTTTTCCAGGGACAGGAAGTAGCAAGTCCCTTCTGGAGCAGGTCCAAGAAGAGGTTGAGTACAGAGCTTCAGGGTGCCCTTCACTTGAAGCTGACTCTCTTCTTTGGTGGAAAGACAATGAGGACAAATAAAGCCACACTCTTTCTTCCTGCTACCTCTGTTGCTAGTGAGTGAGTTTCCTTCACCGCTGTAGATATTGTCACTGCAACATTTGGCAGAAAATGTGGACAAGTCAGTCTTTTTGGCCAAAAACTTAAAACTTGATTAGTTAGATTGTAAATGGTCTGTTGCTGCTTATTGTTCTGGTTCTAACCGTTATTGTATTTATTAAGCTTTTTATTATTGTTAATATTGTTTCTTGTAAAGAGTGCTGTTTATTCAAAATATCCAAATGGGTCGCTTTTATTTATTTTTATACAAATGTATTGTTTACTTGACATATTTTCAAAATAAACATTTCGTAAGTCTTTATTTTGGCTTTTTTTGTACCGAATATTAACCGAACCGAGCCTCCTTGAAACTGAACTGAACCAAAATGTGATTTTAGCGTACCGTTACACCCCGACAGTCTGGCCACACTCTCCCCTGCCACAACCTTACAGTCTCCAATCTCCCTCAGGTTTCCTCTTCTACACACGATGTAGTCGACCTGTGCACTCCTTCCTCCACTCTTACAGGTCACTCTATGTTCCTCCCTCTTTTGGAACCAAGTGTTGACTACAACCATTTCCATTCTTTTGGCAAAATCCACCATCTGTCCTTCCTGGTTTCTTTCGTTGACACCAAACCTACCCATCACTTCCTCATCCTCTGTTTCCTTCACTAACATGTCCATTCAGGTCTGCTCCGATCACCACTCTCTCCTCCCTGGGAATACTCTCTATCACTTCATCCAGATCTTTCCAAAATGTATCTTTCTCCTCCACATCACATCCAACTTGTGGAGCATAACCACTGACGATGTTTAGCATCAGACCTTCTACTTCTACCTTCAGGCACATCACCCTATCTGACACTCTCTTCACCTCTACTACATTCTTTGTCAACTCCTCCTTCAGGACCACCCCTACTCCATTTCTCTTTCTATCCACACCATGGTAAAACAGTTTGAACCCTGCTCCAATGCTGCGAACCTTGCTGCCCTTCCACTTGGTCTCTTGGACACATGAAACATCTACCTTCCTTCTCTGCATCATGTCAGTCAGCTCTCTACCTTTGCCTGTCATTGTCCCCACATTTAGTGTTACAACCCTCAGTCCTACATTCTTGACTTTCCTCTTCTCCATCTGTCTCCTGACACGTTTCCCTCCTCGTGCTCTTAGTCTCAGTGTTTTACTGCAATGTTTGACACAATTAAACTTTCGACCTGATAACATTTGATCTTTTTTGACACTAAAGCCTTGTGCTGCTCGGAGCTCTTTACCAACCAGCTCTGATCTTCAGCTTCTTCTCAGTAGTTATGCCACAAGAAGTTTTGCCTTCAAAGAAAACGTAGTGATGTCACAAAATTGAAAATTATGTGAAATGTTGGATTCGACTTTTCATTCTACAGATAAAAAAATGAAAAGATTCATTTGATCTCTGTTTAAAAAAAACATTGATGTTA
This sequence comes from Nematolebias whitei, assembly GCF_014905685.2. Lineage (NCBI taxonomy): Eukaryota > Metazoa > Chordata > Actinopteri > Cyprinodontiformes > Rivulidae > Nematolebias > Nematolebias whitei. The sequence continues at coordinate 8,170,993 of NC_056516.1, read as the reverse complement.
GTATTTTTCTTTTAAAGTTAAACAGATGACTCAACATTTGCTGCATTTTCTGTTCACAGTTTTCTAAATATTTCGGAGGCTTGCGCTTGTTGTACATTTTATACGTTTTATTTGTCTTTGTGTTTGCATTAAATCAGAAAACAACTGGTTCCTGAGTACGAGCACATGGCCGTGTGAGCCTGCAGATCTGGAGAGCAGGACTCGTGTTCTGATCTGTCTCGCTGAAAAAACGTCTCACAGAGACACACTGGAGGTGCTCGGTCATCTTCCTGGAATTAACGAGCCAAATGGTGAGTTGTGGGGGCTAAAATGCTTTGATTTTACCAATTACCATTTAGGCCAGTTTCTTACTGGGCTGGGACTGTTAAGAGATTAGTTGGCAACTCAGAATTTTTAGAGATTCATAAGGAGGACAGTTTTTATACGCCTGTCAAAAGGAGGACACACTATTTATTGTATAGTCTGTCCGTCCTCAAACTCTTGTCCTGCCCATAACTTCTAATGGAACTTCATACACACATGTATCATCACTAGGCAGAGTGTTGCGTAATCTGTTCACCACCACCTTCAATGTCAAGGTCCCTAATCAGTGTCAGGTTTGACAGGTTATTTTCTTGTCTGGGCCGTTGCTATAGATTGCTGGATACTAGTTTGTCGACAGGCACATAATGTGTGGTATGCAGAAGTTTTGTTGAAACTCAGTTTATTTTCATGTCCACTGCAAAATGAATTCTGAGCAGTGCACATCGTTTAGCTGCCACATCATACCCACTAGGGTTGAGCATCGTTGGAATTTGAACAGTTCGATACCGATTCCTAGTTTCGATTCCGGGTCCTCTCGATTCTTGATTCTTTTTAGAGGCAGGGTTTTTAAAACAAAAAGTTTACGTTATAAATGAGCTAGCTAGCCAGAGTTCTTTCTGGATGAAATAATTTGAAATTCTATTTAAATTTTAATTCTATGAACTTTTTACTTTTTATTAACTTTACTATGAATTTCTCACAGGGCTATTTTCAACCAGTATATAAATATCAAACTTATGAACTTCAACATGTTATGAATTTTCTTTTCACAGGGGTACACTTTCACAAGAGAGCTTTATGTTTGAACACCTCATGGAAGCACGTTGCCACATGTCCCGTGTGTGATGCTGCAGCCATGTTACTGAGCTCCCACTGATGGGCTGCTGCAGAATATCAAACAAAATTATCATTATTATAAAAAAGAACAACTTGTACAACCCAGTCCAGATTAGCAGCAGGTACAGTATAAAATCAGAAACAGTTCTTGTTGAGGAAAATGATCATATCTGCTTCTCAGACAGTATGTGTGAGTGTTCTGGACAGACGGTGTCTCCTGCAGTGGAGAACATGTTTGCTGGGTGTGGAAGAAGCTTGAACACATAAATATGAGAAAGTAAGGTCTGACGGCACAGGGTAAGTCTTGTGTTGGTTCCACCACCAGCAGCAGGTCCTCAGACAGAACATCTGGTGGGATGTCTTGGAACATCTGCAGCCCTGTCTCCACTTGTTTCTTCATGGACATGGAGCTGTGGCATTACGTTCTGTGCCTCTTCCTCAGCAAAAAGCTCCTCTAGTGGAGACTTTCTGGACAGATTGCATGGAGGCGGTTTCTAAACAAACAGGTCCATCAATATTATCAGTAAAAAGGGATTATTAAAGGCATGATCATTATAAAGATTGAGAATCTATATAATTTCAGCTATCATACTCTTACAGTCTCCTCCTCATCCTCCACTCCGTCATTCTCAGGCCTTTCCTCAGACTGCATGGTGACCCCATCATCTCCACAGTCTTCCTCTGTTGACCATAAAGAACATTACTAGTATTTAGATTTCAGATTTTAAAAGCAGAAAAGGCCAGTTGTGCATGAATTAAATTTCACCTGCTCAGTCATCTTTCTCTGGATCTGCTCCCAGACATGTCATCCATCTTCTGTTTAAAACGCAGAGCAGCTCTTCTCCACCTTATACCAAGACAGGACTAACTTATTTGACAAGTGGTCCATGGTAGGTGGTGTGTACTTGGGTTGATGGTTTTCATCATGTCCCTGTAAACATGTAACATACATGTAATGTCACTGTTACTGTAACATCAGCTTAGGATGGACTATTAATTATCTCTATTGTTATTACCTAACTAACCTAAATGTTGGTGATTCCACATCTGAAAAGGGATGAAACCTTTTCACTAGGGATGCACGATATTGGATTTTTGGCCAATGTCTGATATGCCGATCTGTTAAAACTTATTTGGCCAATAACCAATGCAGATACCAATATTTTTTATATACTTTCCTTTGTCAGAACATAGCTCTCTTGTTTAGCTTATTTGCTACAAAAATTGTGTAACAGCTGTAAGAGCTGGTGACATATATTCAGTAACAGCCATATGATCTGCGTAGCTCTTTGACTTATATTAAATGAAAAGTGTTAAATGTTATTTATTACCATGTCACCTGCGATGCTGTCTCACTTGTGGAGGTTTGTTCCAGGTTCCTGTAGCTGCAGTGTGGATCCTCTGCACTCCTGTGCATGAAGGACAGATTTTTTAACTTCAAAGTTTTAGTCTATCCATTGTGCCGTAAGACTAATCATGCTAA
>NC_056516.1:8166915-8168270 GCF_014905685.2 Nematolebias whitei | reverse complement strand
TTTAGCTTATTTGCTACAAAAATTGTGTAACAGCTGTAAGAGCTGGTGACATATATTCAGTAACAGCCATATGATCTGCGTAGCTCTTTGACTTATATTAAATGAAAAGTGTTAAATGTTATTTATTACCATGTCACCTGCGATGCTGTCTCACTTGTGGAGGTTTGTTCCAGGTTCCTATAGCTGCACTGTGGGATCCTCTGCACTCTTGTGCATGAAGGACAGACTTTTTAAGTTCAAAGTTTTTGTCTGTCCATTGTTCCGTAAGACTAATCATGCTAACAGGGCTAACACGACGTCCAAATGTCTGTGGTAAAACTCACCCAACAAGTCGTGCTATCGGCTAGTAGCTTCTTAATGATGTCGGAAATGACACCTTGTAACTCAGGTAACGTTACATGAGAACAATATCTCCGACTGGGAATGATGTAGTGAGGCTCAACGTAGTCCATAAATCTTCGGAATCCGACATCCTCACCAACAAAAAATAAAACTTCCACACCGCCGACATTTTGAATTTTCCTCTCCGCCGTGAGATCAGGTAGACGCACGTGACGTCATCGCGTTGTGCTGCCACTGCAGGCAAAAACAGCGCCTTTTATATCGGCAAGTTATTTTAATGGAGTGGCTGATGTCTGATATTGAACTTTAAAGCTAATATCAGCTGATACCATGCCGATAATGTTGTGCATCCCTACTTTACACAATATTTGCTGTAACCGTTCTGTGGCGCTCTTCATTCCGTTGGTTGCACCGACGTCTTTACCTTGGACGCTATGGTGAACGGAGGAGCACATTGAGGAGCCTGGCTAACATTATTAGCCATTTTAGGTCGTTTGTCTATGAAAAAATAAGAGCTAACGTTAGCATGGTGTTTGTATTTGAGTTAACCTTACGGTTTAAGTCAAGTATAACTTGTTAGCTGCCTTAATGTTGCCATAAGACGTAGTTTCTAGTTTTACTTACCTGATTCTGATTGTAGCAGGTGATAGGCTGAGAGTCGGAGCTGAAGGAGGAGGCAGCGGAGGTAACCTGGCGCAGCGCGTCAAAGACAGGGCACTCCGTTACCTGTACACCGTGAACACAGAGGTGTTGGTCATGCACCCTCCTTTGCACAATATAACATTATTGCAAATGCTGCACAGAGTCGACTGGTCATTGTATTAAAGTTAAGGCAGACTTTCAATCGCGGCCGCTCACTGTCCATGGATGAGCACACACTTCCTGTGGATTCTTCTTCGTTGTTGTTCGGTGGCTGCTTCTTCCGGTCGGTGGACTAGGCATCCAAAGTAGGAATGGAAGACAAAAAATTTGAATGATTCTGGGAGACTCGGAACGTTAGTCCCAGTTCCAAT
>NC_056516.1:8133551-8166815 GCF_014905685.2 Nematolebias whitei | reverse complement strand
GAACTTTAAAGCTAATATCAGCTGATACCATGCCGATAATGTTGTGCATCCCTACTTTACACAATATTTGCTGTAACCGTTCTGTGGCGCTCTTCATTCCGTTGGTTGCACCGACGTCTTTACCTTGGACGCTATGGTGAACGGAGGAGCACATTGAGGAGCCTGGCTAACATTATTAGCCATTTTAGGTCGTTTGTCTATGAAAAAATAAGAGCTAACGTTAGCATGGTGTTTGTATTTGAGTTAACCTTACGGTTTAAGTCAAGTATAACTTGTTAGCTGCCTTAATGTTGCTATAAGACATAGTTTCTAGTTTTACTTAGCTGATTCTGATTGTAGCAGATGATAGGCTGAGAGTCGGAGCTGAAGGAGGAGGCAGCGGAGGTAACCTGGCGCAGCGCGTCAAAGACAGGGCACTCCGTTACCTGTACACCGTGAACACAGAGGTGTTGGTCATGCACCCTCCTTTGCACAATATAACATTATTGCAAATGCTGCACAGAGTCGACTGGTCATTGTATTAAAGTTAAGGCAGACTTTCAATCGCGGCCGCTCACTGTCCATGGATGAGCACACACTTCCTGTGGATTCTTCTTCGTTGTTGTTCGGTGGCTGCTTCTTCCGGTCGGTGGACTAGGCATCCAAAGTAGGAATGGAAGACAAAAAATTTGAATGATTCTGGGAGACTCGGAACGTTAGTCCCAGTTCCAATCGACTCTCAAGACTTCGATGTTCAACCCTAGTACCCACCTTGGCAGCCCTCAAGTTTATGGTTTGATCTACTAGAGTACACTTTTTATATGAAACTGGTCAGATTGAACAGATTTTAAAACAATTTTATATAATTTGTGTGGTTTTAGACCTGCTTCTTCAGCGTTGTAGCTTTGTGCTTTCTGTTATGGCCACTTATATGCGTGTCAAGTAATGCCCTGGAGCTCTAGATTTATATAAACTAAACTGAGAAGAGTTCAAGACTCCCATCACAACTCTGCTTTTTTGTGTTTTTTTTTAATGTTTTTGCACAAATTTTGTGAACGTGTCTAAAGTACAAGCAACAAAACAGCATATATCTACTACTCGCATGGAACAGCTGAGAACCCCCATCAAGGTTTTGAGACATGGAGACCCCCTCATAAAAACTGTTTACCAACTAGTCTCAAACAGTCACAACCCACGAGACAGTAGCTATGTTTACATGCGCAGAATTCTTTGACCGGATTGAAATGTGTTCTGTTTGAATATATCAAATGTATTGTTTACATGGGCACAATCTGTTCATGATGAGCGTTTACATGCAGCGGGCTTTGTTCTGAACAGCAGTACTGACATGCGCAGTGTGGTAAACTCTCCTTAAAAAAACACAGAAGAAGAAGTTCTACTTCCGGGTGAACGTAAACAAACCTGAGCACCAAAATGGACCCGCGACAGGTTTTAATGATGGTGGAGACGTTGCTGCACTCCCTGACTGAGCTGCAGGTGATACAGATCATTTTGAGCTCTTTCAAAGTTTCTAGTAGAAATGTTGTGTCACTCACCGACCAGTTTTGCTTCCCCGACATGCTAATATTATTAGCATTAGCCAGGCGGAAATGGCAAAGTCGCACATGCGCAGTCAGGTCAGTTTTTCACCATCGGATAAAAACGAACAGATCAAGCGTTTACATGCGCACCGATCGGGTTACGGATCGGCGTAAACCACCCGTTTCGTTCTGATCACAAATTATGTCGAATCGCGCCGAATACACAAAAAATAACCTGAACGGAGTGTTTACATGACACACTTTTATTCTGACCGGCCATTTGATCCGGTTACTTATGTCCATGTAAACATACCCACTGCTCTTAACTGGATCATAGTTTTTGGGTTTTGTTTGCTTACACTGCTTGGTCCTGCCTGGCTGTGATCAACTGTAACGTGTAACAAAACTTTTAGTGTACAGCTGCTTTAGACAGTATTTGAGTTTGTATTTGTCTGATTTCTTTAACGAGCTTTGGTTGATCATTTTCCTCCTCAGACTCGATCGAAATCTCCAGATACCATCCTCTGTTTAACTCTCACTTACAAGTATGTGTGGAGAAGCAGATACTTCCTGTAGCTTCAGACACAGTGGACTTTATGCTGTGTAAAAACCTTCCTGTTGACCACTCAGTGCTGCAGATACTCATGCACAAACTGGGTAAACAAAACCTGTGGCTGCGGGCGCGGGAAGTCTTCAAACGTAAGTGTCACTCCACTTTTGATCCACTCTGAAACAACTGATTCACTTGAAACTAGGGGTCTCTCAATACTAGTTTCTTTCAAACCGAGTAAAAGTACAAGTACTTCAGTTCAGGTACTTGTAGATTCTGAGTACCGATACCAAGTAGGTTATGAGTTAGTACTTAAAAATTCAAAAACATTCAAGACAAAAACAACTGGACTTTATTTGTAACAGAAGACGTTTCGCTTCTCATCCGAGGAGCTTTCTCATTTCAAAGAGCAGAGAGGGTGGGGTTCAGGTTATAAAGCTGAGATAAGATACATATACATATGCAGATTGACCTATCACACCTCACAGTAGGGGTTTGTTAAGGTCTTTGTTAATAAAGACCAAACGCACACTGTTTAAACTGATCACTGATGAAAATGTCTCGCCAGCATCACAGACATGAAGAGAGTTATAAAGTCATAATCAGCAGCAGCTGTCAGTCAGTTAGAAGATTGAAATGTTCAAGAATATAATAAATTGATTCACAATGAATTTATCTTTATTCTTTATCTTGCAGCAGTCCCAGCTGAATTCATGCAGCTCAAAAACTTCACTTTTTCTATAACTACAGACAAGAAAATGAAATCTGATCCACATCAAAATCATCATATTGTGAACATTTGAATAAGACCGTTTTAAATTAAATTCAGTTTATTTATATAGCACCAAGTCATAGTCATCTCAGGGCACTGACCAGAAACCCTTTAACTTTATGACTATTCATGTTCCTCAGGGGGAAATCGACCAAATTATTAAAAATACTAGTTTAATTTTTTTTTTTTTTTCACAAAAATCTAGTCAATCTTTTAGAACTGTCTGAGCCTGAAATATAAATATCTAATTTTTTATTTTTATTTTAACACTTTAAATTTTATTTTGTTTGTTTAAAAACTACACTACAGTTGTTTTTAAATTGGCAAAATATTTATTTTATGGTCATTTTTAAAAACGTGCATCTTCCTCCATTAATGCTCCGTCTGAGTCAACATCCACATCCTCCTCTGTTTTCCAGAGCTCAAAACTGATGCTTGGTTCTTTTGACCCAGTCAGGGTTCTGGACCCCTCCTCTGCACAGAGTCAGACCTCCTAGTGTGGCTCTGCCTGATGTTCCTCTTCTAAAACAAATCATGATCATCCTCTTAAAAAGCAAAGTTCTCTCCGTCTGACTCTGACTGTTTCTCTCCTTCATGCTCCTCTCCTCTTGTCTGAGAGGTCCTGACTCCACGGTTCCATCCTCTGGGTCTGTAGCTCCTCCTCTCATTTAAAAATCGTTTCATTGTTTTGAGTCCAACATATTAAAATGGACTAAACTAAACTCTAAACACACCAAACTACACCCTAACTATAAAACTCAAATACTAAAAATCACAAATCTCTCAAACCTCATGACTCACTCTCGCTGTGACTTTATCGCTCTGAACTCCTTTCAACTTCTGCGTCTTTTTTATCTTCCTGTAGATTTTTTGGCTCTTGACAAATAACTTTGAGCCTTCATCAGAAAGGAGGTGGGAAGTTGGTTATTGGTGGGGGTGGGAGGTGAAAGCGGAGGGTGATGGGGGTGTTTTGACCCTGAGACCGCCCGTCTTTGTTGCAGCCTCTCTAATACGCTTTAGATATGACGATGATTTTCAGAAGATGTGGCGTGGATTATTGATCATTACTCTGGTTTTACTTGGCCGATCAACACGATTTAAAAACTGTTGTGTAGCTTAAAGTTTGTATCCTGATGCATGCTCAATAATCCAGGTAGAAAAATCTAAAAAAGTTCTATCTGGTCCTCTGGACATTCAAAAAACAAAACAAAGCAAAACAAACAAAAAAAAATGTAGAAACGTTTCGTCTCTCATCCGAGAGACTTCCTCAGTCTGAGGTGCTGTTTTCAGCTCAGTCTCTTAAATAGCACCTTCTTAGAGTGGATCAACCAGTTTGCTGCTGACAACCAAAACCAGCCGCTCACATGCTCAAGAAGGACCATCAGCCTAACAATGGATCATTAGCACACTGATGGCTGTTTACTGTTCACAGAGGGCTGAGTGATACTAGCAATCACAGCATTGTAAGAGGGGGACAGTTGAACCCGGAGGCCTCCACCCCTGTTTAATGATGGACGGTTTATTTTCACAAAGATGGCCTCCTTTACTCCTCTCTCAAACCATCGTTCCTCTCTATCCAGGATGTGAACATCTTCATCCCTGAAAGAGTGACCGCTGGCCTGGAGATGAGTGTAGACCGCAGAGTCCTGGCCTGATGATGTTGATCTTCTGTGCTGGGCCATCCTTTTGGCCAGTGGCTGTTTAGTTTCCCTGATGTAAGACTGATCACAGCCCTCCTGACACTGAACAGCATACACAACATTACTCTGTTTGTGCCGGGGGACTGGATCTTTGGGATGAACCAGTCTTTGCCGTAATGTATTTTGGGGTTTAAAAGCCACTGGGACTGAGACGTTTATTTTCTAAACACAACGTCCCAGTGGCTTTTAAACTCCAAATTACATTAAAGACCACTCTGAGAAGGTGCTATTTATAAGACTGAGCTGAATACAGCACCTCAGACTAAGGAAGTATTTCGGATGAAAGACGAAACATTTCTTTATTTTGTTTTGTTTTGCTTTGTTTTGTTTTTTGAATGTCCAGAGGACCAAATTAACTTTTTTAGATTAAAGTCTGTAGTTTTCCAAATTAAATGAAGTCCCTCAGAGGCTGTGTCTTTCCAGCTACAGTGACTGAAATAGATTATGTGACTATCATGCACTGGTGCGTCGATTGGCTCCTGGGGTGGGGGGATAGGTCAGAGTAGGGAGCGCCACACTTGAGTAGGTGGTGAAATTGCTGCCTGTTAAAGTAGAAAGTAGACCAGTATTGGTATCGGGACACCACTAGTTGAAACTGTTATTTCTGATAAAATATTGAGATTGGAAATCATCTGGATAGTCACCCTGATGTGTGTAACCTCCAGGTTCTCAGAGTTTGGGCTACTACTCTGATGTTTCTGCACCTCCTGGTTTCATGTCACTGACAGTACCCTCCCGGCTTGGGGAAGTGGAGCTAGTCCTCGCCTTTGAGATTCTCATCAGTGTCAACGCCTCAGTCATTCTCCCTCTTCCAGAAACCACAACCACGTCTCTCAGCATCACTCTCAAAAGGTAAAGTGCGTGTGTGTGCCTCGTGTGTGTCGTGTGTTCTGCATGTACGCCATGGTTTCATCTCTTGCTCTTCCAGGACTCAGAGCTGTGAGAGCGATTACATCTTAGCAGGTAGTCGCATTCTCTCTGCAGCCAGGATCCCTCAGCCCAAACTCATCATCCATTACACATCGGTCAACTCCTCACGGGAGCAGGTGTTTAAGCTGGATCTCTCTTCGGCTCGCCGCTGGCTCCACCACAATCATTTATGGGCCAGTGAGATGTGGACACACTAAATTAGACCTTTTGTTTTCCTGCTGTTGCCGGCACATTTTTCATCTAGCTAAAGTTCAGCATCTAAAACTCCATGAAAGCCATCAATGAAATCAGGAAGACGGAACAACAGAAGTTTCTGTTGGATCTTATTTGTCCTCGCACTGACGGTCATGTTTTAAGTGTAACACTTGACCAAAAGGCAGAAATATCCGACCAAAGACTTGACGCCAGAATTTTACACTTTCTCTGTTAGCTCTTTTTTTTAATGTTTTATGGTAGATTTATTTTCTTTAACTTTAGTTTTGTTTGGGGTGAAAAAAGTTTGGGTTGTGCTACAGTTTGTTAGCTGTAAATAAAATTTGAGTGTAAATAGATATATTAGTGTTTAGTCTTTGACAGTTTTATGTTAATTGTGTTAATTGTCAAAATGTTAATTGTTCTGGTAATGTAATTAACATATTCTTTGTGTAGTTTTTTTTTATTAAAACAAAGTACAAAGTTGTCCGGTGTTGTGTATGTTTGAGATAAATGACATAAAAAAAATTAAAAACTGAATTTGCATTTTATTAAACTTTCAAATCAAACCTGACTAAGACAAAAAAATAATAATAATAATTTGTATTATTAAATTGAGTTGGTTTGCCATGTTAGCAAAACATCATCTTAACCACTGGACAGACGGATTTGAATGAAACTCTAAAAGTAATCAATGGACGTACGTTAAACAACCAAATTCAAGATGGCCGCCACAGCAAAGCCACCTTAGCAAATGCAAAAATGGCTCCTAACTCAGTGTTGCAGACTGAGCTAAAGACAGCTGTTTGTCAAATAACAGGTTGTTGCTTCTTGGTTTGAAATGTTGCATCTGCAGTTTCTTTTTTTAAATACTGAAGTGTTCAGCCACCAGGGGGCAGTGCTGGGCTGCAGAAGGAAACAACGAGCCTCATTTAATGCAGCCATTGTTTAACAGAAGTCATAAAGTATCAGTAAATGTTGATACAGCATCTGATGAAGTCATCACTTGTCAGCTCAAGTGAAAATGTGAAATCCTCCTCCTGTGCTGAGCAACATTCAGTCATGAGATGTGGATCATGGTAAAAGCTGTGGCCCTGATCTTCACATTTGGGTCTGATAATGTTTGCAGAGATCTTAATAAATCTCAACAATCCTTGGAAACTATTTATTCATTATGTGCTGGGGGCAAACAAGCGCCTACAAGTGTGTCTTTGAGGGATGAAGTTGCAACACAGAACCGATTGTTGGATTTTATTTAGCTCCGAGCTGCAGCGTGCTGATCACGTCCTCCCCAGTCTCCCTGTCTCTCTGGTAACCTTGGCTTGACTCTTCGTGGATCTGATGTGTTGATCATGTGAACAAATAAATTCATGTTAGCTGGGTCCATATGAACCACATGAGTCATTTACAGACCTGCTGAGATACAAGTTTAAACACTGTTTATTCAAATAGTAACATTTTACCTGCCAAGTTGAAGAAAATGAAGGCCCCCTCTAGTCCAGCTTGTATCTAGGTAGAGCTGCAGATTTCCAGTTTAGTGATATTAACTTCCTGTCCAGCAGATTTGTGCACATCAAGATCTTTATAGCAGGAGAGAGAATTCAGCTCTATTTCAGTTCAATTCAGTAAATTTATATAGCACCAAATCCCAACAGAAGTTGTCTCAGGACACTGAACCGAAACACTCGCATGCATACAAAATACAATTAGTAAAGTTCTTTATCTATGGAAGCAGCAGACTCGTTGAGTCTTCATTTTGTCACAGTCTCCCATTCTGAGCAAGCACAAAGGAGACCGTGGAAAGGAAAAACTCCCTTTTAGCAGGAAGAAACCTCCAGCAGAACCAGGCTCAGGACAAGGATCTGGATCAGGATCTGCTGCAACCGGCTGGGTTTGAGAGGACAGGAAGGAGAGACGAACAGAATGACAGGTCCAGATGTAGGTCCAGATGTACGTTCTATAGAAGGAAAAACACGTTAAGATATAAATAATTACAAATAAACAGGTAGCGTAAGTAAAGACCGCAGCAGAGAGAGGAAATGTGGTCAATTTGTCCTCCAGCATTCTAAACTTGTAGCAGCATAACAGAGGGACAGCTCAGGAAACCCAAGCCGACCCTAACTATAGGATTTATCAAAAAGGAAAGTCTTAAAACTGGACAATGTGTCAGCCTCACGGACAGAAACTGGAAGTTGGTTCCACAAGAGAGGAGCCTGATAACTGAAAGATCTGCCTCCCATTCTGTTTTTAAAAACACTATAGGAACCACAAGTAAACCTGCAGCCTGAGAGCGAAGCGCTCTGTTAGGAAAATGTGGAAAAATAAGATTGTAATATAAGATGGAGCTAGGTTGTTGAGAGCTTTGTAGGTTAAGTAATATTTTATATCTTCTGGATTTGACAGGGAGCCAATGGAGAGAATTTAAAACTGGAGAGATATGATCTCTCCCACTAACTCCAGTTTAGACTCTGGCAGCAGCATTTTGGATCAACTGAAGATGTTTTAAAGAAGTGGAGTGGGTCTCTCCCTGAACGAGCTGTATTCAGCGTGCAATACCTTTTGGAAAACTCCCCCAACAGCCCCAATCAAATCAGTCATCCACCCAGTTCAAACCAGTGGAAGAGCCTGGAAAGATTCCCTCGGACACATTTTGGTTTATTTGCAACAAATAAAGTTAACTTACATATGATCTCACATATATACCTTAACTTAATAAACATGCTGTGGCCACTTAGAGCACGTTCTTATTCCAAAGTCGAAAAACAATTAGACAAAATCCTGATGGGAAGTAAGAAGAGCACAGATTTGTGCTCACGTGGCAGGATCATATTTTATAAAACATTGAAGTAATGTTTACAACGATTAGAACTAAAAATAAAGGCTTGACTTTGATAAAACGCTGAATAAAAGTTACATTAAATGAAGGTTTCTGGCTTAGAATAAAATCAGGACGTTGCCCACAATGTTTTAGGATTTATTAAAGTGATTCACTTTAAACAACGTAATAAAACCCTCACCTTGTATAGTTTAGTGTTTGGAGGCACGAACACTGAGCAGCCTTCTGCTGAGTCAACAAAACATTCGGCTTCTACAGATTCTCTGCGGCGTTTCGACTTTAGATGAGCCTAATTTACAAACTTTATTTTCTACTTCGCTGGAAATTTGTCAAAACTATTCAAGAATCTCGCTTAAAAATATTTAAAGATCCTTACAGTGACTTTAAACTGGCCCTACAGCTGTCTTTAGCTCGTCTACGCCATCAGCCGAAGACTCGCTACGGCTCGTGCCGTAAAATACACACCCTAAGCTGAAATGATCAGAAGAGTGTTCCATATGCAGCTAAAAGCATAAATGATCGAAGAGCAGAAATTGTTAAAAATAAAATATATATGGATGCTAAAAATGACAAAATAGTAGCTAAAATTTCAGAGCTGGATGCTAAAATAGTCCAAAACAGAAGCTAAATTTGGTAAAAAAAAATTAAACATGGCTAGATGCTAAATTTGGCAAAATGGTAGCTAAAATTGATTTTTAAAAAAAACAGTAGCTAGATGCTAACATTGTCAGCTAAATTTTGTTAAACTTTCTAATGCTAAATTTGACAAACAAAAGCTAAATTAATTATTTTTTTTAATCTTTATTGAAAAGTACAAAACAATACAATAAAATGCAGTATACTAGCTAAATTAATTAAAAACAGTAGCTAGATGCTAAAGTTAGTGAAACTAGCTAAGGTTGTCAAAAACAGAAGCTAGATGCAAAAATAGTTAAACGATATCAAAAACCAGTGAAAACAGCTAGATGCTAAATTTGGCAAGAGGTAAAATAGATCAAAATATTAGCTAGATACTAAAAAAAACGAGTTATGTGCTAAAATTGTCAAACAATAGATAAAATTTGTAAAAAAAAAAAAAAAAAAGCTTTGCTAATGATAAAAAAAGGCAAATTAAAAGTAAGGTAATTAAAGGTAATTAAAATTTGTAAGACGGAAGCTATAAAGGAGCTGAATGCTAAAATTGACAAAAACAGTAGCTACAATTTGGCAACAAAAGAAAGGCATAGCTACTTTTTAAATTTGTCAAAGAGTAGCTACTACCGGTGACAGTACTAGATGTTAACAGTATGTAGATGGTAAAACTGGCTCAAACAGTAGCAAAAATTGTTAAAACTGTACTTTGCATGCTTTTTAAAAATAATTCAGCTACTGTTTCTGCCAATAGTGTCTAGCATGGCAGAAACAGTAGCTGAATTATTTTTAAAAAGCAACGCTAGATATAAAATTGTCAAGACAGTAATAAAAATAAGTATAAACAGCAGATAGATGCTAAAATTAGCTCAAACATTAGCTAGATATTAAATTTGACAATTTACTACATAAAGTCCTAAATATAGAGGAGTGGTGGCACAGAGGCTAGAGAAGTGGACCTGTGATCAGAAGGTTGCTGGCTCGACTCCCCGACGACAACTCAAAATGTGGGTGCAAAGGTGAAGCACCCACACCTGCCTCCACCCTCATTCGCCCTACCCTGGGCCCATGAGCAAGGCCCCTAAACCCCATCTGCTCCCTAATCAGGTCTCTCTTGAAAACGAGTTCTGTGGCTGAATGAGACTACCTGGATAAATAAAGGCTAAATGAGAAGAAAAGTCAGCAGAAGTAAAGACGAAACGTTTCAACAAGTTATTTTTTGAATGTCCAGAGGACCTGACTTCAAACTTTTTTAGATTTTCTCCCAGCATGCATGAGGATATTTTAAAGACACGTTTGAATGCTGAATGCTAAAGCAGCTAAATATAAGCTGAAGTAGATGGCGCTGAAGAAACAACGTGGAAATCCACTTTATTACTCAAACCCAACTCGCATTTCATCACTTTTACGACGTGCCCTGTCACTAGAGTTGGGTCGCGCGCACGCACGCATACGTGACCGTACGTGACCACACACCCCTTGGAATCGGGAGCGAGCGTTGGGCGCACACACCCCTCTCGTGTCCCTTTGGACGGAAACTAGCTCATTTTTCCCCCCTCAGTTTGATAAGAGCGGCCCGAGGAGCTGCTGCTCGCGCACCATGAGAGAGAGGCAGAAAGAGCACGCGCTGTTTGTTCGTTTCGTTGTAAAGAAGCTAGCAGGAGACCGCGGCTGTTCCCGTTAACCCCCGCCGAGAGCCACACCGGGAGAACCGAGCCACACGGGCCGAACTGGAAGACTGCTGGCGGCGGCGGCTTCTTCAGCGGACTGAATGAATTCGCTCTCAAAGGCAAGCGATTGACGCCCTGTCCGGTGTGTTTTAACCGGAGACTCGTTTTATTTTTTATTTTTTTCATGCCACGGTGACCCGAAGCTCTCTATGAGGCGGTCGCTTTGATGAATAATTCACGCGCTCTCTGTTCGACCGACCGTTGGCTGCCTGGACGGACCCGGGCGGTGGAGTCCGAGTCCGGGTCCACTTGGTTCCGCCGTGTTTTTAATGCGTGGAGAGCATGAGCCGCGGCGACAGAGGGGCTTGTGTGTCGGTGTAGGAGCCTCTGAAGTCATGTTGCCCGGGCGGTGGGGGAGGAGAGCCGGGGCTTCGACACACTGACCCGCTGTAGATTGAACCAGACACCGTAGCTTCTGGACGCTTCGACGTGTAGTAACATTTTGAGTACTAACTCCTCAGTCAGCTGGGTTAAGATTAGTTTAGGGAGCTGACTACCTCTTGTATTTAATAAACTCTTTAAAGTCTGTTAGCAGCGTCCTGCAGTCCACCTCATAGTTTAGCTGGGCGGGCTGTCCTCACATGAGAACCTCAAACTGTGTTGTGAACTGAGCCTTGTTTTGCTGCAGATGGCTTCATTTCCAGACTCTGACCTGCAGACGTGTCCGCTCTGCAAGGAGCTGTGCGGATCCTCCGCTCCCATCTCCTCCAGCTCCTCCACCTCGTCCTCCTCCTCGCACACCTCCTCCTCCTCCAACCACACCTCCAAGAGGCTCCATGTCCTGCCCTGCCTGCACGCCTTCTGCAGGCAGTGCCTGGAGAGCCAGCGCAATCCCAGTGAACCCCTGAAGCTGAGGTGCCCCACTTGTGACCAGAAGTTTCCCATCACCGAGGCTGGGGTAGACTCCCTGCCGTCCTCCAACTTCCTCTTCAGCAACCTGCTGGACGTGGTGGTGAGCTCCGAAGAGCAGATCCAAAACAAGAACGGCCACCACCACCTCCGTGGCAGCCTGATCGGAGGCTCCTCTGGCTTCCACCCCCCTCATAGTGGCCTTTTGCACCCACAGCACATTGGAGAACCTCAGTGCAGCTCCTGCGATGAGGAGAACCCAGCCACATCCCATTGCCTTGACTGCCAGGAGTACCTCTGTGACAACTGCGTGAGAGCGCACCAGAGGGTCCGGCTGACTAAAGACCACTTCATCGAGCGCCTGACAGACAGCCTCCACCTCAGCCGGGTCAACAGCAACTCAGGCCAGCCAGGGGTGTCTGTGTCCCTCGCCCAGTCTCTGCAAAACAACTTCGCCCTTTTGTCTCTGTTCCAAGATCGAATGAACTTTTGCCAGCACCACGACAACGAGGTGAGGCGCACATACACAACATTTATTCACAACTGTTATTGTTGACAAATTCATCCTGATTATTTATAGACTCTACTCTGTGACACATATTTGTCTGCCTTGGAGTGTAAACTTACTCTGTTGCTGCCCCGCCCACACTCACATGCTCCCATAGTGTAATGGTATTATGTGTGTGTAGAATAGACTCATACTGTGGGCCATATGGCCTTAGGTTCAAAAGGAGCTGAGTGGCTCTTCACCTAGTTCCCTGGAGAGAAACAGGCACGTGAGTGGAGCTGGATTTACACACACGCACACGTAGGCATATAGACACACACAGTCGGGTTAATCTGTACCACACCATCAACTCGGGGTGGAGAGAGGCCCCTATAGTAACTGCACACACGCATCGGGAGCCTAGATTTTTCTGATAATGCTAAAAGGGGGGTTTGTTGTTGTTTTTGCACCATGTGCTGTGGAAACAAACAAACTACAATGGCCCGTAAAACAGGAAGCTGGCTATTTCTTGTTTAGTCAGTTGGTCAGGAAGTAAAACAAATGGTGGTCTTAAAGCCTGTGTAACACTTGGGGTTTCTGATGGTTACTGAAGAGCTGCTGTTTCTGCCTGAAGGTTGCAGATCATTTGGCTTCCTCAATACTATGCTCTATTCTAGTAAGTCAAAACTACTGCACAACCATCGTGGAGTTAACTTTTTCATGGGACTAGTAACCGATTGTGGTTACACATTAAACGTGCAAGCTACAGGACGCGGTTTCCCTTACTGCCTGCGCTTGCAGTTAAAAACAAGCGTGACTCAGTTACTACAATGATAAATTTGAGCTTATCAGTAAGATTGACTTGGCTAAGGTCCATTAGCTGTGGCAGCGATCTTGTATTGGGTCGACCGACAGTTGTAGGTGTACACCCAGTGATTACATCTGTGAGTTTCATTACAATCCATCCTGTGGTTGTTGATGTATTTGACAGTCAAAACGAACACGCGCACAAAGCGAATGCAACCACCAGCCTGTCATAGTAGCCTAAAGAAACTGCTTCATCACTTGTTGAAGCAGCATTTGAAGGTGTTGGTTTCTCTGTACGCCTGTGCTGGACATGTGGTGTACTCTGCCTTTTGCACAGTGAATGCTTGAGGCAGGCTCCTGCTCTGCCACTTGGAAAGGGCAAACGAGGTGGTGAAAATGGATGGCTTCTTTGTACTGTCCACACTTCATACTTTCTTTTAGAGGTCGACCAATATGGGTTTTCTTTCACCTGATCTTAAAAAAATCAAAGCGGCATGTGACCTTTGCAAGAACCTGTGCCCTAAAAAAACAATAGAATTAAGAAAATCCCTCAATTGTAGGCTGCAGTGTGTTGGTTGTAGCAGCTGCTACTGCATCTGCATGTTTTCGACTTGGTAATGTGTACAAGCATAGATGATTAGCAGTTGTTTTTATTTATTTTTTTAATGTGGCCATTATCAATCAAAAATAGCTTTCTCTACTTCATACCCAGACTATTGTGTGTACATGAAGAGCCACCTTCAATGATTCTTATTGGTGTTTGTGCCCACCTTGAACCAACTTGGCAACCAATAATTTAAAGTTATTTTACTGGGCTACTTGTCTGTTTTATCTTTCAATTAAGGATGGGGCTGTGATCTATGAGTAAAGGCTGGTTTAGACTTCACCAAATGGTTAGAGCTCTGTTTTCACTGGCACAGTTGCATGACTAAAATTACGTCGTTTTCTTGCAGCTGTTGCAAATTCTCCTTTTGTGCACAATCTCCAGGCAGAACTTTTTCTTTCAGGGGTATGCACCACGTATTGTGTGATGGGCCGTGTTTTTGTAGAGAAGTGAACGAACTGTTAAATTCATGGTCATATTGTGTTTTAAAAGATTTTGAGAAACGGACACCAGGTTCTATGTTTATTTTGGTCATGTACAAATGCACCCTATTTTAAGAATACAGTTGTTGTTGTTGTTGTTGTTTGTTGTTGTTGTTGTTGTTGTTGTTGTTGTCAAAAATTTTATTTAAATGGACTAGTATATAGCACCTTTCTGTCTGATCAAGACACTCAAAGCTGTTTACACTACAATCTGTGCCTCATTTACCCATCCATACAGCTCTATCTCTACAAAGTTAATTAAACAAATCATTCTAAAGAGACTAATCAGAGCTTTTAGATCACATTCATGCACCGACAGGACACACATCAGAAGCAATGAGGGGTTCAGTGTCTTGCCCAGGTACACTTCAGCATGTGACTGACTGCTGGTGGATTTGAACCCCCAACTTTTGCACTGGAAGACGACCGCTCTAACCACTCAGCCACAGCCGCACAGTTAAATGTTACTTATTGTTATTAAAGTTCTCTGGACGGATGCAATAAAGAAAAAAAAATTGTTGAAACCTTTAGTCTTTAATCCAAAAATACTGTCAGTCTGAGGAGCTTTCAGTAAACTGTTTTATAAATAGCACCTTCACATAGGGGCCGTTTACACGGCGTGTATTTTGAGTGAATCCGCACCTTTCTCTATGCGGTTCTGCTGATCATTTACACGACACCAGTGCGCCCCCCCGAATCTGGAGGTTTCTGAACCCACCTTCCACTCTGGAAGGTGGGTTTTTCGCTGACCCCCCGCTGATAATGTAAACATCTCCCGCTGAGACTTTGTGTTAAACCACACGCACGTGCGGACAGATGCTATATTTCTATCAACATGGTGGCGGACATGCTGCTTTCTGAACTATGATGGAATATGTCTTTAATCTCGTAGTTAATCTCAGCCAACAGTATTTATCTTAAGTGTGAGAGATATAATGAAGCTCTCTGAGCTAAATGAAGCTGTCTGGATATTATGTAATTTAAATTATGTGATTAAAATGTTGCTAAACATATTGCATGTTATTAAAATTGAAAATGAAGACATCAAGATAATTAAACTGAACACTATTAAAAACAAGTTAACCAAACTGAAAACTACATGAACTGGACCCTTCCTCTGTTTTCATCCTGGGTACTGACGCCATGTTGTTTATCTGGCTTGTTCAGGCTGTCACTCCTTTGCTTAGTGCAGCTTAAAACATCGAATGGATTGAATAAAAGAACTGAGGAGAATTTTAAGTAAATAGTTGCTCCAACATCTCTCTTCGATGTCCTCCTGCACCACAGAGTTATTGCTTTGTTTCGGAACTGGTCCACCTCTGGTGGGAGGATAGCTTCTCCTCTCAGGAAAAATAAAAATCAAATCTCCGTTGGTTGTTGTGTAACCAAACAACACAAGCAAACATTATCCAGAACACGGATTTACCTGCTGTATCATTACAGCTACTCTGATTACCACCGGAGTAGAAAGCCCGACATCCTCGTCAGTTCTGGTTCGCTCACCGACTGGTGTGGAGCTGTTCGATGAGGCGGTCCGATTGGTGTCAAATCTGTCGACTCGTATCCAAAATCCAGATTTAAGTTTTATTGTTGCTGGGCTTTCAGCCCAGAGGAAGAACCTTACAGACAGCTGTTTCAGGCAACGTGCATGCGCATTAGGTGAATGTACAAAATTCACAGCGCCAACTAATGACCTGGCATGGCAACTACAATGAGGTTCCATGTAAACCCAAATGTGCTCTGTGTTTACGTGGATTTTTACCTCGAATCAACATCCAAACAAAAAAAAACTATTTTCCTGCTGCTGTGTCAGTTTAAATGGGTCCTAAGAGGGGCACAGTTGAACACGGAGGCCTGCACCCCTGTTTGATGATGGTTTCTTTTCACAAAGATGGCCTCCTTCACTCCTCTTTGAAACCATCGTACCTCTTTATCAACGATGTGAACATCTTCATCCCTGAAAGAGTGACCGCAATGCAGATGAGTGCAAACTGCAGAGTCCTGGCCTGATGATGTTGCTCTTATGTGCTGGTCCATCCTTTTGGCCGGTGGCTGTTTAGTTTCCTCTTTGAATAACAAGTGGCCATCAGGGCATTGATGATCAATTGTTAGGCTGATGGGCCTCCTTTATCATGTGAACAGATAGTTTTGAATGTCAACAACAAACTGGTTGACCCACTATGTGAAGGTCAGTGTTTCCCCTACCCAGTGTTTCCCCTACCATTATACAAGCGGGGCACCCCGCCCCGTCAATAGAACCAAGCGCCCCGTCTACCGAACCCCACCCACCTGTCGGCACTGACGTAACGCTAAACTAGCGGCTCGCAATGCAGGTGCACTAGCTAAAAAGCTAAAGGCAGCCTCTTCCTTCATGCTGAACCCTCACGCTGAACGCACCCCCGCCACTCGAAAACTGTCGGTACAAACAGCGCACGGCTCAGATGTGCGTCTGTCTCTCCCCCGCACGACCCCCCACCACCGCAAAAAAACCCCTGTTGGTTCAGACAGCACACGGCTGAGATATGTCTCTGTATCTCTCCTCTCACACTCTACTGTAAAACTGTCAGTACAACAGAACGCGGCTGTCTCTGTGTCCCCCAAAACTGTTGGTTTAAACGGCGCGCTGCGCAGCTTAGGACGAGTCTCCGTTCCAGCCACCCCCCCACTCCCCCACCCCACGGACAAAAATCACGGACGAGATGAGCGCCCCGCCATGGCTACTATTATACAAACGGGGCGCCCTGCCCCGTCAACAAAACCGAGCGCACAGTCTACCGAACCATGCACACCTCCCTGCCCCCATCTGTCGGCACTGACGTAACGCTAAGCTAGCGGCTCACAATACAAGTGCACTAGCTAAAAAGCTAAAGGCAGCCTCCTCCCTCATGCTGAACCCTGACGCTGAAACTCCCCTCCTCTTACTGTAAATGTGTTGTTACTAACAGTACGCAGCTCAAATGTGTCTCTGCGCCCCCCCCCCCCCCCAAACCCCCCCCCCTTGACAAAAATCACAGATGAGACGAGTGCCCTGCCCCACCATGGCAAGTTATTTAGGGGAAATACTAAAGTTGCTGCTTTTAAGACTGAATTTATTACAGCTCCTCAGACTGACAGTCTTTTGGATTGAAGACGAAACATTTCAACAATTTAAATTTTTTACTTTTTGTATCTGTCCAGAGGACTTGACTTAACTTTGTTAGATGTTATTAAAGTTGTTTTATTAAATGTTTCATCTGTCATGAAAAGATTAATTGGTGAACCCTATTCCAGGTTGATATTTTATGGTTTATTTTAATACAGTGTTTAATGTTATCATTGATAAAGTTTTTGTTTTATGAGACTTAGTGTTTTGCTGCAACTTTCAGCCAGGGCACTCTTTTAAATGAGATTTTTAATCTCAGAGTTCCTTCTGGTAAAATAAAAGATTAATGAACTACACTGCTCTTAATTAACTTCAACTGCTCTGCTGAGGAGCAGATGGACGAAGTTGTTAAAAAAGTATAGCCATCTTTACAACTGTTCCAGCAAAACTATTAAAGATATCAAACAAGTGTTCTAAAAACAGCCAAAACAACTTGTGGAGGAGACACAGGCAGCTCTCGGCTGGACAATGTAGACACATGGCCCAAACATGTACCGGTACTTGTTTGTGATCAGGAGTCTCTCTTTGGGTATAAAGCCTCCAGTAAAGTCAGGTGTACTTCAGTCTGCGGAGGTCCGCGTGTTCCGCATTAGATTCGAAGCGGATGCCCGCAGGGCATGTACGCGCAAAGATCAATTTTTACGTATGCGTACTCTGTGTCGCACAATAAACTGTCCGGCGACGGACTGTTTTGTATGCAACACCAATGTATTAAATTCCCCTTCTTCATCCCTGGTCTGGTTTAATGGCCTTTTCTTTTGCTTTTTTCCAAGAGGCAAGCGATCTCTTCCTCCTCCTTCGTTGACACCATGTCTGAAATGGTGAAAAATGAAGGAATCTGTCACGAGACAATTAAAATCATGTCCGGTTTGGCTGTGGGAGGGTCTGGAGATTTCCTGGTGGGCTGGTCTGATGTGTGGGCTGCAGGGCCAGCGCTCCTTTTTTTAAAAATTTTTTTAGAACTTTTTATTAACATATAAACACATATGAACACCTCTGCAGCTGGGGCTGCCAGCTCTCGTTTTTTGTGGTTTTGTTTTTTTGCGACCCCTCAAATCAATCTAGTAGGCGTGTCAGGAAATGACCAATCAAAGACCTCAATTTGTCCCAAAGATAAACACCCCTTGCCTGCGGAGCTGACTGCAGCCGCTCAGGGTGGTTGCTTGCGTATGAAGTCTCAACCCTCTGAGGACAGTGCGCACAGTTTCCACACGACCGACAGGACATGCGAGTATACTGGAGCCTTAAGATGTCCACGTAAAAAATGTTTCACAGCTACGTGAGCGAAAACTGTCTTGCGTCTCATGAAGTGTGTAACATCGAGAAGGGCAACATTAACATATAACTAGAAGTTGAAATAAAAGCTGTTGAGGATCCATCATTATAACAATTTTTAATAGTTGGATAGGGATTGGACTTTGGTCAAAATTAGTGTTAGTATCATGTAAGAATAAACAAAGTAAGGATGTGAGTTCACTCGCTGTGGCAAACCCTGCACAAGTGAGCAGCTGAAAGAACAGCAGCGTTGATATGACATGGTACTGCCTCCGTGTGACGTAAGAATAGAAAGTGGTGAAAATGCATACTGACTCGATCACATAGAAAATATATTTTGCACCCAGACTTTTGTGGGTACCAAAAAGCTAATTCATGTTATTAAATTATTAGAATGCTTCAGTATCTGAGCTAAATAAAATAAAAAAGGGGAAGTTAATTTTAGACACAATCACTAATTACATAGTTTCTACTTATCCACTTTACTGTTTTTGTAATGTTTGCAAGATTGGCACCTTCTTGGGTGGCATTCAAGCCTCCAGATGCTCGTAAAAACTAACCTGCTTCCAGGCTCTTTCCTGCAACTCTACTGGTTTTACTGGGCGGTACTCGCATCGTCAAACCCTGGCTTGGTGAATGAATTCAAATTCACATCTCACTGAAAACTGGTTTTGCCTTTTGTAGTTTCTTTGTATCATTTTGAACTATTTTAGCAGTAAAGTAAAACCTTCTTTAGTTTGGGTGGTTCTCTGTTGCGTTCACTGGGGAGTTGACTTTATAGAAATGTTTGTGTTTTAGCTTTGAGTTTATTCAGATTTGTAATTTGCCTAGAGAAGCTTAGTTCTAGATGGCAGCTTCTTTAGTCCCGTTCAGAGAATACCTTCAAGCCACAACTGGAACACCTTTGGACACCTTCGCATCATTTTACATTTATACCAAAAATAGGAACAAATATAAGAATGCATACAATTATGTAACTTAAATGACGAGTATTAGGTTAGTTTAGCTGCCTAGCTTTTTCTTAAAAACAACAACAAAAGGAACAAATACAGTGTTTCCCCTATCATTATACAAGCGGGGTGCCCCAACTCGTCAACAGAACTGAGCACCCCCCCCCCTCACAGACCCCCCCCCCCCCAAACCTGGCACTGACATAGCACTAAGCTAGCAGCGCGAAGTACAGGCTCTAGCTAAAAAACTAAAGGTGCCTCTTCCTTCATGCTGAACGCCCCCATCCCCACTCAAAAACTGTTGGTACAAGCTACGCTCAGACATGTCTCCGTCCCTCCCCATCAACAAAAATAGTGGATGAGATGAGCACCCCGCCATGGCAAGTTAACTAGGGGAAACACTGAAATAAGTCATCCATCCATCCATTATCTTTACCCACTTCTTCCTTTTTGGGTTGCGGGGGTCACTGGTGCCCATATCCAGCTATCACTACGAGAGCAAAAAAATAAAATTTAAACATTATCCATTCAGATGAAGGGAGCTAGCTAACTAGCTTGCTATACGGTGGCCGAGTGGACACGTAATGCGATATGCAGTAGGCTCAGGAGTAAGAGCGGAAAAAAAACTTGAACGCATTTTAAAATCGATTTTATGGGCCTTTAGCATTGATTCAGAATCGCCAGGACTAGGAATCTAGATCCTTTAATGAATCCATTTTTTCCTGTGCCCCTAGTACTCTGGCATTTGCATCTTGGTACACCGCTATCCTGACTGTTCTACCATCACTTGCTGGTTCTGTTTCACTGGTTTCTTTTTGGCACACCTCATTAAAGGCCTTTTCCGGGCCAGTTTTGGTGTTTTTTGTTTTAACAAACGACCAGAGTGCATCTTTGCATCCATACTGCTGATCCATATTGTGTTGCTTTTCTTTAACACTAACGTTTTACCTGAGATGATTTCCGTTGAGCCTGATGACCGTTGTATATGTTAATATATTCTTAACAGCGTTACATCCATTAATCTGTCATATTCAAGTTGGTGCTTTCCTTATCCCGGCTGTCCTGGTTTACTTTCACTTGAATATTCATCTCTCACAGTGTCACATGACTAGATTTATGTTAAATACTAGCAACTCTGAACTTGATATTGTTGACTTAGTTGTCTTCATTGGAGAAGTTAAATTTAAGTCTAAAATAAACAAAAGTGCTTGCTTAGCCACAGATTTGTATATGGGAATTTGTAGTAGAAAGTCAGCCTTGTACTATGTTTAATGTTTTTTATTTTATTATTTTTTATATATGATGCAGTAGAAAATACTACAGTAAGACGTGATGTTACTGTGGCTGAAGTTGCATTGGTGTCTGAGGTGTAAAATGTATCAAACCATTATTTTTTTTACATGCTCACTTGTTTTATTAAGGTTCTAGATATTTCAAATAAATAACATTGTGTTAATTGATTTGTTACCAAAAAGGGTTTTGTTTAGATTTCCAAATTGTTTACTGGTCCCCTACATTTAAACCCCTCCCAAACACAGCCCCAGTCCTCTGCCAGTAAATGGGTAGGTTCGTTTTTCCAGTAAGGGCCTCATTTCCCACCCACTTACTCACAGTTGTTCAGCCCTGGGGGAGGGAACAACCCAGGAGAGGGCTTGTCTTTCTTCACCTGTGAGCTGTTAGAAAAAGCCATTGTCCATCATCCTGCTCCACGTTGGTTTTTGTCAACATGTTACAAACGGTTTGACAATTTTGTTTTCTGGTGTAATAAATCCATTTGAAATCTTAATTCTAGTCTGTACAGTTTTCAGGCATGTTTTATAAATTTTGTAAAATTTAATATCTGTTTTTATAGCGCCAAGTCACAACAGAAGTCGTCTCAGGGCACTGAACAGAAACATTCACATACATATAAAATCAGTTAATAACCCTTAATAACTTCTCAAACCCAGGAAACTGAAACAAGTCTTGCATTCAGCTAATTTCATGACGGCGTTTAAAACAGAATGCCCTGGTTTTTTTGAGTCTTGTCCTTTTAAAGTTTTCTTTAAATCCCTCCTTTTATTTTAGAAGTAGGTATCCCAAACAAAAATTTCACCTGTGTTTTATGCTTTTTTTACAAGTTCATCAGATGATGGTTGAAAAATGAAACGCAGAGCATTTTTAATTTTTGAAATTAAATACTTTTTGAATGTCGGCCAATTGGCTATTTTTGCCAACACCCATTTTTGACAAGTAGAAAAGGACCAAAGATCCATTCTCAGGGGATGATTTATTTTTCAGCAAGAACTCAAAAACATGTACCAGTACATACAATTCTATAGATATACATACATGTATATAACTAGGAATAATACACTTATTGGCATTTAAGTGTGATATTGAGAAATATTGCATCTTTTAAAATGACATAATTCCTTTAATTCAAAAAAGGATCACAAATCACCTGGAGCCATTTTCACCTCATCTGATCTCCAAGCTTACGACTCAAGTGCGTCTGGTGTTCCAGGTTACAGAGTTTTCCAGGAGTGTGCCTCCTTTAAAATACATTTATTACCAATTATGAGTTAAAAAATTTCCTCCCTCCAAGAAAAATGATGTTCAAGCATCAAAACAGGCTTCCTTACAAATGATAACTTGACCATTTTTGTGCGGATGTTTTTTGATAAACATTTTAAATATAATTTGGATTGATTAATTTTGGCATGGCTCTGGTTCATACCCCCTACATTACATCTAGCTGTTCCCATTTCAAACCCATGTTCTTATCATTTTGTTCATTATCATTTTTTTAACCAAATCCACCTTACTAAGTGATCTTTGCTATAGATTCTCAACAGTTTTTTTTTTATTTCTAATTTTTCTCTTGTTTGTTGCCCTTACTCTGCATTCTCACCCTAAATTTATGCAAATCCTAACCTGAGGTGTAGATTATAGTAATATATAAATGTAAAATTTTGGGCTGCCAAGGCAAGAATGAAGAGACAGTGGCAGGAAAATAAAAAATGAAGTGATTAAAACTGTGAAAATATAAAATGACCCGTGTCCTCCTGGTAGAGTTGCATTCGGACCTAAAAATAAAAATAAAAATAATAATCCAGCTCGAGCCCATAGGTTTTTTTTTTTTTTTTTTCCCAAACCCGTCCCGATAATTTCACTGTAATTACAGGCTTGAACCTGAAAAAATATATATATTAAGCTTTTACTGCTTTTGTAAGCAATTCAGTTTGACATATTTTAAAAACTTATTTCAAAGAAAGGAAGATATAAGATTTATTGTTTCACCAAATGGATATTAACGTATAAAACAAATAGCCTAAATATCCCTAAAGACAGGCTATTATACAGATGAACAAAAATATTTTCAGAGCAAAATTATTTGGAAAAATATAGAATAAGGCTATTTTAATTGAACACCTTGCTCGCTTCGACGTTTGTAGCTTCAGATACTTCCTTCACTGCAGATGACAGTAGGTGCAGAGATGCGCGCGGTGGGTGATCACTGATCAGCTGATCCATCTGAGCTTAACTGGACATTTTTCAACCGACCGGTCGGACCTGCCTCCTCAACAAGTAAATTAACACAATTTTGTATTGTGCATTCTTATGTAGTTTTGTTTGTGCCTTATGATTCATAAAACCGCATCATAGAAGCCCGAGCCGACATGCACAATTATTGCGCAATGCGGCAGCGCTAGTCTCTTCACAGTCTGATTAACTGCTGCACTCTTCTTTCTTCATCCCCTCTGCATATAAACTTACTGCCTCCTCCTGTACAAGTAGATTGACACAATTTTATATTGTGCATTCTTATTTAGTTTTATTTCTGCTGTATGATTCGTAAAACCTTATCAAAAGCCCAAGACCGGCCCAAGCGCATTATTTTGGCCCGACCTGGCCTGAATTTCGGGTTGGGCCGGGCCCGGGTTAGAAATGACAGCTCTACGTCCTGGCACTTTTTATCACGGACGTTCCTCGAGCCTAACAAATCTTGGACTTCTCTTTTAGCTTCAAACTACAGGTGGACCTTTTTATAACGTGTCAAATTCAAGGCCCGGGGGCCAAATGTGGCCCTCGTTGACATTTTATCTTGTCCTCAAGATGATGTTTTAAATGGAAAATACTTTTTATCACTTTCATTTTTTTCAGTAATCTTTGATTATGATGCCAAAAGTGCAACAGAGAACGTCAAATGAGACCAAGCAAACGCTTGTTGAGGAACCAGCCACGAAGAAAAGATGTTGGGTATCTAACTCGAGTTGATGTAGATTCTGAAACCAGCCCTTAGTTTGAAAAAGGTTTTAACTTTGGCCCCCTTTTGTTAGTGAGTTTGACACCCCTGCTTTATAAATTCAATCTGTTCTTTAGCACAGATGAGATGTTTTATAAACTCTCAAACAAGGAAATTAGTGGCTTCTGCCTGTCTGTCAGACATAAATTATGCTTCAGGATGGAGGCTGTTAAACTACGATTACATCGTTTAAACATCGCAGCCTCACCAGACTTGTATAAAAAATGTGTCTATTGGCAACAAAACGTTGGGTACGATCATCAGTTTATACTCGCTAAAATAAATCCTGCACAGATTGTGTTTTTTAATTGAAAATCTAAAGTCATTTTGTGTATTTATTTTTCTCCAAATTACTGCAGCAGGTCATGATGCTTTCTCCTTCATCCACTGAAAGTCTAAAAACATAAAGCGCTCCTGGTTGGTGGGCAGCAGTGTTTGTTGTAAAGTTTACAGTACTGACAAACTTATTCAACCTTTATTTAAACAGATAAGTCACATTGAGCCTCGAAGACTATGGGGATAATTCATTAATAAGTGTCCTTGAAATGCATGTGCTCTTGACTAAATCTGGTTGTCTACCAAAAGTTTTGCTTGTCTGCAACCTTTACAATAAAGAATGCAAAAAAAAAAAAAATCAAGAAAATTGTAATTTAATAAATACCATAATTCTTGGGTTACAGAACACACCTGTCTCTAAGCCGCACATACTAAATATAAGATAAATCATAATTTTATACATAAATAAGAAGCTCCAGTTATTAAGCCACGGGCATCCACCGTTCATAGTCGGGAACTGTGCCCAGCCAGCTCCGACATCATGTGTAGCTTTCTTGTAGTAGTTCAAGAATCAGCCACCGGTGGTGTTTCACAGAACATAGCTTGCTTTGAACACGCTCAGACTGCAAGATCATCATGCTGTCTAGAGAAAGTTAGGTCCTCTGGACGTTCAAAAATACAAAAACAAAAAGAAAGGGTAGAAACGTTTCATCTTTCATCCAAAAGACTTCTTCAGTCTGTTTTT
This sequence comes from Nematolebias whitei, assembly GCF_014905685.2. NCBI lineage: Eukaryota > Metazoa > Chordata > Actinopteri > Cyprinodontiformes > Rivulidae > Nematolebias > Nematolebias whitei. The sequence goes on along the minus strand of NC_056516.1, from coordinate 8,142,050 downwards.
TGAACGTCCAGAGGAACTGACTTAATTTTTTTAGATTTTTCTACCTGGATTATTGAGGATACATCAGGATATCACACTGTACTCGAACCGCGCTGGAGTTCTCTTCTACCGGACCGAGATCTAGGTTTTAGCCCGGGCCAGAGTTCACCTTTTTGTTCCGTGACAGAGTTCGATGGCGCGTTCACACCTCCCCAAACGAACCGGACTTTCTAGGAAAACGAGCTAGAGTTCGATTAAAGCGGACTAAACAGGGCTGGTGTGAATGCACCTTAAAAGCAAGAAGTGGAGTACAGCGCAGGGCAAACAAACACGCATTGCTCTGACCTTATATGGAGCCGTCAGCTGCCTTGTGTGAAAAACATTCTCCATGGTCTTCTGTCTCATCTTCTGCTCATGTTGAGTCCATTTTTGAAAAATGACAAAATATAACTCCTAAAACTGCTAAAACGTGATGCCACTCTGTTTTTGTTTTTATTTCCAGAAGAAGTGTCTTCAGAGGTTTTTGTGTCGTTTCTTTCAGTAGTTCTTGGTGCAGCGCCCCCACAGGCGAGTGGGGGAACAGGTTGATTCAACAGGTTGGCTCGACTGACTCATTGCAGTGTGAATGCAAACGCACCAGCTCAATGTAAACAAAATGTCATGAATATTGGTCCCCAGCCGAACCGAGTCTACCGGACTATCTGGTGTGAAAACGACCTAATGCCCCGTTTACACAAGGAGTTTTTTTGTGAAACAGCAGCCTTTCTGCTGCGGTTCTGTCGTTCATTTACACAACAACAGCCCTCATTCTCTCTGAAACCAAAGGTTTCTGCATTCAGGTCTCAGTGAAGATTTTTGGAGGAACCCCCTGCGGAGGTGTGAAATGCTCCGTGTGTAGTGGCACATGCGCACTCCAGGCGGCTGCAGTCCAAAGTTTTTCTGCTCTAACAACAGTTATAATAAATGTCAGAGAGCAGAGTGTTTTTGTGCTGCTCACCCTTTTTCAGCATGTAGGAGCAAAATTAATAAAATCCAGGGTGCATAGTTTGGATTTAACTGATCTTCCAGACACTGCATGCACAATGAGAGTTGCCAGATAAATTTAAAATGTCTTATTTACTCCCTTTTCTGTGCACATGTTGAACAAACACAACACACACCTCATCATATCGTTACTCGGCACATATGACAGTTTAGGTCGAAATACTATAATTTTAAAGCCACAATACTATAGTTCATAATTTCTTATCAGGCAACCCGACTAACATGGAAACTGCAGCGTTTTTGTCTAAACCCGCTCAATTTTTTGTTTGTTACCTCCAATAAACATTGAGAAAACACTAACGTTTCCAGAGGTGGTTCTCATGTAAACGGGGCCTAAAAAAAACTTCTTTTTTTTCCACTTACCCCCCCCCCCCCCCAAAAAAAAATAAATAAATAAAAAATCCCGAAGCCTCAATACTACACAGTTGAATTCCACATTTAACCTGAGTTTACCCAGTTGAGCCTTTGAGTGGGTGTGTTTCCTTCATGACAGCTGTTGAACGAATTGACTGTAAATGTCATGGTTGTCAAGATTGTTTGGTTTTGTTTGAATGTTTTTGTGCTAGTGCTGTGCAAACGCACACCAGAAATGTTGGCCTTCATCTTTTGTTAATGCTAATAAAAGTTCTTTAGAGACAGAAAAAAGTTTTAGAGTCTAGTTTATTTCCCAACAGAGACCAGAAATCAGGCAGTTTCAGGTGGAGCAGGAGACTCGAGCAGCAAAAGGAGTCGGCTCCATGTTGATAAGAAAACTCAGGCTGTAAGCACACAGGAGTTGTTACATTAGTTTATGTAAGCAGCATAAATGTCACTTTGTCACCAGCAGGCAGTGTCCCACAGTGAGAAACAGAAATGGGAAAATTGGATTACATTAAAGAGTGCTCACTGTGATGTCACGCTTTACAAATATATAATGGCTAATAATATGTTAATCCCAAAAATGTCACTCTGCTCTTTAGATTAAATTGTTCTCATCGTGGATGTTCTTATAAATGGTCTTTATAGAAAGGGATTGGGGGGCGGGGGTCTGAGAACAGACAGAAAAGGGTGCTGAAAATGTGTAGTGCTTTTAAGGATTGGGTGAAGTTGAACTAATCAGTTTGACGGGCCCATTAATGCTTTTCCTGAAGAAGGGTGCAGCTTGTGTAGCTCCTAGGATGGACAGCGAGGTGTTTCCACCGGGAGGTCCAGGAATGCTGTTGTAGTTTGTTTCACGTTCCTACAATTCTTCTTTTGTTTGTGTATTTTCCTGCTTCGGGTATGTAGATCTTCGGTGAAAGGATATCTCTTAAAACACACGCCTGCTTGCCTTTGTGAGCCCCGTCGTTACTCCTCTCTGAAGGTGACTAGTGGAGACTGTTTGGAAGGAAACCTAACCCAACACTGACGCTGATACAAGTCTAGAGGAATTCCTGTAACTTGAGTTTATATCTTCTGGGTTCTCTTTCCTCTTCTCTCCCTCACTCTCATACACCCTGGGTATTTCCTCTGACTCCTGCCTTTCTCATCAGTGCTCTGTTTTCTGTCATGGACAACAGTCAGATACAGAAATCCCTTAAATATGATTTAGCAGCTGCTGCAGTCGAAGGGCTTGCGATTTTCATTTCGTCACTGCTGGAAGTAGCTTGAGTGTGTGGCAGCAGCCGTTTCCAAGAGAATCACCCATCTGTAGGTCGTTATCCTCTGAAGAGGATTTTCTTGTGTGTGCCTTCCACACAGGCGGCAGAGTTCGATTAAATGAAGTCGGACTTCCAGAGTTTTAATGTGCAACATATGCCCAATAATTAGAGAGCATTCCTTGTTTCCTGTGTGTTTCATGTTTACTAAATGGACGTGTACGCGTGTGTGCGTCAAAGCTTTGATGTCTTTTGGAGGACTTTTGGCCATATAAATTTTATGGATGCAAAGGAAGGCATTTATCACATTCTCTTTGACATAGAGATTTAAAACTTAATTCCTGAGTCGGAACTTGGCGCTGCTTCCCACTCGGTGGTTGGGCTCAAATGGGATTTTAATTGGCCATTATTTAACCTCACTTAACTGAATTGTGCTATTAACACATTTTACTTTAAACCTCTTAACCCCACGTGATGGACAGCTGCACAGCTTCCAGGTATAGTTGGTATACTTCCACGTTTTTGTTTTTTCTTGTAATGGTAAAAGTTCATGATGCAACTAAAGGACTAAATGGTAAATGGACTGTACTTATATAGCACCTTTCTATCTTATTTCAAGATATTCAAAGCACTTTACACGACAATCTGTGTCCTCATTTACCCATTCATACAGCTCTATACTAGATCTCTACAAAGCTAATTGAACAAATCATTCTAAAGAGACTAATCAGAGCTTTATCACATTCATACACTGATGGGACACACATCAGAGGCTATGAGGGGTTCAGTGTCTTGCCCAGGGACACTTCGGTATGTGACTGCTGGTGGATTCGAACCCCCAACTCTTGCAATGGAGGACGACTGCTCTAACCATTCAGCCACAGCCGCCCCAAACTAGTGCAAACATACTGCTCAATTTTCTCATTGAAAGATTTGTACTGTTTAGTCACAGAGCTTTTAAAGCTTAGATACATTAGATAAATAAAATTAGCTTACTACGAAAAATGTGATATCATCTAGGCCTGTTGCGATTAACAATGAATCGATTAATAGCATTATAAATGAAAATTATCTACCTCATTTTCATTTATCAGCTTTGTTTCTTCGTGTCTCTTTCTATTGAAGACACTGGATGACAAAAGACTCAACTCCGGTGCTCTTCACTGACCCCTCCCTTTCTCTTTTCGCTTTAAAATCAATATTGCATTTTTGGATTGTAAAAAGCAGCTAAGCTGAGAAGCTAAGCTACAAGCTAAGCTGACCTCTGGGAAAAAGACCTCCGTCTTGTCGAAAGTCCAAAATTCACGGTTGAAACTCGTGCCTTAATGTAAAAAATTGTTTTTCTCTGCAAAAAGAAGCTGAGAACTTGTTAATTTTTTTTTAATTGAAAGCTTTGTGTGAAAAATGCTATGCTAAAGAGCTCAAACCACACAGAGCGTCTGCCATTTTGAGAACCAAAGCGAGACAGGCCATGTCATGTCAAGCGGCCCCCCTCCCATTTTTCTTAGAGACACGCTGCTCGCTCCCTCACTATCCATCCTTCGGTTCAAACAGTCTTATATTGCTATCCGGTGGTCGAAAAAGTACTACACTCAAAACAAAGTAACAAAAACATTTTCTTCTTAAATTTGATAATAATTACTAATTACTGTCAAATTTCAAACATTATAATTTATTGCAATAATTTCTAAGACAATTAATCGCCCATTCATCCATTATGTTTTACCTGCTTTTCCTTTCGAGCACCATGGAAACACCTGGAATGCCACATGTACCTTTTTATCAATTCGGCCCAGTTGCCGGACATTGCTAGTCCCCCCTATACTGTAGCCAGCACTTGAGCTGTGTGTTGCTGTATCCTTCAGTACCTTCCAAGTCGATTTTGTTTGTTTACATGGATGAAAGCATTAGAGGTAGCCTTCATGCATGCAGTCTGCTGCGTTGTTTTGTCCGACATCTGGGATTTTGAGGATTCCCACAATTCCCATAACATCATCCCTGATCAACGCTATTAGTGAGCTCAGACATTAGGCTTTTATATGGCATATAATAAAAAAATCAACCTTATCCTTCCTCTCTGCAACTTTTAGCATGTCACCATAGCACTGTATACAAAATACAAAATAAAAAACAGGATTACACAAGTTAGTGTGTGGCTGAGGAAGTTGTTCAGACATGGCTTACATTTTAAGCACTTGTCGTAAATTCAGTGTACAGGTTTATTGATTTTCCTTTTTTTGGTTTTGGTTAAATATTGAGATGATTAGAAGGAGACAGAAATGGGCTTTTTTGGGGGCACTTTGTTGAAATCAAGGCAAGTCATGTACATTTGTATTTTTCATTTAATAAAAATATAACTCGTTTGCATAAAAGGCTGGGGTAGTTCAGTGGTCAGCGCCGCCGTCTCGTTCTTCTGAGGCTGCAGGTTTGAGCCTAGGTTGGGTCAGGAAGGGTATTCTGTGTAAAACACTCGCCAAGTCTTCCATATGAGTTTTTTTCATTCAACTTTATTTAGACGGGTAAATCCCATTGAGCCTCGAGGACTCGTTTACAAGAGAGACCTGATTTAGGTTTGCTCACTGTGCTGACCGCTGCAGAAGGCATCAGCCAAAGACATTTATAACACATTTGGTTAAATCTTTTTTTTTTTAAACACTAAATAATTTGGACACTTAAAAACAAAATCTTCCAGTGAATCTAGTTGAAGTACCTCTATAAATGACTATCAGTTCTGCGTCTTTTCATCATAATTCCCACAACTATGTGATGGCTTTGGGTATTTAAGGAAGTAGAGGTCCTGTTGGCTGCTAACATATTTATTTTTTAGTGTATTTTGTGGTTGACTTAAATTTTACAGTCAGTTGTCCCGGTCCTGTTTGGTGTGAAGCTTTGGTATGTTAGAAGAAGAGTAGATCTTTTTTTTTTTCCATGTTTACAAAAATAAAAAATCTGGCTGCATTTTTTTCATCAGTAAATAAGTTGATTTGCCATCATAAATTTTCACAGTGCAGGTTCTAGTGGGAGAGCTTTTTAAATAAAAATGACTTGTAAGTGGTTTAAAATGGAACAGGCGGCTGAGAAACTGTGAACGTGTGCGTTGTTTACCATCTACAGGGGCGGTAACTAAGAATAGCTTGTTTGTGTCTGAACGAACACGTGGCCATTCATTTATTACATCTCAGCTGCTCCACATTTCATTCACACAGCTTCTCCAATTTATTGATTCTTTCATGAATCAAGCCTCGACTGGCCTCCCGTTCTTCTCCTCTCTCCCTCCTTTCTTTATTCATCTCCTTGTTGCTGACGCCCTTCCTTTTCCTCCCCCACCTCCCCACTTCTCCGAACCACTCAGGAGCACGCTCGCTGAGCGAGGATACCAGCTGACTCTGGTTTGTTTTCTTTTTCCGCTGCCATGCCAGCCAATCGGAGCGCCGGCTCACGGCCACCGCCTCCCAGGCTGCATGAAAACATCAGCAGGAGCTGGCTCATGGCAACAGGCCAGAAGGGTTTCCTTGAGAGGGTGGAGCCGAGGAGGAGGAGGAGGAGGAGGAGGAAAGTTCACAATGAAGGAGAACAGAGGGGGTTAAAAATGGACCCAAAAGTTTCAGAAAACGGTACAGAAAAAAAAACATTTAAAAAGGGGAAATTAGGTGTTTTACATGAAGTTGTCTCTTTCTGGTAAACACATTAAGATCTCATATTTTCCCTTTTGTATTTAGGACTTGCCCTCAAGACTTTTTGTTGATCCTTCTGATGATTGATTCATTTTTCTCATCAATTCTTTATTTTCTAATACAATTCATTTATGTCCTGAACTGGTCACTTTGTCTTTAACAAATAATTCAAGATGTTGTTTAGTTACAAAAAAAAGAGTCCCTGCAACTTCTGCTGCTGGTATTTTATTTTATTCTCTAAAAACAGTACTTTATAAAAAGCAAAATGTAAGAAGTGGTGTCTTTGTTTCCACTTTCTTCTACTAAAACACATTTCTGCCTGAGGGGCTGACAGTGGGTGTGTTCAGGTTGGGCATTTTCCATCAAATGTTTGAGACTTTCTTTCTGAGGCTTTTTTTTCCCTGAGGATTAAAAAAAATATATATTTTTTGACATTTTTGATGCATCTATTTAGCTTCATCTGTTGCTGAAGACTTACAAGAACGTTTGAAGATGTACACGTTTATTTTTACTGTAATTAGTGCTTTTAAAGGGACAGTACAACCAAATTGAAGTGTTTCTGCATGGAAATTATCAATTATTTTACCTGTTCATGTTGGAAAAGTAGTCCATCCATCCATCCATTATCTTTTACCCACTTCTTCCACTTTTGGGTCATGGGGGAAAAAGTAGTTTAGTTCTTAATTAAAATGGCAAGTCGGAACACTAAGACTAAATGTTGCCGCCAAGCATTACTGATTATTTACGTTAGAATTTCAAGCCAGCAACAGCTAGATGTAGCACTTCCAGGGCATCTCAGGCTTACATCCTGCAGAAATAAGGAATTCTGTTACCATAACTGTGTAGTGTGAAATTGACAGTGGCGTAAAAGTTTAAATTGTGGCTTTATTTATTTTGAAGATGGGCAATGCTGTCGGATGATGAAATCCATATTGGAAGTAGGTTCATTCATTTTGGAAGTGGGTTCCTCCAGATGCAGGAAGAGGGCCACCTGCATCATGAAGGACCCCACTCACCCAGCACACACACTTTTTGCCCTGCTCCCCTCATGAAGGAGGTTGAGGAGCATTAAGTGTAGAACCACTAGACTGAGGAACAGCTTCTACCCTGAGGCTGTTAATACTCGTGAATCTCTAACCAGGATAATCACTGTGAAAAATCACATCATGCTGCTGCTGATCTGTTTCATGTTGCTGCTGATCTGTTTCATGTTGCTGTGTTCATTCATACTCATCTGCTCACACAGACTCATGTTCGTGCTGCTGTTGGGCATATTGTTTTTTTATACTACTAGTGCTTAGTGTATTTTTAGTTAATGTTTTTTCTTAGTTCATATCTTAGATCTTATTACTGTTTTTCTTTTGCATTTTATACTTTTGTTGGATGTAACTGGGACCCTGTGTACACAATTTCGTTCCACCACATGTACCACATGTGGCGTGTATGACACATAAAAAATCTTGAATCCTTCATTGGGACTAGCCGTTAGCTAGATTAAAAATGGCTGGGTTTAACGAACCGTATCTTATGCTGACATCAAATCTGAAATCTGCTAGTGAAAACTAGCAACTTATTTGACTTCTTTGGGACAATAAAATGTTTTAAAAATGTTTTACAGTCTATAGGTGTTGGAACTTTAGTGTAGAAACTTTGGAAAGCTTTTTCTTGTGATATAATGGACACAACCTTTCATAAATCTGTTTGCTGACAGCTGACATCAGGCTACAGGAATGTCTCCTTTGTTCATATTTTTTACTTTTCTGAACTTTCTTGTTTGTTTTTTTTACCTGTTGACGGGCGGACTCCGAAAGGGTTCACAAGGTGTAGACACAATAGATTTGCTGCTGATTCATAGCAGCTTCTAATGTAAAGCCAGAAACTACACACATTGAAGGACACTAGCAACAATGTAGTACTGGTATCTTCGCTTTTGTACTTTTTTAATTGCTCTTCGAGTATTAAAACATGTGCTGCATAAGACCCAACTTCTCATAAGCATACACAACTTCATTGCTTTGACAAATGGGTGTGTGTGTGTGTGTATACAGTATATAGATATAGATGGATGGATGGATGGATGGATAGATGGATAGACAAGATAGATAGATAGACAAGTTAGATAGACAAGTTAGATAGATAGACAAGTTAGATAGATAGACAAGTTAGATAGATAGACAAGTTAGATA
>NC_056516.1:8117512-8133451 GCF_014905685.2 Nematolebias whitei | reverse complement strand
CATTTTTTTTTTTTTTACCTCAGCTTCTAGTTTGTTGCTGAGGAACATAATACAGTCCCAACAAAATGCATGTTAATTGGGGTGCTGAAAAAAATCCTATTTATTAAAGTATCTAGATTCTTAGTCCTGGCAATTCTGAATCAATTCTAAAAGCCCATAAATCAATTTTAAAATGTGTTAGATTTTTTTCCGCTCCTACTCCCAAGCGTACTGCATATGGCATTACGTGTCCACCTGTCACCGTCAAATTTGGTCTTGTAGGCCACCGTACGGCAAGCTAGTTAGCCAGCTCCCTTCTATTTGTTTACATTGTTGTTTAATCTTTTCGTCTTGTCAGTTACATCATTAAATCAAAATTTTATGACTATTTCAATAGTAAAATCATTTCTGAATTGAAAATTGTTCATGAATCTAATCGTGACACCAAAAATCTGAATTGAATTGCCAGACAGAGATTCACACCCCTACTGTTAATAGTAATAAATGAATTGAGGATAAATGTGCTTGGTTTCTCAAGATGACCAGTTGTGCAAAAAATAAATGTCTCAAAATGAATATCCAGATGCACTCTAAATAATCCAGGTAGATGACTCTAAACTAGGTTAAGTCAGGTCCTCTGGACGGATTCTTCTTGTTGAAACGTTTAGTCTTTTATCCAAAAGACAAAATGAAGTTCTGTCGGACTCCACTGCAACAAAGGAGTGAATTCCCACAGACCCGTCTTGAAGCTCAGGACTTTACAGCTGCTATAAAGACGTTTACAGCCTGGTGTAAAAACTGGTTTTGGTCTCTGTGCTGCTTGAAGTGAGGCAGCTGAAGCGGCTGGAGATCACGGCTGGCGTGGACGTGTTCTCAGTCACATCCACCCTCAAAACGTCATCCCAGGTGGTGACGTCCAGTTGACCTTAGTCTTCAAGATGCAAAAACATTGGGGGAGGGGAGTGACATGAAGGCGACTACACCCATCTTTGATCAACAGTTTGTTCGCTCATTCATTTTATTTTAGCCCCAGAGCCTATAACCATGCTGTCCCATCGTTTATCGATAAATGCCTTTTTGTTTGAGCTTATGATTTATTCATCCTGTTTTAAATGCCTGTTCTCACTTCGGAGAGCAGTCCTGGTTTTTCTGGCACCAGAGTGTGACATTACACGGCACCGGTCCCCTCCCCCGCCCCCTCGGCCAGCGCCTGCTGCACGTTTAATGGAGAGTTGAGTCGCTGCCCTCTCCCCCAGTTCTCCGAGGGGAGGAAGGGACGAAGGAAAAGGAGCTGCTCCTGCTGCGACGTGAGCACAAAGCCAGGAGACGCACAATTCTAATGACTTTTAGCCACAAATGATTCGGTTTTCTTACTGTAATGTTGCAAATTATGAACATGCTACTCACAATATTGGTTTTGTTGCGTAATATTCAATATTTTCACAATATCAGAGTTTTTACGTTTCAGCAGGGCAAGGCTGCAAATTATAAACTTAAACTGTTCTGAATTTTATCTTAATTACCATTTAGGTTAAAACAATAATTTTAGATGTTTTTGATATTTTCACATCAGCACTGGCTGTTTTTATTCACAACTTAAGTCAATATTTATAAATCTCGTTCAATTACTGACGAGTGCAACTAAATGAATTTTACTGAATGTTTTTAATGTAGATGTGCCATGTTGAGTGCATTAAAGGCAAACCGAACAAGACTGACCAATAATCTTCAGTTTACTCCAGATTCAGTAACTAACAGGTGATTCAAGTATTAGAAGCTTAATTTAATGTTTTGTACAGAATAAAAATGTGACTATCTAAATTAATGTGCAAAAACATTGACCTCAACCATGTCGGCGACTAGTTCAGAGCTGATTATGTGGCAGAATCCATGTAAAAAAACTAGAATTGAGCTGTAAAATAAGACGAGACGGACAATGAGACATCCGGTGCGCTAATGAAATACAATAACTCACTTCCCACAACATGAGCGAGGCCTGCTGCTCCAAGCTCTGCAGCTGGTGATGCGTTCAAGAACCCACAAAACGTTTAAACGTGGTTTGTGCTCGTCACTTGTTTGTGCTGCACAGTAGTTGCAATGTATAAATCTTAAGTAATCGGTCGTGCCTGAAGGCCTCTCGTTCTGTTTCCTGTGGAATTTACAGCTGTGCCACTTGATTTACATCGTCTTGGTGTTTTTCCATTACTTGCACGTGCACGGCCCGTCTTAGCAACACAAGTTCCTGGTTCCTATTTGGAAAAAAAACAACATTATTTCATAATTCACAAGCCCTTACATTAAAACAATGATTCTGTGTGAGGTTGAAAAGTAAAATTGGAGGCAGAGAGGACACGGAAAACTCCATGAAGACATGAGAGAAGAGCTTGTATTCAGTGCCAATCAATATTATTGACCAGCGTTCCAAGATGCCTGTGTATTATGTAATCTACAACTTCATGGGGGAGCGTGTTTCACCTCAAGGACTCCTGGGGCGGTGATGACACCTCAGCAGCACCGAACAGAGGAGGTCTGCAGCTGTTTGTCAGAGGACGTAGTTCCACGAGACAGGATGTCGGTGCTTTTGACGGCTCTTCTTTTGGTTTACCTACATGTTTCCATACATGAATAGAAACTAAATGTGAGACAACAAAGTCGATAATTACTATTGATTTCCAGATGGATTATAAAATCTGATGGGTAAAATGAATGTGCTGATTAGGAAGGATTTTATTTTTTAAAGCCAAACGAGAGGTGGTTGATGTTTTTGTGCGCGTCTTGCCAAAACATCTCATGAACAGCTGGGTGAATCCTAAAGAAACTTGCATGAAAGACCAACAACACACTTCTTTCTTTTTTTTAAAGAAATGTGAGGCCTTTTATGTCTATAGTAACCTGAATTGGACAAATGGGTAAAAAAAAAAATCATGAGTCATTGTTTTTAAAATATTTATCTATTTAAATTACTGAAGTAGTCATTTCTAACTAAACTTCATAAATGGAGTTGATGTTTTACGACTGTCGTTCATCAACGTTTATTTGGTCCTCCCGCACCTTCGTCCTTGTTTTTGATCCTTGCGTCCGCCCTCATCCATTTCCCTTCTTCTTCCGCTACATTCCTGCCTTTTGTGCCCAGTCCCTCTGGATCTCAGGAGGGGGAGGGACGGGACAGGAAGGCCGAGGAGAGGAGGGCACTGAGTGACAGGATGGTACAGAGACTGTCCTAGAGGCCAGAGCTCAGCAGATAAAGAAAAAAAAGGTTTCAAAGAGGAGCTGAAGGCAGAAAGGAGGAAGTCAAATAAAGGGGGAGGTGTGTCTCTCTGTGTGTGACTCATTAGATTAGACCGCTCCCCAAGGGAACCGCCAATATTGATGGATTGATTGCAGGCCGCTCTCCGTCCACTCCGCTCTCCTGCTACTGGAGGCCATTGATGTGGGGTCTCTTTGGGATATGATGCACAGTGCATATTTAATTAACTTTCCATTACAACCAATCAGCATTCAGACCTGGGCCTTGGCGAAAAGCTGCGTTTTTAGCAGCAAAGGCCACATGACGTCTTTACGTTGTTTGATGAGGACTGTTATTTGATTTATTCCAGCAGTATACATGTCTCAACATTTTCTCATCATCCGTTTCAACAGAAAATGACATAATTAAGGCTAAGTTTAAAAACCTAATAAGAAAGTCACTTTAAAAACTGTCCAGAAAAGATATTGATCCAGTTTCACCCGCTTAGGTTGTTTCCCCCTTTCTAGTGGTGTTTTGAAAGAGAAAAGCTCTCTGGGGTGTTAAAAATGTGAACCTCCCTGTTAATACATGAATATGGATGACCCGTTTAGCATTCATGGCCTTTTTCCTCTTTAAAAAAAATTAGCTCCGTGTTTGTGGAGCTGTAGAACGGGAGGCCGTGGCTCATCGTTCGGCCTCTCACTGGGCTGCGACTAGTTGATAGGAGTTCGTGAGGGAGTCTCCAGAAGGTCTCACGATGTTCACGTGATTCTCACATGTATGCAGTCTTGTCACTCGAGTTTTGAAATGGTCGTTACGGGTGTCTTCAACCCTTCCTTAGCGCTAAACCTGGCTTGTAAGCTCTGTCTGACAGAAGGCATCTGAGGCTAATGTCCAGATCTAAAATCACCGTGGTGTTATCTCAGGGAGGCGTAATATTGAGATCAGTCATCGCTCTGGTCTTTCGCTGCACTTGTAGTCAACTGTAGTCTCAGTATAATTTGGAGGTACTTATCGTCACTGTTTTTGTACCGAACAGGGTTTTATTAATTTAGATTCAAGGTTCTTTATTGGTATTCACATATCGTGGTACATGAGGTGGAACAAAATTGTGTACACAAATGAGCAGTACACAAATAAAATGTGCTCATATATGCAGTCTGTACCATGAGTTTGGTGTATGTTAAACTCTGTACTTGCTATGTGCTTTTGTATGTTTGTTGCATGCTTTGTTTTTTTGTTTTTTTTTATGGGCAAGTTGAGGCAGTTCTTCTCGTCCTGAGCATCTCATTGCATTGTTGACCTTGTGTTGACCTGCATATGACAAACAATAAACTACAAAATAAACTACGCTTCCAAAAGCAAAACTGATCTTTCCATGCATGTTTGACTCTCCTTCCCCAGGTGTTCCTGTTCTTCTGTGAAACCTGCTCGGTGCCAATCTGCAGGGAGTGCAGCGTCGGCCGCCACATGGGCCACACTTTTGTCTACCTGCAGGACGCCGTGCAGGACTGCAGAACCATCACCATCCAGCTGCTGGCAGACGCACAGCAGGGACGGCAGGCTGTCCAGGTGAGAGGAAACCAGAGCAGGAACGTTTTATGCATCGTAACAGGAAGGAAAACAACTTTGAACTGCAACTAGAATGTGATCAGCTCAATGAAGCAAGGCCAGAAGCAGTCATTAAGTTTAACTCCTGTAGGCTAAATGAGATTCTTATCAAAGCACAGGATTGGCCACCTAAGGTGGATTAAAGCAGCAGTCCACCCTCGTCCGTCTCGTATAAAGACTAAAACTGGGCAGAGCAGCTGGGTCTTTACAATTTTCCTCTTAGCAGCGCAGAGTGAGCTGCTAATAGAGCCGATCAGCTCGGATCTGTTTGAGAGTGACCAGTCCCGGGGCTGCTGGGAAGCCCGGGGTCAAAGGTGTCCAGCTGGCCCCTAAAAAAGGGGGTGTGTCGCATGTGTTGAATTCCGGCGGGGGCAGGGCTCAGGGTCAAAGGGGAGGAGGAGTCTCGCTGGGGGGTGGGGAAGGGGGAGGGGAGGTATTTAAAGGATTTCAGAGAAAGGAAAAATACCCTCTTCTTTTAAAGACGTGGAAGCCTCGCCCTTCCCCTTCTCACCCATTGGCTCACGCCCCCAAGTCCTCACGCTGCTTCACACATCATGCTTTGTCTTTCCTCATTTACATGATTGTAGTTTAGGCTGAAGCCGCTTGAACCTTCTTTACATTTCAGTTTTATCAGTAAATACACACACAACAGAAAAAGGAGCAGCTATGGGCTGCATTTGTTAAAACGATTCAAGAGGAATGTTGGGAATTAATCTAATGCGTTAAACCATTAAATACTATTAGAAAAAAGATTTCTATATATATATATATATATATTTAAAGCCAAAACATCACACTTCCGCCACTGATTTCCCTTTTCTTGACCTTTCAGTTCTATTTTTGAATATTGACCAGCATCTGTTTGCATTTGCTGAATATTTGAAAATCAAAATGGTAAAAATGATCTAAAATCAGCAGAAGAGGGTGGTATTAAAATTGTTTGTGATAAATCTCATATTGTGTTTGGAAAAACAGACCATTTTAATTTAACACATTTGAACGACTGCTCGTGGTGAGTTTCAGTTTGGCGCGAGGAATCGACCGATGACGTTTTAATGCCTCTTCAGATGTCATTTTTAGGGTTGATTGCATCAAAGTCTTTCATTCCAACAAATTAAGTTTTACTGTAACAAAATACAAACATGAGTTCTTCCACATAACATTAACTTTAAAATCAGAGCCTGCCTCTATCAACTGTATTAGTAATCTGTCTAATAATCCATCAATTAATCAAGTGTGTAGATATACATGTACTAGATCAGTGGTTCCCAGCTTTTAGTTTTTCTTCAATCTGCTGAAATGTCCCTACAATAAAAACTTCAAATCCACTCAAAACTGCATGTGCACATGTTAGCGGGCCACAAAGATGTATTCAGTTATTTTTTGATAGAAACTCTTTCTAGAACATTTTGGATTTCTTTCCAACGCTATCAGTCCCTTGAAACTTGCATTTCTTTGTTCAGGGATGAGATTTCAGGATGTTTTTGTCAGTCCGTCACAGATTTTTTTGTCGTCGTACAACATGATGGTCTCCGACAGGTATGTCTAGCAAAATGGGAATTACCTGAATATCTGTTTGACCTGATTGCGACATCCTGTCAGAAAATGTTTCTTTGTCACTGAATCGGTGTGAATGAAGGTGAGCCTCTTATCAGAGCTGAAAAGATGGAAGTCCTCTCTATTGGAAACACACAAATCCAACAACTAAAGAGTTGTAAAAACTGTCCATCTGTAGAAGGACTTTATTCCTTGCTGATGAAGTTTCTGGCATCCAGGACATGGCACATCTAAAAACAATAAAATTAAACAGAAACTGAATAGAAGTCTAGCTGCTCAGTTTTTAAACCTCATTTCATCCGTTAGCTTTAAATGTTACAGAACCACTCGCCTTTCTGACATGCACATTACTGCGTTTAATCATCTTTAAATTCTTTACTCAAATTTTTGTGTGAAGGTTCAGAAAGCTGCATCTGCTGTTTTAATAAAGACTGATTGTGTCTACAGGGGCTTTTGTTTTCAGATACTCATCAGTAAGTTTGTGACGCAGGGCTGCCTTCATGGGCTTATTTATGACAAGAGCCCCACATCTCACTGTAGAGCTTTTTCACTTCTGTTTTAAATCGTCCCAAGCCTTTGGCCTTTTTGGTCTTTCTCTGATTTCCTTCTTTATTTACCTTGTTCCTCTATTGCACAAAACCTAAAGTAAGCACATTGTGCAACAGTAATGTGGGACAGGAACACTGATCACTGAGCAGTAGTACGCAGTCATGTGAATCTAAAAAAATATATATTGTTTCAAGAATGGTTTTTCAGTCCAGTTTAAAAGCTTATATTCACATGAATACAAACATGTTTACATTATTACATTATTTAGATCCATTATCAGCTCATTTGCTTTTAAAGTAGTGCACTAGTTGTAATGTGTAAGGCTTTGAAAACTCATTAAAAGCACATTTTTTGGGGTTGAATCCATTAAAGAATGAAAAGGGTCACCTATAACTAGTTTTAAATCTGACAAGCTGAGCTATCAGGGATGGGTCAGTCGCTCCAGTGTTATCTCATTTGCCTGGAAGGTGGGGCAGAGTTGTGACCTTGGTAAATACTTGCCCAAAACATGAAACTCTAGCTGTTTCACTGAGATCATATGACACTCTGGCATGTACTATCTCCTTCACCAAGCATGTGCCCCACCTATCCATTTCTTAGCTTGACCTTTGTCTGGCTGGGTCAAACTTTGTATCTTAATGGCTGATTACTTATGTCAGGCCAAGTGTTGTTGGATTGTTCAGAAATTTCAAGATCTCACGGCATGGATACTGCTGCAAAGAGTTAAACATCAGGCCCGCTAAAAGGTATCGGCAGTGCTTATATTTTATTAAACGAGCTGAACAGGAAGCGAGCTGGTGAGTCAGAAGACACACCGCCCACCATCTGGCAGCACCTAGTGCTGCTCGGCGTGTTTGTCCACTTTTGTCCAGGGTGCCGCAGGAGTAAATGCTGACGCCAGATAATATGTAAACACACACACACAGACATACACGTTGCACACGCGCTGCTGTCCCCTGAGGTAGGAAATTTCCGTCCACTCTACACCCATTATCTCTCCTGACCCTTCACCCCGGACTTGTGACCTTCTGGTTGGTCAAAGCTCTTTGCCTCTGCGTTTTCATTGGTTAGTTTGACTGTCTTTGTGCTCCAAGCTGCGCTCCTCTTGGGGGCGTGTGAGCAGAGAGAAATGAAGATGATGGAGACACTGAGACTGGGAGCAGGAGACGGAGGCCGAGAAGACAGAAAATGTGAGAAATATAAAAAGGAGACTCTACGCTGATGAAGAAGGCAGGAGAAAAGATTAGAGAGAAAAGTCAATAATGGACATTAATTAACACAGAATAACTGAGAAAAAAATTAAAAAGCACCTAAAAGAAAACGGTTAAAGAAGGTTTACCAACCCGATGTCATTTTCTTTTATTTATTTATTTTCTCGTCCTGCTGCTACCTTTCTAGAGTTGTAATTTAGTTGTTCCTTTAGCCGGCCATCTCCCACACGCAGGCCAAGAAGAAAAGAGACCATGCTGCCAGGCTTTGTTCGTGTTGGGGTGCTATGGGGGGGTGGGCCGTATGTGTCTTAAGACCAGGATAGTGGCTCAGGACCTGTAGAGGTTTAGGTGACCTTTGATCTTTGTGGCATATATGACAAAGGAAGCCTTATCCCTCCTCCCCTTCGTGCCTGTGAGGTCCAGTTCGCTCTGTGACCTCCCAGAAAACGCCAGAAGAAAAGCCTGATGAAACTCTTGAGAAATACTCATTTAGCCCAAATTGTGCGTCGTAAATGCTAAGACCTTTTATTTTACACCGGAGTTTTATTGCTTTAGGTAGTAATAAAACCGGTCTCCTCTTGTCATTGTTTGTGCTCCGTCAAGAAGTGTTATTTATTACAGTCCTGTAAAATTAAAATGGATACTGTAAAATGATTATCTTCTAATGAAATGTTCTAACTATTAAAATAATTTTGTTATGTTGTAATAAACTGTGCAGTTTTGTACTGGGATGAATAAAATTCTAAAATTCAACTAATAAAGTAAAATTACTGTCATCAAACAAACATTGTACTGAAGCGCTGCAGGTTGTTGCACATTGCATCATAATAAAATGAACTTCTAATCACTCTATGGACACAATGATTAGAGAAAAAATATTCTTTATTTAACTTCCTCTGGCTTTTATGACAATTGTGTTGTGATGTTGAATAAAAAACTATATTATTCTTTAATATCATACCATACCACTTTATTTATAAAGCACTTAAAACAGCAACAAGGCCAACCAAAGTGCTGTACAGACAAAACAACAGGTAGCACACAAAGCAAAATACAAAATGAGGTCAATCAGAATATAGACAAAAAACGATGCATTAATCAGTTTCAAATCTCTTACATTTAACTCTTCAGTTCTGCAGCATGGAACCTTTGTACAAACTGAGCTGAGATCCAAACTGCTGACCATGTCGTCAAGACCCTGTACACACTGGTCTTACAGTTCAATTCAATTTATTTATATAGCACCAAGTCGCAACAGAAGTTGTCAAGGCACTGTACAAAAACATTCACGTAGATTAAAAAACAATTAGTAAAGTTCTCTAAGGAAGCAGCAGACGTGTTGAATCTTTACTTCATCACAGTCTCTCGTCCTGAGCAAGCACAAAGGAGACAGTGGAAAGAAAAAACTCCCTTTAACAGGAAGAAACCTACAGCAGAACCAGACTTAGGACAAGCAGCCATCTGCTTCAATTGGCTGGGTTTGAGAGGACAGGAAGGAGGAACAAACAAACACTGTATGACAGGTCAAGATGTACTTTCTATAGGTGGAAAGATTAAAAAAAATGTTAAGATAGAAATAATTATAAATGCTAACAGGTTGAGTAGAGCAAGTAAAAACCGCAGCAGAGAGAGGAAATGTGGTCAGTTTGTCCTCCAGCAGTCTAAGACTATAGCAGCATAACTAAGGGATAGCTCAGGAAACCCAAGCCAACCCTAACTATAGGATTCATCAAAAATAAAAGTTTTAAGCCAGTCTTCAAAGTGGACAATGTGTCAGCCTGGCAGCAGCATTTTGGATTAAATGAAAACTTTTTAAAAGTTTTTGGACACCCAGGTAATAAACCATAGCAATAGTCCCGTCTAGATGTGACAAATACATGAACCAGTTTTTTCTGAATAATTTTTGGACAAGATGTTTCCAAATTTACAGGTCTCTCTTGTAAATGAGTGCCTGAGGCTCAATGAGACTAACCTGTATAAATAAAGGTTGAATGAATTTTAGTGATATTACACAGGTAGAGTAATGCAGTCCTGCAGTCCTAAAAAGTCATGTCCTTATCAAAAACACCACCTAGTTTTTTTTACATTGGAACTAGGGCTGGACGATCTCTTTTTAAAATAGAGATAATTTCATATGTGTATAAAATGAGACTATATCAATATAAAACGATATAACCTCATACTCTTTTATGTAAAGTTGTACTTGAAAATCTGCCAGTTTTTCTCCGTCTGCACCTTCACGCATCCCCCCCCCCCCCACTGAATACAAATCAAGCCCCTCACCCGCTCCCTCCACCTCCTGCTGTGTAAAACTGCCTGCTGCTGCAGCTCCTACTGTGAACAGACTAGATGCATATGCAGATATCAGTCATCACAATAGTTGTTGACTCACAGTGGAGACACTGGTGACATGGATGTAAATTCCTGATGGGTGTGAAAATGACTGGGTAGCTGCTACAAATGCTTCAGGAAATTAACTGGTTTATACTGGCAAGGTATGAAGTTGCCTTCTCATTAAAAAACACGGAGACAGATATCCAGCTTAAGCCTTATTCGCACGGGATTAGTTTTACCTAAGGACCACGTGTAATAAATAAATTACTCCCCACGGTCTGCTTTTTATGTGGCACATTCGCACGGGATATTTAGCCTGAGATTTAGCTGAAATTTATGGACATCTTCCGGTTATGATGTTACCGCGCTGCGTTGTCACAACTGGGCCAGTCCAGAATAATGTGCGGGCCGGGCCAGTCTCAGACTTTGATGTGGTTTTACGAATCAGCACTAAAGAAAATTAACACAATTTTATATTGTGCATTCTTTAATCTACTTGTTGATGAGGAGGCAGGTCCAACCGGCCGGTTTGAGGTAAAAAAAAAAAAAAGCCACTTTAAGCTCATGTACAGCTGTCACAGGCCGTGCGCCAGCGGCCGCACATCCGCTGACCCGCCAGTTGAAATGGGCTTGTGACCTGTCCAGGGTGTCCCCCGCCTCTTGCACAATGATGGCTGGACATGGGCACCAGCGACTCCCGCTGCCCAAAAAGGAAGAAGTGGTTAAATATAATGGATGGATGGGTCAGTTGATCACGTGCACGTCTCCACATCTGCTGTCATCGAAGCGAGCAGCACGTTCATTTAAAATAGCCTTGTTCTAGGTTTTTCCCAATTTGCTTAAACAAAAACAAAAAATGCCTCATTACATGTCGGATCCCGTCCATTTCTGTCCAAATCAAAGAAATGCCCGTTCGCATTGGATTAGTATTATCACAGGACCTCGGAGTTCAGAGAAATATAGTAGGTAATTTGCGGGTGAATTTTTACTTTACAAATAAATTACTGACATGGCCGATTCGCATGGGATTAACAACACAATCTCTGTAATTATTACAAATATCATGTGATCCCTAGGTAAAACTAACCCCGTGCAAATTGGGCTTTAGGGTGATTTATTTGCTGTGTTTCTTCTGGTATTTACACACAGCAGTATCCAGTAAAGAGCAAACAAAAGCTCAAACAGCAAGGCTACGTCGGTGTCGGGAGAGAAAAATCTCCCAACGCACAGCATGCAGCACGGCACTTTACACAGAGCGGTGCCTTCAGTATTGTCGGAACAGCCACGGTGCATTCAAGAGCATAGGAATCATGAAATTCAGAAAGAAACAAGAAGCCGTAACCAAACAGAACCAAGCTCAGTAAAAAAGCCAACTGCACAACAATGTGAGCTTTCTAACCGCTTTGTTAATAAAGGTTATTAAAGTCTGAATGAATATACTTCATTAAAATCAGCCTTTTTAAAGAGCAAATCAGCCTTTCGTTATGTTTAACACATGCTCGGGTGTAAAAATTAAAACCTCAGTCTTGTCTGTATTCAGAAGCAGAAAATTAAGGGTCATCCAGGTTATGTCTTTAAGACATGCTTGTAGTCTAAGTAACTGATAGGATTCATTGGGTTTCATGGACAAATATAATTGTGTATCATCAGCATAACAATGAAAATTTATTCCATGCTGTTTTATAACTTTACCTAATGGAAGCATATATAAGGTAAAGAGTATTGGTCCAAGCACTGAACCTTGAGGAACTCTATGACCATGACTAACTTTGGTGTATGATGAAGAATCATTTACATTTACAAACTGTAATCTATCAAATAAATATGATTTAAACCATTTTAGAGCAGTTCCTGTAATCCTAATATAATATTCAAGTCTCTAATAGAATATTGTGATCAACTGTATCAAATGCAGCACTGAGGTCTAACAGGACCAGTATAGACACAAGTCCATTGTCGGAGGCCATGAGAATATCATTAGTAACTTTCATCAGTGCAGATTGAGTGCTGTGGTGAGCTCTAAAACCTGACTGAAACTCTTCAAACTGATTATTTCTTTGAAGACGATAATGTAACGGACCAGCAACCATTTCCTCTAGAATTTTTTAGATGAAAGTTAGATTAGATATAGGTCTATAATTGGCTAGGATTCCTGAGCCAAGATCAGGTAAGGGTTTAATTACAGCAACCTTGAAACTCTATGGTACATAACCATTCATTACACAAAACGATGTAGTAAAAATGGTTGTTTCTGAAAATGTGTACATGGCACTGTTCTCATCCACTCAAAAAAAAATAACAAGATTATGATAATCACACAAATTGCTGCAGTGACTATTCCAGGCCTGCGTGTTGTGCTGTAGTGCTACCATGATGATGCACCAAAAACTGGAAAACAGATGTGGAGCAGACACTCCAGAATGTAAACACTAGAAGAAGGAAAAAAAACAAGTATAGCAAATACAAAAGCAAAACAACATTTCTCTTTTTGTTTTGTTGTGTGGACTGACAGCCAAGTGTAATTTTGACGCAAACATAAGCACCTGCGGGAACAATAAAATGTATCTTATCGACTCCATTAAATCTGTCAAGCTTATTATTGTACTTTAGATTAGAAGTGGAACTATGACTTCATAGTTTATATAATGTTGAGTTTAGGCTGTCAAAACTTTACAAAAGTTTATACAATTTTTATTTGTTATTGACGATTTAGCTTACTAAGCTGGAATATTCAAACTATGCAACAAATAGTTTTGAGACATTTTTGTGATTTATTTCTGTACGCACTCTTATTTAATACTCAGTCTACTGTAATTTGAATAATTGCTTTAAATAGTGTTCTCTAATGTTTATAAATGCTACAGTGCCTTCTCTGACTAGCAGAAGTTTTAAAATTCAGCACAAAGTTAATGATTTTCTCGCGCAGTGAGGTTACTTCCCATTCCTGATCTCCGTCTCCTTTTCCCTCAGAACATTAGACACCAAAGGTTACGAAGGAAAAGCCCCCAAAAAACCTGCAGCTCGTTGTGTGTACTAGCCAGGGAAATGTATCTTTTCCAATAGTTCCTGATTCATTTTTTTATATCACGACTGTCGTGAAAAAAATTTACCACAAATATGATTTTAAATTTTAACTATGGTAGTGTGTTGAAAATGTGTTAAAATAGTCCTATTATCAAGAATTGAATGCCATAAAAAGTTGAATTGGTAGCACAGCAATTTCATACGTTCTCGGTACTTTAATAGTTGGACTCTTTTCCTTATACTGTTTTTCTATATTCTTACAACTATAAACAATGTCTTGGCTGCAAAATGTACTTTAATAAATAAAAATGACCGGTGGCATGTGAAACAAGAATGTTTTGGTTTTTTTATGCATCATGTATTTCAACGTTTGCTTGTTCCCAACTTGTGGAGGTTTTAATGTATGATTGCATCATTTCTTTGTGTTTTCAGTTAAGCATGGAGAAGGTCCAGGCCATGGCGGAGCAGGTGGAGATCAAGGCAAAGGTGGTGCAGACTGAAGTGAAGGCGCTTGTTCTGAGGCACAAGAAAGCACTGGAGGAGAGAGAGTGTGAACTTCTGTGGAAGGTGAGCTGCTGACTTTTTCTCACCAGCTGCTGGTCCAATAAGCTGCACAGATAAATAGATCTCGCTATCTATCCTCTTTACAAGGAACATCCAGGACAAATAAACTATATAGTGCATAAAAACAGTGCTATATTTAGAAATATTGCATGTAATGTATCGACCGAATAAAATGCACCAGTGTGGTGGTTTGTTTTATTTGTATGTTGAGTTAAATGGCCCTCTTATTGAAATAAACAATGATATAATAAAATGATAATAATGAAAGCAATAACGAAAAAAGTGTGAAACTTTTACAAAACGCTCACTGCAACCAGGCTCGTCAAACATGAGATTTTAAAGTTTAGGGCCCATTTTTAGTGATGTAGTCACTTTCTAATTGTTTTATGTAGGTTTGGACAACGCATAAGGCACTCCTTTGCTTTGCTGCAGGTTCAGTTCACATTTTAACGTTTGTGCGTGGAGACGTTGAGCTTTAAACATTTGTCATTCAGCATCGGATGACCTTTTACAATGTGTAATAAATGTCGAGATACTATGTTTTTTGGGCCACAGCTTTTAATACACGATTTGCAGATTTGTTCAATGCCTTTCTCTTAAACTCCAAGCCAGTGTCAGATGATTAATTCAGTGCAGATTCTTTTCAAAGTTTAGTTTGTTTTTTCTCAAACTACCATTCTGACAGCTCGTTAACGTGATTTACTTTCACTGTCTTTGTGCTCTCTCTTTATCTGAAAACCAAAACACATGTATCGGAGAGTTTTTAGGATGGATGATTTTGCTGTCTTCTGATGCAGCATGAGTGCTAAAGACTAGGGGTTTAATTTAAATTAAATGCAGTCAGCTAAACACTGCTGTGACATTTTCTAAAAAAGATTTGAGTAACTGTAAGAGACCTTTGATCTTGTTATATAGGACAATTCAAAGTAACACGAGGAAAGACCAGCTTTATAGACCTACAGCAATATCAAAATAATGCTATATGGTCTTTGTGGACAATATATTCTCCTTTAAGCAGCTTTGAAGCTCTTTATTTTGAGCTTAAAAGTTCTTATTAGATCTGTTGAACTAAACTGGTAGAATAAACCTGTTGAATTACAGAAAGATAACATTTGAAGCTTTACTACTGACTGTATGCTTCTTCAACCTGTTTCGTCTTAGTTTCATCTGCTATTCTAATATTATGTTTGGACAAGCGTTTGCATGATTGGCAACATAAACTGTGTAATGAAAAAAAGAATGAAGTTTGACAACATCAGTCGCTGCACTCAAATGCTTTTACAGTACCACATCTATTATCACTTTTTAATGACCAACCTGCTTTCTCTGCATTCAACACCAACATATTATGTGTTTGGAGTTATTGATGGGATGAATAGGGGTGTAACAAGACACTTATCCCACAAGATGGGATGAGACAAGATGATGAGTTCACGAGGATGAGATGAGATCTAACAGTTTGTGTTAAGGGAAAATGTTTTGCCCCAACCTCGGCTGACGCATCTCTCCCGTCTGACTTCTCACGAGTCTCTTCAGATTATGTGACAGAAAATCTTGTAAGGACCCTAGTGTTGAAACAATCACTCTCACTCTGTTACCCCTTTCATATATTACCTTTCAAGTCGGTGCGGAGATGGAAAGGAGGGTTGAATTCATCCACTGCGATACGGCTCTGAGCCATCATGGTAGTCACAGAGTAGGGATGTATGACATGAGGATAGACACATTCGTCACAGTGCTCTAATCAATGTCCCTGCTGTGACACCGCAGTTCTGTTTTTATGTTTATAAACATGCGTCAACACTTTGTGTTTATAAACATGCGTCAACATTTTGTGTTTATAAACATGCGTCAACACTTTGTGTTTATAAACATGCGTCAACA
>NC_056516.1:8111790-8112512 GCF_014905685.2 Nematolebias whitei | reverse complement strand
TGTCAGCAGCAAACTGGTTGATCCACTTTGAGAAGGTGCTATTTAAGAGACTGAGCTGAATACAGCACCTCAGACTGAGGAAGTCTTTCGGATTAGAGACGAAACGTTTTTACACTTTTTGTTGTTGTTGTTGTTTTGAATGTCCTGAGGACCAGATTTAACTTGTTTAGATTTTTCTACCTGGATTATTGAGCATGCATCAGGATAGCTGCTTACATGGTCAAGAAGGACCATCAGCCTAACGATGGATCATTAGCACACTGATGGCTGTTTACTATTCACAGAGGGCTGAGTGATACTAGCAATAACAGCATTATTGTAAGAGGGGGACAGTTGAACCCGGAGGCCTCCACCCCTGTTTAATGATGGACGTGTTCTTTTCACAAAGATGGCCTCCTTTACTCCTCTCTCAAACCATCGTTCCTCTCTATCCAGGATGTGAACATCTTCATCCTTGAAAGAGTGACCGCTGGCCTGGAGATGAGTGTAGACCACAGAGTCCTGACCTCATCAGGCCAGGACTCTGCGGTCTCTGCTTTTGCGTCTCCAATCCCCGACCATTGACGCGTTGATGCAGAGCTTATGGGCGGCAGCTCTGCTTCCTCCTGGACATTCAATCGCTTTTAACATGAAAGCTACGTCATAAGAAATTGTCCGTGCGTTTTCTATTATCGTTGACCAAATGAACAGGTCTGTGCATGAAGCGTAAAGTACGGTAACGA
>NC_056516.1:8089952-8111690 GCF_014905685.2 Nematolebias whitei | reverse complement strand
GAATGTCCAGAGGACCAGATTTAACTTGTTTAGATTTTTCTACCTGGATTATTGAGCATGCATCAGGATAGCTGCTTACATGGTCAAGAAGGACCATCAGCCTAACGATGGATCATTAGCACACTGATGGCTGTTTACTATTCACAGAGGGCTGAGTGATACTAGCAATCACAGCATTGTAAGAGGGGGACAATTGAACACGTAGGCCTCCACCCTGTTTAATGATGGACGTGTTCTCTTCACAAAGATGGCCTCCTTTACTCCTCTCTCAAACCATCGTTCCTCTCTATCCAGGATGTGAACATCTTCATACTTGAAAGAGTGACCGCTGGCCTGGAGATGAGTGTAGACCGCAGAGTCCTGACCTCATCAGGCCAGGACTCTGCGGTCTCTGCTTTTGCGTCTCCAATCCCCGACCATTGACGCGTTGATGCAGAGCTTACGGGCGGCAGCTCTGCTTCCTCCTGGACATTCAATCGCTTTTAACATGAAAGCTACGTCATAAGAAATTGTCCGTGCGTTTTCTATTATCGTTGACCAAATGAACAGGTCTGTGCATGAAGCGTAAAGTACGGTAACGACACAAGAACAATCTGAAAAAGATTAATGCACGTCTATCTTGGGATTAGTCCTCGAGTACTTCATTGGTCATTCAGGTTAGACTTCTGGTCACATGATGACTGAGTGGGTGGAGTTATGGTAGGAATTTGAAACCCTGAGCAAGAGGCTTTGTACGTCTGATTACCTGAGGGCATTCACTCTGTGTCACAAACATCTGCCCCCTAAGAGGGTCGGGGTGCTGGGAGCCACGAGCACCCAGCTCTGTCAAAGGAAAATGTTACTCAGTGGCAGTAAGTTACAGAGAGATGGCAGTAAGTTTTTCAAAATAAGATATAAAAATAAAACTTTTGAAAATTATGGGAAAGAAATACATAAGACTTTCCTGCGTATTAACCACAGGATACAAAGTGTGAGAAAAAAGTAGTGGCTTATACACCAGCAATGACAGTAGTCTCTCTACCCCTTTTTTCCACTTTACTCTGCTTTTTGATCATCTTCAGTTCAGGTGTTGGAAGCTTGCAAGTTGAGCCAAACAACTTGAGTCATACTGGGTACTGAAAATGAGTCTGCTGGTGTTTTTGTGCAGCCGGTTTGATGGTCACCAGGACTGTCGGGAAAACTGATTAAGCTGCTCCCCAGTGAGTCAGCGTTGTAATAAAAACCTTCAGATAGATTTGTGGCTGTGGGGTGACTGGAACAGCACTGTAAGATAACTTACGGGTAAAACAGCCCATTTGAGAATGTGTCTCTTGTCTTCTGTGAATTGTCTTTATTTTATACTGTGGTACAATGAGTCAGCTTGTATCAAATTACAGTATATTTAGCAGATCTTTTTTGCAAAGGAGAAAATTGTAACTTTTAAGTACTGATTAGTATCTAGAGATCAGTTGCTGTCCGTGACTTTGTCTTCTATTACTGAAACTCATCCACTCATTTGTTCTTCTCATTGATGTGGTCTTCTGCTGAAAACCTACAACTAGCTGTGTATTTGTCAGGAAGCCTAATTGTGAACCTTTGTGTGATTGCCAACTATAAAATGTAACTCTAGCTCCACAGATGCAAATTTCAGTTAAAGATCTTTTGGATGCTTTCTTCTTTGAGTCCCTTCCTGACCAAAGATCCAGTGAGGCCATTGTGTTAAACCTTTTGTTATCTGATGTTGGGTGAGAGCCAGACTCAGCGCCTCAGGTTCTACAACCCTCCACCCTCTTTAAGGCTTTACACTCCATGACTTACTGGAAATTAATCCTGCTTCTTTAAAAAAAAAACTGAAAGGCTCTTTAGTTAAGTGAGTATTTTTTCAGTTTTTCCTTTAACAATGAATTGAATTAACTTCAGCGTTTCTAATTTGACAAGGAAGGCCTTTTAAAGATTCATGTCACCACTTTACTTCCCAACATGATTATTGAACCCTACAATTTAAGAATTAATATTAAAATGGTAGGCAGCATGGTGGCTCCGTTGGTACAGCTGCCACCTCTCAGTGAGAAGGTTGCCGGTTCAAATCCCAGCCGGGGGCCTTCCTGGGTAGAGTTTGCATGTTCTCTCCGTGCTGTGTGGGTTTTCTCCAGGTACTCCAGTTTCCTCCCACAAACCAAAAACATGCATGTTCGACTGATTGGTAACTCTAAATTGTCCCTAGGTGAGAGAGAGAGAGGGAATGGTTGTTTCTTGTTTGTCTCTACGTGTCCCTGTCCAGAATGTCCCCCTCTTCTTGCACAGTGACTCCTGGACATGGACACCAGTGACCCCATCGACCTGAAAAGGAAGAAGTGGGTAAAGATAATGGATGGATTAAAACACTAATGCATGATAATAATTTAGGGCAAAGGCAAATCTGTGCATGTCAGAACCTTTTGGTTTCCTCTTTGATGCTCAGCATTGGTCATCAAAGGGCAGAGTTACTGGTACCAGTTTGTGGTGAAATTGCTTCCATTGGGTTATTTCCAGCTGTCTTTAAATTTTGTCGTGAGCAATCAAATTTTAAACTAAACCATTCTGAACAACCTGGATGTGCACTGAAAACATTCAGAAGTGGTTTGGACCACCTTTATCCCATGCTCGTCAGTTTCCTGAACCTTCACGTAGGACCTAAACTGGGTTATTACCCGGGTTGTCTCTGGGTTTAAAAAGAAGTCCGCTCAGATACCAGCTAACTGAAGAGAATTTACCAATGTGGGAATGTCCTGAAGATATTGCTCTGTTTTGTGCCTTAAAGCAGAAAGAATGGGATTACAAAATGTCTCTGGACGCCGCAGCAGTGTCGGCAGCCAGCCACTTCCAAAGTGGGGGGTCAGAATTGAAAATGGGTGAAATGTTGATGCGTTCGTATGTGGTGCGTGTTAAAAAAATTATACTCAAAACTGCAGTTTGCAAATGTTTGTAACCACACTCAGTAGGCCTGTTGACATTCTGTTTAAACCAAGACATTTATTACAAAGTAGCATTTTTTTCTTTGTAAGCCTCATGTTGAACAATCACAGATGAAACTACAAACCAGGAAGGAAAAAAAAAAGAATTTGTACTTTTAACTACCAAGTTTTTTATGACTGAATTTCTTAATTTGCTGCTGTGGAGCTCAAAGTTTATATTGAAATTAGTATTTGTTAAAGACAAACTGATTTTTGATTTCGTTCTCCCTACAGCTGGAGAAAATCCGCCAGGTGAAAGCCAAATCTTTGTACCTGCAAGTGGAGAAACTCCACCAGAGTCTCACCAAATTGGATGGCACCATTGCTGCTGTGAGCCAGGTCCTAGATGAGGGCCACCACCTCGACGTGCTGCTGGCCAAGGAGAGAATGCTCACCCAGATCCACGAACTCAAGGTCCTCAGGGGTCTGCTGCAGCCGCAAGAGGACGACCGCTTCATGTTCACCCCTCCAGACCAGGTTGGCACAGACACATCGTTAAACATAAACTTGTGGCTTAAGCGGTTGCAGCATTGTCTTCTTTAATTTCACATTAAAACTTGATAAAACACCAACTTGTTTGCTGTTTAAACAGGCTCTATACATCGCCATCCAGGCCATGGGTATGATCAGCAGTGGGGCCTTTGCCCCCGTCACCAAAGCCCACGGTGAGGGTCTGAAGAATGTGCTTCGTGGCAAGCCTGCCTCCTTCACCGTGATTGGATATGATCATGATGGTGAGCCACGTCTCTCCGGAGGGGACGCCGTGTCTGCAGTTGTCATGTCAGTTGCAGACGGCAACCTGTCAGCGGTGGAGGTAACGGACCACCAGAATGGCTCGTACACCGTCAGTTACCTCCCCAAAACTGAGGGGGAGCATCTCGTGTCTGTGCTGGTGTGTAACCAGCACATCCAGGGCAGCCCCTTCAAAGTGGTGGTAAAGTCAGGACGGAGCTATGGGTCCCTCGGCTCCCAGGTGTCATCGTTCGGGTGCGAGGGGGAGGGAGACGGACAGCTGTGTCGTCCTTGGGGCATCAGCGTCGACAAGGAGGGATACGTTGTGGTGGCTGACCGCAGCAACAACCGCATTCAGGTACCTCAGCTTTCAGCCGTGTCACTGTTGAACCAAGAAACAGACCTCATGTGAGACACAGCCAAGTTCAGTTTATCTTTACATTTTAAATGAACCTTTAATATTTTGATTACACTTCTAAATGCCATGAATACAACAGTTTTTTATTAGTAAAGTAAATCAGTCAAGAAAACAGAACTGAAAATATCACTTCATCTAATGGAAGAATCGTAGTAAATGTTATTGTTTCCCTGCTAACAGCTTGTCACACACTTACATGTGTGAGTGGCATTAAACACACATTTTCACGGTGGAAACATTGTCTGTGTTTACATTAAACTCGCTGCGTGCCGCGCTCAGTTATAACTACACAGTTGGACTGTTGTTCCTATCGCGGGTGGTCTAATATGCGAGTTTTGCAGAGAAGCTCGTACTAATTGAAGACTTGATGAAGTACATTAATAAGCAGAGTTTCTCTTCACAGATCTTTAAACCTTGCGGTGCCTTCCACCATAAGTTCGGCTCTCTGGGATCTCGGCCCGGTCAGTTCGATCGACCAGCCGGGGTTGCCTGTGACGGTCAGAGACGAATCATTGTGGCTGACAAGGACAATCACCGTGTGCAGGTATGAAGGCTGAATCGGTTCGGTCCTGCTGAACTCTTTTACATATCTGTCGAACTTTCATTGTGGAGTTTGGAACACTGAGTGTTGCCTGCTTTCCAAAAGCTAGATGAAAG
This sequence comes from Nematolebias whitei, assembly GCF_014905685.2. Classification (NCBI taxonomy): domain Eukaryota; kingdom Metazoa; phylum Chordata; class Actinopteri; order Cyprinodontiformes; family Rivulidae; genus Nematolebias; species Nematolebias whitei. The sequence continues at coordinate 8,106,911 of NC_056516.1, read as the reverse complement.
TTGGCTTCTGAAAACGTGTATTTACGTTTGTAAATGTGTGTCTCCTGATGCTTACTCTTCCTTTACTCCACATGTAAACATGCTGGGCTTTAAAACATTTGCTTTATCTGACAGGTGTTTACTTTTGAGGGCCAGTTTCTGCTGAAGTTTGGGGAGAAGGGTACCAAGAACGGACAGTTCAACTATCCCTGGGATGTGGCTGTCAACTCTGAGGGCAAAATCTTGGTCTCGGACACCAGGAACCACCGTGTGCAGCTCTTCAGCCCCGATGGCTCGTTCCTCAACAAGTACGGCTTTGAAGGGGCTCTGTGGAAACACTTCGACTCCCCCAGGGGAGTAGCCTTTAACCACGAAGACCACCTGGTTGTGACCGACTTCAACAACCATCGACTCCTCGTGATCCAGCCGGACTGCCAGTCGGCTCGCTTTCTGGGCTCAGAAGGCACCGGGAACGGGCAGTTTCTGCGGCCACAGGGCGTCGCTGTGGACCAGGAGAACCGCATCATCGTGGCCGACTCCCGCAACCACAGAATCCAAATATTCGAACCCAATGGAAACTTTTTATGCAAATTTGGCACGCAGGGGAGTGGCTATGGACAGATGGACCGCCCCTCTGGTGTGGCTGTGACACCCGATGGCGTCATTGTGGTTGTTGACTTTGGAAATAACCGCATCCTCAAGTTCTAGAAAAATCTATTTTTGCATTCTCTCCCTCCGTTTGACCTTTTTGCAGTTTTTTTTTTTTCACAATGAAGGAAATGGAGGAGAGAGAATCAATCAACAGAACGGGAGCTCAGAGAGGACTCGGTCGCTAAAAGGAAGGGACATTAAAATTACAGATTGTTCTTAATTTTCTGCATTTTTCACTAAAACTTTTATCTGTAGTTAACACAGCAAATGGGGACATTTTGAAATTATCCACTAAAAGAAAACCCATATTTCCCCCTGACTTTCAGCAGCTCTGTTCTCTCTGTCAGCTCAATTTTTTTTTATTTTATTTTTTTTAGTATGCATCTCAGGGATTTTCTCACTTCTTGAAATCTTGTACCCTCTGCTCCACACCTACCTCATTTAGCTCTTTGTGAATGTACTCATAGTCATTGAGCAGAGGTTTTAGTCCGTGAAGTTTTACAAAGAAGAAACGTCTACCTCTATACTTTGTTATTTAAGAGACAAAAAATAATAGATCCTTGGGTTGATATTTGCACAGGAATAATGATTTCTTGCTGTGCATTTTTCAGATGTGAGTTTAAGTGAAGCTCCTGAATGTTGTTGCTGAGACAATACTCAGACCGCTGTAGAGGCTGCATGATTGACGCTGAATAGGTTTCGCTCGGAGAGAAACGAGAGTTCAGTCGTATCCTTTTCCTGCTTATAGAATAGTTTTTTTCTTAGATGGATCGACCCTTTTTCTATTTAACTTTGCGGAGTATGAAATGTCATTGTAGCCGAGCAAGACTGTGTGAAGCAATGCCAAACTTGATAAAATCATAATTAGCTCAGGTCATCACAGGACTGATTTAAAAGGATCAGTGCTTTTCAGGCTCCCCTTCTAGCTTTACTGGCTAACGCTGATTTGATGAGTATATTGATGAGTATAGTTATAAGATTTAGGAAATCAGCTCTAAAATGATCTAAGATATCTTTTAAAAAATATTCTCAACCCCTAAATGTATATCATAAAGGCTGAACGAACTTGTATAAAAAAATAATGTATGTCCAGTTGTAAACGGTAAATAATATGCAAAGAAAGCATCGTCTTCAAACGAGAGGGCCCACAAAAAGTTTTAGGGGTTGAATCCTTTGAAATCTATCTATTAGTCATGTTAACGTAGAAAATGATATATATATAATTGATAACTTTTAAAGAAGGCATGCTGTCTGACAAAAGCCTCAGAAGTAGACACGTGATTTGGCCGTCCAGAGGACAAAAATGACATCAAATAAAAGGCCTAACATAACAATCTCTTAGATTTAGATTGTGGTTGAAAGCCACGCCCCTGGCTCCTAGGGTCTGGGGTTTAGTGCAGTCCATCGAGGGGGCACCACCTCAGCGCCCCACTCTATTTATTTATGCTTGGAGTTAAGGAAACGTCTCCAGATTGCGCGTTAGTAGACAGATTCCTCTAAAGATGGAGGTCTACAGACCAACTACTAGAGTCAACCAAAGTTAGAATTTCTGCACAACAGCCAACTATAAATTTGGCAGTGAAAGTAACTTACCCTCCCCCCCCCATTAACACTTTTTTTAAATCATTATTGTTGACTAACCTAAAGTTCCTGCAACTCGTGGAGTTGAGTTCATCGCACCATCTGCATTAGTCTTCAAAGAATGGAGTTCTGGAGTCACACAGGATTTTACATGCAAGTACTTTGACTTACCGTTAAGAACGAGCCCCCACAGCCGTGTGAGCAGATGCAGAAAGTAGATTCTTGTCATCCCGGAACCAAAGAGAAACCTTTTTTCTCCCGCGCATTTATTGCCTCGTCCAACAATGCCATAGTTGAATTCATTTGTAACACGAAAAAGCAACTTGTATCCAAAATGTATTTCCCTCCCGAGCAGTAGATACCATTATAATGATGGTGAAAGAATCAAGGGGGGGTTGGATCTCCTCACCTCTCAGTGTTCCTTTGTAAACACTCAACATTTAAGGCTGTTAGCCACTTTTTAAGACCTGAAAGAAAAATGTCTGAAAATATTTAGTCTGACACTCACCTCTGAGGCAACGGATTCACGTCCTCCTATCTCGGATATCCTTTACATCAACCGCTGTTTTACCTCGTTTTTTGTGTACCTCAACTTCTGAATACCTCATATTTATCTTTCATAGCTACTGTGCATTTAAACATTGAAATACCTCAACTTGTTTTACTCTTATTTAAGCATAGAATGTTTTTACAATATAAATATCTTCTGGTTTCACAGTACAGCACATGTCCCGCAGCACAAGGACCAAAGATCATGGTACTGTTTTGAGTCGAAGTAGTTTTGTATGATAGCCATTATTGCAACTTTTTAAGCAGCTTTTGCTCTGTTGAATCTACTGTAAACTGCCTGGTTAAATATGCCTTTTATCACCAAAACCAAGAAATATTTCTGATAAGAGCATTGTGCCAAAATGATCTGTGAGAGTTCTGTGCCAAACTGGATTGGCGTTTGGACCACGCTGTTGTAGATAAAATGTCACTGGACCATTATATCATAACGTTAAATCAGAGCAGGCGAGGATAAATCCTCTTCCTCTGATTGGATGCACTTAAGAGGGCTGGGCCCCGTTTGTCTTTACCTCATGACGTCGACGAACATACAGGATTCACATGTACTTTGTCACTGTGCACCGGGGGGTGAGGACTTAGAGGAAGTGGCCTCTCTTTGACAAGTAACAATTTAAGTATCTATGTAACGCACACGAGTTACCTCCAATTTCAGCACAATGAATCAACTGTTCAGTGTGAGTTTTGGGATGTTTGATGTTGGTTGAAACAAGTCCGACTCAACCATTCTGACTGTGGTTTAAATACACATCAGAGGATTGCGCCTAATGTGTGACAACAAACTGGCTCCGTGTTTTAAGGGATGTTTCATGTTTGTTTTTAAATAGGGCTGTATGTACTTGCTCCCACAGACCAAAAAACATTCATGTTGTGGGTAACAAATGGTCCCTAGATGTGAGAGTGAATGGTTGTCTTGTTTGTCTCTGTGTCCCTGTGATGGGCTTGTGACCTGTCCAGGGTGTCCCCCACCTCTCACAAAGTGACTGCTGGAGTTTGGCAGTCCTCCAGGTCTTGGACTTAAAAAGTAAATGAATGGGTTGTTGTATTAAGTATTTATGAGTAGTGTTCCTATGAGGGTTTTGCTTTCAGTGCACAGCGATGTCCACTGGAGAATTACTCAGGAGTAAGTTAGACTATCCACGCCGATCCAATGACTGCCATCTCAAAATCATTCTTCTTCTTCTTTTAGAAAACCGTTTTGACTTGATGTGTTCAGAGACCAGAACCGAATCTAAACATGGGCACAGTATACCTCAGGCTTCAGTTCTACATCATCACATCATCTGCAAAAAACGATACACACACACAGTGCAATGATGCTGTCTTTCACGTGACAGTGTGAAGATAAAATGAGTTGCATTTCTTGTAGAATGCTTCATATGAACGTTCTTTCATGTAGATCGGGGCTTTTTAATATATTTGTACAAGTGTTTAATCTGCAACACTGAATATAATGATGATAATAATAACACGGCACCTGCGAGCGAACGCTTGTGACACGTTAATTTGGAAAGCAACTATTTTAATAAAGTGCAGTATTTTTTATTTTTAACACATCTGTGTAGAATTGTCAGCACATTTGAACTTTAAAAATGCAAAAAAATTTAGACACTGTGGACAAAAAGAGCTGTAAAAACCTGATTTAATCGAGTCATTGTTAAAATCTTGGGTTGCGTTCATTTCAGGGTTTTTGTATTTCTGTGTGTGAATGCTGGGGACCGAATTGAGGAGGCTCACGGACCACTTCTGGCCCTCGACCCTTCTATTGATCAGCATGTATGAGTGATTTGAGTGACTTGGATATTTCCCACCACGTGGCCTTTGTTATAAATTAAATGGGTACATTTTGCGACGCCATCATGAAGCATCCCTTTAACACGTCGACGAGCCAGCTGGAGGCCACAGATCTGCTGCTTTGAACCCAACGCCTCGTTTCAACCAATAAGATTGTTTTTGATTTTCAGTATTACTCTGAGATGATCACTCAATGTTGCATCAGGTTTAGCTTTTTCTTTTACCTTTTTTTTTTTATTAAGATTGCAGAATTCTATCTTTAAGATCCTTAGGTCTTCACTCTTAAAGAGGAAAAAATGTATTTTAAACTTTTATTTGTATTTCATTTGTTGCATGCTTTAAAAGTTCTTGTATTATACTGATGTCTCACTGATAGGTGGTGAAAGACTCTGATAGGGTGGGTAGCTGATTGTTGGGATGTTTTTTTTTTTTTTTTTTTTTTTGTTTGTTTTCCTCCAAAATATATACCCAAAGATGTGTATATGTGCGTTAATGATTTGTTGGATGGAATCGATATTAGACCTTTGCGATTGTATTTCCTGTTCTATTGAGGCTCTGCAGAGCACAACCTGTTCAGCCGGCGACGCTTCAATCCCAGAGACTAAAGAGTTCGTCTCCTCTACAAGCACCTGCTGTGTGGATGGAAGCGCTGTCATTTAAAAAGTTTCAGGCCAACATGAAACTGTGTTGGACCCTTTCATGGAAACTCTGATTGGCTTTTAGTGAACAGCAGCTGCGTGTCAGCGCAGCGGTCGTCTCTTCTCATCCGAGATGAAGCTGCTGCGATCAGCTGGCTGCAGTCTGAACACATTTTGTAATCGGGCTCCTTATTCCTGAGCTCTTTAGGTCTTTAGAGAGAGAAGAATCGCCGAGCTGCTCCAGAAGAGATGTGCAAGGTCACAGACCTCCTTTTAAAATGATTGTATACTCTAAAGAAAGAAAGAAAGGACAAATGGTTTAGAAAAACTTTAGATTTAAGAATAAACAACAGAAAACTCAGGTTGTTCCCAGCAGCTGCGCGCTGCAGGAGTCGCATTGAAAAGTGTCTCGTAGTGAAACGTAGTTCCCTCTAAATGACCTCTCAGTACTAGTCTTGATTCTTTTGAGTGTCCCATTTAAATATAAAAAAAAACTAATTATTTCTCAATTTAAAATTAATAAAAAGATTAGTTTGAATAGTTTCCCCTGATTTATCTTTTTGTTTTTGCTAACTTTGTTTTTATGTCTCTTACAAAAAAATAGTACAAATGCTTCACACCACTTGATGCTCGTCGGCCCTTTTAGAATGTATTTTTGTGAAGAAAAGGGAAAAACGAGTTCCTGTTCGTGCTCGCCTGCTGCCACCAGCTGATGGGGGCGCTGCGTGACGGAGCAGGGGCCCCCCAAGTACCGCCGTGGGGTCCCGTCGTGCGTTGGGGAGCAAACAGAACCTCGTTTGTTCACTGCTGAGCGTCTGGCAGCGTCAGCTTGAACTTGAAGTCGTCCCTGCAGCAGCTGGTGGTCTGCAGGGCGAGCTCTGTGTTTGTGCGTCTGCGTTACCGAGGCAGAAATCCACTGAATGTATCCTCCTCCCAGTCCAAGAGGCAGGGCGAGCCAGCGTGGCCTGCTGGGTCTAGATGGTGCTGCTGATGCTCGTTTATCCAAACCGCTGTGTGTGTGCGCGCGTGATTATCAGTTTAACCTGTTTGTGTGTGTCGGCACGCCCTCTTAACACACGCTCACACATGAGGCTGAACGGATGTGCAGAAGTCAGGTCTTAGGTCTAAAGACGGCGGCGGAGACTAATATATTGGCCACATGCTGCTCCCTCTGCGCTCTGCGGACTTTAAACATTTCCTATGCAGTTCTTTTGTTTTTATGTTTTTCTTTGGTTTACGTCTAAATAAAGTTGTATTTCTTTGACTTCAAATGCTGCGTTTGCTTTTTACCATCACACATTTACTGTAGAGCACCTTAAATTCAGGACAACTGTCACAACTACAAACTGGAGAAATGACATTTCCTGCGAAAATGCAGTGAATGCTTATTACTGAAGAACTTGCTGAAGAAGAGCTGAAATGAGCTTAAAAACCTGCAGAGTTTGTGCTGAAAACTAGCCTAAATTAGAAGAAAGCAGAAGGGACACATGTTAATTGAATTTGGTTAAAACAGAAATGAGCACAAAAATTACTAAACTAGCTAAAAGCTGAAAAGGTAGAAAAGAGCTTAAATTACCAAAAGGAAGTGGGAAAAAATGGTATTTAAAAATGTAGAATTAACTGAAAAAGCTAAAGAATGGTATAAGACTGCTAAATAGTGGCTGAAACAAGCAGAAATAAGCTGACGGGAGCATAAGCTGAAATTAGGCTGAAAGTAGCAGAAATTACCACAAAAACTTGAATGTATTTAAAAATGAAACTAGCTCAAAAGTGTTAAAAACAGCTGAAAAGAGAACAAGCTTAAATTAGCAGAAGCAGAAAGAGCACGTTGGCCCAATTAGGCTGAATGAAGCTGAAATTGGCACAAAAGTAGCCAAAAGCTTAAATTACCAGAGCAAAGTGGATAGAGCACATTTTTGCTGAACGTTAGGCTGAATTTTTTTAAATTAGTCAAAAATGTGGAATTGGCTGAAAAAATCTAAAATTAGTATAAAAAAGCTAAATAGGGAGTGGCAGCGCAGAGGCTAGTGAAGGTGGACCTGTGATCAGAAGATCACTAGTCCTGGTACTGACATCAAAATGTGGGTGGGATAGGTGAAGCACCCACACCTGCCTCCACCCTCATTTCTTCAACTCTGGGCCCTTGAGCAAGGCCCTTAACCCCCACCATCTGCTCCCCCGGGTGCCCTAGACAGCAGCTCTCTGTTCCACACTGAGGGCTGTGGTAGCTCGGTGGTCTGAAGGACATAACAGCCAAGTCCTGCAACTTCGTTCCCTGTGCCTGAAGAAGGGAGCAGCCGAAAGAAGAAAAAAGTATAGAACAGCTAAATAGTAGCTGAAATAGCAGAAAAAGATTAAATTAGCAGGAAGAAGTTAAAAGAAGCACAAAAATGTTGTAGTTAGTAGAAAGGAGCACAAAACAGCTGAAAGTAGCTGAAAAAATGTTTGAATTAGCAGAAGGAAGCTGAAAGAAACTGAAGCAGAACAAAATGTGAAAGGAGCAGCAAAATGTAACGGATGTAAAGATTTAAAGGATGTAAAATGGGTTTATTTTCTGGGGGGGATGGCAGAAAAGGCAAAAAATTTCAAAAAGCTAAAGTTGCACCAATATCAAAAGTCAGCAGGATTGTCCTGAAGGAGCTAAAATGTTTTGGTTTATGATTTGTTGAAATATCTCAAAACTAGTGGAACGAGAAATGTGCCAAAAACGTACAGAAGAAAAATGGATCACAACAGAGTGAATGCTTCATAAACACAAGGCTGCTGTAGTTTGGTCTCTGTAGTTTGGTCTCTAGTTTCTTTATGCAGAGCTAAAGTATTTCATGCTTTTTGTTTTGTTTCCCTCTTAGACCGTTCGAGTTCACAGAATGACCACCTAAAGCAGCTCAAGGCAGAGGAACACTCCCTGTTTTAGGTGAAAACTGGTCCGGACAGTCTCTGGTTTCACTGGGGGATGGAAGTGAGCGCCTAATTTTAGGTAAAAACATTGTTGCTTTGCCTCTACCTCCACCTCAGGCTGAGTGGGAATACGTTACAAAGGTCAGTCAGATTGCGTGACTGCACTTTGGTCCATGCAGAATAAATAAAATAGGTCAGTGTGTCGATGCACAAAGTGTCAAGTAAAAAAAATGGTGCAAAGAAAACTAAGATTGTTTCTTTAATGATTAAATAAGCAGGTTTGTGATGTCATGCTGAGTCAGCCCTTTGAATCAGTAATACAGAAAGTGAGTTAACTTACTCTTGTAGTGAGAAGTTCAGTCAACTCTGAGTATCTTCACCTCGAGTTAAGAGCGTTCACACGACACCATGGAAACCACTGGAGATAAACCAGGTCTGTCAACATCGAGCCAAACTGGAAATTGATTAAAGGTGAATATTTATAGAAACAAACGGGGAAAGCTTGTAGCTCAAAAATGTTGCACACAAATCTGCTTTCGTCATCGATGACGCGTCTAAGACGAGATTCTTAAAACCATACGCTGATTTTAGAGTAAATCTTTTTAATTACAGAACCTGCTCAAGAAGCTTCTTTCTGATCCTGGAGTTGCTGTAAACTACAAACTACAGGTTTGTCACTTTCAGATGAGTGTCTGGTTATTTTCTGACTCCGCTGCAGAACGATGGGATCAGTTTACTCTTTAAATAATATTTTATGACCTTGCAATAAACTACATTTTTCTCCCCTACCTGCCTCTGAGCAGGAGCTGTTGCTGGAGGATTCTTCTAGAATAACCAGGAACCCTCAGAGCTGGTTTGAGTCCACTCAACTGATGTGGGCTGCTGTCGCCCCCTGGTGGGGAAAACATGTTTTGTCTTTTTCCTCTTCTGCCAACAAGGAAGCTAAAGATCAGCTAAAGCCTGAGGGTGTTCAGCTGCTTCTGCAGCTGCACAGTGTCTGGGTACTAAAATAAACTTCAGTTCTGAAAGAAATAACAAAAAACTGAAAACGAGACTTGATTTAGCCAGAAACTGTCGTCATAACTGCAAATATATACTGTAACTGGAATATTACCGTCTTTAATAGAAGGTTGTGATCCACCATGACTCATCCAGTTCTGCTTTGATTTGTGGAGAATTAAAAAAAGAAACGCAACTGGCTGAATATCGATTAGACCAACAGTGAGTTTTATTAATGCTGCCTCGAATGTATCAAAATCTGATGAATCAAGGCCGGCCAAGCGGCTGCTTATGGCCCAGGTCACTAGGGGCCCCCTAAGTGGATTTTATTTTATTTTATTTAGTAACGATTTTTATGTTTCTTGTTAGAAAGTCCACATTGTTTATATGTGGTTAGTTTGCTTGCTGAGCTAAGTTCTCTTTGCCTGCAACTTGTTTTCTTTGTGAATATCATGATTCCTACGTTTTTGAATGCACCGCGGCTGCTCTGAGCACTGTTCTGTGTAAAGTTCACTGCTGCTGCAGGAAAGGCTTTTTCTCTCCCTACACGGACATAGTTTTGTTTTTGGAGCATCTCTTGTTGGTTTCCTGATTTCCTGCTGTGTGTGGATGACGGAAGGTGAGTCTATCGATGTTATATTATTTAGTCTGGATGTTAACATCATGTTAATGTATATTTTAGTCATGCAGAAGTAAAGTTGCATGTAGTGTGCTGTTAAAGCTAATAAGCCAAGTCATGTTCTCCATGTGCCTCATGTGAGATGCTTCTTTACTTTATACAATATGTATAATATACTTTATATTGCCTTATTGAATATATTCCTTTGCCACCTTAGTTATCACAATATGTTTGTCTTGCCTATAGTAATAAGTTAATTAATAGTTGTTTGTATTGTTATTTCAGAAACACAACAAATAAATCAACTTGCCAATCAACAATACAATGAAACAATTTCTCAGTAGTGGAAATTAAACATATCTATTCTAGATATATAGATAATATGTACATAACATAAACATATAACTGTAACAATAATAAACAGTATTTCTGTTAGTGGTGGGAGATGTATGAAGCTATCTGAACATTACCAAAGTCAAAGTTTCTTTATTTGTCGTACCACGTGTACACAGGGTCCCAGTTACATCCAACAAAAATATAAAATGTAAAAGAGAATCAGTAATAAGATATAAGATCTGAACTAAGAAAAACATAAACTAAAAACACACTAAGCACTAATAGTACAAAAACAATACGCCGAACAGCAGCAGTACAATGTTCATTTAATTGATTATTGATTATGTACTGTAATTCAAGTTATGTGCTTTAAACGATGTGAAACATTGCATGTTATTAACGTTGAAAATGAAGACATCAGGTTTAATTTTTATTTATTTATTCAACTCCACAAACTGTATGTCACACAAACTGATAAACTGAACACTATTAAAACAAGTTAACTTTAAAGTAAATTAATAAACTTCTTCTCTGTCATCCTGGGTACTGACCTCATGTTGTTTATCTGGCTTGTTCAGGCTGTCACTCCTTTGCTTAATATAACGTAAAACATTGAATGCATTGAAAACAGAAGTGAGCGGAATTATAAGTGAATAGTTGATCAACATCTCTCTCTTCGATGTCCTCCTGCACCATCAAGCTTCGGGCCGGACTGACGTGTATACTTGTTCGGAACTGGTCTGCCTCTGGTGGAAGGGCAGCTTCTCGCAAGAAAAAATAAAACTCAGCTGGTTGTTGTGTAACCGAAGTAAACAGAAGCCAACATTAAGAACGTTGATTTACCTGCTGTATATCGGCTACTGAGGGCAGCATGGTGGCGCAACTGGTAGAGCTGCTGCCTCTCAGCGAGCAGGTCCCTGGTTCAAACCCCGGTCTAGGGGCCTTTCTGGGTGGAGTTTGCATGTTCTCTCCGTGCATGCGTGGGTTTTCTCCGGGTACTCCGGTTTCCTCCCACAGACCAAAAACATGCATGTTAGGCTGATTGGTAACTCTAAATTGTCCCTAGGTGTGAGTGAGAGAGTGAATGGTTGTTTGTCTCGTTTGTCTCTATGTGGCCCTGCGATGGACTTGCGACCCGTCCAGGGTGTACCCCGCCCCTCGCATAGTGATTGCTGGACATGGGCACCAGCGACCCCCGTGACCCAAAATGGAACAAACGGGTAAAGATAATGGATGGATGGATGGATATCGGCTACTGATTATCACCGGAGTACTAAGCCCAACATCATCCTCGTCTGTTCTGGTATCCAACTGCTTAGGCACCGTTCAACCTGAGGAGGTGAGCAGTGAGATGGTTTTAGGCAAAAGAACTAAACAATTTTACACAATGTATTTTAAGTGTGCAGCTGTCCGTTTAACATACATGTCAGAGTTGCATACATGTACAGTAGTTAATATGCATGTGTGGAAGTCGGCAGAAAGAGACGAAAAATATTTTGAGTCTCGATTTATTCTCTACGTCTTCCAACAACAAGCTCAGAAAAAAAACAAATGAATTACAACCGTTGATCCGCTCCATTTATATTCTGTCCCTTTCACAATAAGAGCACATTCTGACGTGAAATATATACATTTGTGTCCGTCACACAGGCCCCCCCACCTCGAACACACAGAATGTCACAAACACCAAAAACACAAATTGTGAAACCCATTATAGGTGTAAAACACACACCAAATAAATAAATTGATATACTTAACAGTAACGGCTAGGGAGTTTAATAAAGCGGCCACCACGGCTGCTCTTCACAGCGACAGGGGTTGAAAGTGAAGGAAACTCTCTGGACCGACTTAACTGTTCACCTGAGGGAGGCAACCCAGCTGTAGGGGGAAAACCTGGAAGAGTGGGCAAATAAACTGGGGGACGGCCACGACGAAGTGGCTGAGCCAACTCAACCGGGTCCCCCGGCAACACATGAGCCAGTTTCAAATGGTCCATGGAAACACTCTCTTGATTACCCCACAACTCCACCAAAAAAATTTTAGGTCCCCTCTCCAAAACACAAAATGGACCATCGTAAGGAGGCTGAAGTGGTGAACTGTGTGCGTCATGGCAGATAAATACATACTCGGCCGACATAAGGTCCTTCGGTGCAAACACCTGTGGAAGGCAGTGATGTGCTGCCAATGGGGCCACAGATCTATTTTTCCCTGTCAGGACTGCCCTACTCCCTTTGGGAGAAACTGAACCCGCCGGACCTGGAAGAAACTCCTCTTGTACCCTCAAAGGCTGGCCAAGGACCAATTCAGCTGAAGAAAACCGCAGGTCCTCTTTACGAAGTGAACACAGGCCTAGCAAAACCCAAGGCAGGTGATCCATCCAACCATTATCCACCAATGAGGCCCGCAATGCAGCCTTCATTGAGCGGTGGAACCTCTCACAAAGACCATTAGCCTGTGGGTGGTAGGCAGTAGTACAGTGGAGTTTAACCCTAAGGCTCTCTGCCACTGCAGTCCACAACTCTGAGGTGAACTGGGGACCCCTGTGAGAAGTTAAGTCCAATGGCACACCAAATCGGGACACCCATGAAGAGATAAATGCACGAGCCACATCAATCGAAGTGGTTGACAGTGGTACTGCCTCTGGCCACTGAGTGGTTCTGTCCACCATAGTTAAGAGATAGGTAAAACCTCTGGAAGGTGGAAGTGAGCCCACTAAATCCACATGCACATGCTCAAACTTCCCTTGGGGAATAGGAAACGGTTCCAGTGGAGTTTTAGTGTGCTGTTGCACCTTGGCACACTGGTAAGCTAAACAAGAAGCCGCCCATGTACGTACATCTCTACAGAGCCCTGGCCTCACAAACTTTGCTCCTACCAGTTTAACTGATGCTTTCACCCCCAGGTGTGAAAGGGAATGACCTGCATCAAAAACCCGCTGACACCAGCCACTAGGAACCAGAGGTCAAGGCTTGCTAGTCGAGACATCACAAAGAAGGGTTGCACCACACTCATGAAATGAAACACCCTTCAAATGCAAACTGGATTTGGCTGCCTTAAAGGCCAGAATACCCAGGTCTGTCAGTTGGTCTGTGGCCATGGTCAGAATCAGAATAAATTTTATTGGCGTCTGGTTCCACCGGAGAAAAGTGAAAGAAAAAAACTGGTGAGGTAATCAACTCCTAAATGCACAGAATCAACCCTTGATCTGGACAGACAGTCAGCCACCAGGTTATTCTTGCCAGCCACATACTGAATGTCCGTAGTAAACTCTGAAATGGCGGACAAATGCCTTTGTTGTCGTGACGACCATGGTTCAGAAACTTTTGCCATATCAAAAGTGAGAGGCTTATGGTCAACAAAAGCAGTAAAGTCCCCGCCCTCCAACATGAACTGGAAATGCCGTGTTGCCAGAAAAAGAGCTAACGGTTCCCTATCAAAGGTGCTATATTTTTATTCAGCATCCTGGAGTTTCCTACTAAAAAAAGCAAGGGGTTGCCATGCACCATTCACCCATTGTTCACAAACTGCCCCAACTGCATAATCAGAGGCATCAGTTGTCAGAGCCTCAGGAGCCACTGGAGATGGATGGGCCAAAAGTGCAGCATTAGCCAAAGCCTCTTTGGCATCAGTGAATGCCTGTACCCTCTCAGGGGTCCACTCTATTTGCCGGTCCCCTTTTTTGCCTCTAAGTGCTTCATACAAGGGGTACATAAGATGAGACGCCCGTGGGATGAAACGGTTATAAAAGTTCACCATCCCCAAAAACTCCTGCAGGGGCTTCACTGAGGGAGGGCGAGGAAAAACTAAAACGGCTTCAACCTTGGCAGGTAGGGGAACCACCCCTTGAGCAGACACTCTGTGTCCCAGGAACTCAACAGCAGGCAGACCAAACTGGCATTTAGCTGGGTTAATGATCAAGCCGTGCTCACTGAGCCGAACAAACAGCTGGCGAAGGTGCACCATGTGTTCTGCCACCAAGGGACTAGCCACCAATATATCATCCAAATAGACAAACAAAAACACGAATCCATAAGTCGCTGGAATGTCTGCGCATGAAGGACATCTGTAAAAACTCAAAAAGACCAAAAGGTGATATAACTGCAGTTTTTGGTTCATCTAAAAAACCGATGAACCAACTGTAGTGATACAATGTTCCACCCTATGTTTAGCTATGGTAGCAGAAAAGGTGGGAACTGTCATAGCAGGAAACTCTGACAACAAATGCTGATACTCATCACCTGTGGGCAAGCATGTTAGCAAGAGGTTGATGGGCAGGACCTCCAAGTTTACAGGGGTAGGTATCAAAAGACACGGCATCGATTAAGCAGCTATTAGCAACATGCACTAATAACCTGAAAGCACATAAAGAATCAGCACCCAAAATAGGTACAGACAGAAGCGATTACAAAGTCCCACTGAAGATGACGTCCGTTGAAACACACAGTCACCAACCTCGATCCAAAAGTTTGAATGGGGGTGCCATTAACCGCGTCCAGCAGGGGTCTTTTACTTTAACACTAGGCATCTGTAGATGAAGCTGGTATAATGCTCCGCTGTGCACCCGAGTCCACCAGGAAATGCTGTCCAGAAACCTCGTGTATGATGAAAAGCAGCTTATCTGAGCTGCCAGCACACACAGCTGCTAGCGAGCGCTGGCCCTCTTGTTTCCCTGATGCATGGAACGAATACGGAGGAATGCAGCACTTCGCTTTTACTCCAAACTGGCGGTGGTAGCAAAGCACGTCGTCCTTCTGCCGCGCCGCCACCGCAACCATGGCATCAACAGCCTCCGCCCCCTTTGAGTCACACCTGGCAAAAGTGCCTGTAGTGCCTGGAAGCTAACAAAAGTCAGTCTGCTTCTTCAGCTAGGGAGCAATAATCCTTTGTCTGGATCAGCGGGGAGCTGGCCAGCACGGTGCGATCAGGTGGAGGAAGCTGGCGAAGAAACAGGTGCGTAAAAAGGAAGGAAACATCCCCTGAGCCAAGTAACGCCAGCATGTTCTCCATCAGCTCTGAGGGCTTGCGATCCCCCAAGCCACTCAGGGGCAACAAACTGTCAGCCCACTCCACGTCTGGCAGTTGTTAAAGCCGCAGCAGGTTTTCCTTGAGCGCACTATATTTGTTAGTGCTTAGTGGGTCGTGCAACAGACCCATCAGATGGCGGGTGGAACCAGAATCCAAAGCAGCAACGATGTGAAAGTACTTGGTCTCGTCTGTGGTTATCCCACAGAGATGAAACTGAGCTTCCACATGCTGGAACCATGGTTCTGGATCGTGTTGTCAGAACTCTGGAAGCTTAATAACGGCGGCAAGCACAGCAGATGCAACGGCGGCAGGACACGAGACCACAGCGGTTGGAGCCATATCTGCCTGGCAAAAAATTTGGTCCGAAAACACGGCTGATGAAGAAGCAGCGTCAGCATCTGGTGAGTTCTCGTTCGAAAACATGTTCAGATGTTCGGGGTCACCAATGTGGAAGTCGGCAGAAAGAGACGAAAACTATTTTGAGTCTCGATTTATTCTCTACGTCTTCCAACATCAAGCTCAGAAAAAACGAATGAATTACAACCGTTGATCCGCTCCGTTTATATGCTGTCCCTTTCACAATAAGAGCACATTCTGACGTGAAATTTGTGTCCGCCACACAAGCGCACGTCTGTCTTGACAGAGATTTTTAAGTCTCAGTCAGATCTAACTGGTTAAATAAAGGTTTAAGTAAAATATTAACATGCAGCCTCCAAACAGCCGATGCTCTAACACAAACTAGAACCCAGACATGGTTGTGTTTACAGTGTTAACACAGCTTAGCATAGCTAAGCTAACTCCTGCAGAGATGTGACATGCTCAAACCTGAACAGAGCATTCCAACTCACACACAGTTTACTCTGACATTGTTTAACAGGGGCGGAGCCTCGGTGTTCAACTGTCCCCCTCTTACAATAATAAATCATACTGGTAGGTCTGCATAGTTCATAGTTTTTTATTTTTTAAATAATTGGTAAAATATATATATATATATATATATATATATATATATATATATACTATTTTTATTTTTTCCTTCTTTACAAAAATCTGGTCTTTTCTTTTGTTTTAAATTGTAAAAACATCAATAAATGTTAAAAAACCATTAGCAGGTTGTTGTGGTTCTGGACACGTTTAATTTAGTGAATGAAGATTAAAAATTGGCTCTTTTGATCATAAAGGTTGCAAAACCCTGCACCATGAGAAGGTGCTGCTTATAGGACTGAGTTTGTTGCAGCTCCTCAGACCGATGACGTCTTTTGGATGAAAGACAAAACTTTACAACAAAGAATCTGTTGAGAGGACCTGACTCAACCTTGTTAGGTGTTGCTTTAAAACAGGAAATTCCGTGGATTCTTCACATTTTTGCGCCATGAGTTTCGTCAAGCTACAAACTGACCAACTAATGTTTTATGTGAAGAAGACACAGACTTTAAATAACAACTAAAAACTTAACCATATAATGAATTACTTCTAACCACTGGAATTTAAACAATAGCATGACAGTAGTGCCTCGCTACTTCGCGGTTCATTTATCGTGGACTGCTCTATTGTGGTTTTTCAAAATAAGAGTGGACTTGACACACAATTGGCTGACTGATGGATGAACTGCATGATTGGCATGAAATTTTTATGTAAAATAAATTAAGTATTTTAAACTATTTAGCCCCTGCTGCACATCTGTGCAGCTCACAGCTGCAGGAGAAGCTTCCTCCTGCAGCATGTCATAATCTCTGCTCTGCAGCGGAGAAGTGGGCGTGGCCGAGAGCGCTGGCAGGTGGCAGAGCAGCAGAGGCAAGAGCTGAGTTCATGGCATTCTGTGCTCTTTTAGAGCGTTTAGAGTTTCTAAACATTGTTTAGAATATTGCAAGA
>NC_056516.1:8088791-8089852 GCF_014905685.2 Nematolebias whitei | reverse complement strand
TTTTAGAGCGTTTAGAGTTTCTAAACATTGTTTAGAATATTGCAAGAGTCTGGGAAGGGTTTAAAATATGGGGCGTCTGTCATGATTCATGTTTTCTGGACTGTTTATGTCATGTTTCCTTTTTTTTGTTGCTCTCCTTAAACTCCTATCACTTAACACAGCTCACCTGTGTCTGCCTAATTATCTCAAGCTGTTTAAAGGCCTCTCTCAGCCACTGCACCAGTGCCAGATTATCTGAAGCTTTCAGCCAAAGAGATCCAGCCTTTTCAAGCCAAACCAAGCTCTTTAAAGAACCTAACCCATTTCTGCCTTTCTGAACCCCAGTTTATGCCTGATCCTTGACTCATTTACAAGAGAGACCTGATTTCAACAAAGAATGATAACAATGGACAACGGCAACAACAATAGACAGTTATAAAAAGTCATACAATTTTTTTTTTACAAATAAGATGGCAAAAATAACAAAAACAGCTAGATTATAAGGCGAATGTAGAAAACTAAAAACAGGAACATGTCTGCATTGGTCTTTGCCAGGAGTCCAACAGATTCTTAAAGCCACTTAGAGATGTCAAGGTCAAGAGCTTCAGATCTTTTTGCAAGATATTCCAGGAAACAGGAGCAGAGTAGGAGAAGGTCCTTTTGCCAAGTTCAGTCCTCACTGAGGGAACACTGCAGGTAATAATGTCCTGAGAGCGCACACTGTAGCTGCACTCACTCAGAGACATGTAGGAGGAGATGTATGAAAGCAGCAGACCAAGAAGTGATTTAAAGATGAAAATGTACCAGTGAGAGAGTCTGTGTGAAGTTAATGATGTCCAGTTAACCAGTGAATACAGGGTGCAGTGGTGGGTACGATAATCACAGCCAGTTATGAATCTTAGTGCATCATGATAGACAGCATCCAATATCTATAGGGTTCTTGTAGGAACATTCATGTAAATAATGTCACCGTAATCAATGGAGGGAAGGAAGGTCACAGTTACAGGGGGTTTCCTAGCATTCAAAGTTAGACAGGATCTGTTTCTGAAAAAGAAACCCAGTTTAACTTTCAGTTTCTTTAC
>NC_056516.1:8084215-8088691 GCF_014905685.2 Nematolebias whitei | reverse complement strand
GCAGTTGTGCATTTATTCCTCATTTGCCAAAAACTCAACCAATCAGTGTCTTAGCCAGATTTTCTCACTGTGGCCCAAAGATGGTCTCTCCTGTGCAGGAGGTCAGCTAGCTCTGGAGTAAACCAGGGGCTTGTAAGTATCCTGCCCTGCACCCTGCCTTCCTCTCCTCTACACTCCTAATTGGCTCCAGCTGCTGATGATCAACTCAACACCCTGGAGGAGTATAAGAAGATTCAGGAACCACTCTGCAGGCGCTGGGACATTGTCTACCAACGGTAGTTGTGTTCTGGCCAGTTGTTCTGTGATATTAGTGAAAACTAATATTGTGTTTTTTCTCTGCGCTTCCTCAGAGTTTGGATCTTGCTATTACCTGCCCTGCTCGAGTTCCATATGAACTGTGACTCCTCCTGCCTCTCTACAATTGCTGGATGCCTTCCACCACTTGCCTAAAATCTACTTGTTGCTTCACCTTGTGCCACTGGACACCATCTGGACAAAAACCATCTCCTTCTGTTTCCTGCTACAAACCATAAGAACTATTCTACAAGAAATCCTCATCCAACCACAGCCCTTTAAAGTACCGCTCTCTCCCCAGGTGTTCCTGTTCCCTTTATGGATGTCTTATTTATCACAACCCTGTAAATAAACACTGTAAACTATTATCTGAGTCGTGGTCTCTGTTCAGTTCTGGTCTTTCGCCTGGGTACACCCGCATTCATAACAGGGCTGTCTCGTCCCTTTATTCTGAACTGATGAAAAGGAGCATGTTTGTTCACAAAATAAATGAAACTATTATGAAACTAGTTCCAAGCAGAGTTCACGTCATCATTTAATAGAATACGATGCCAGTCAAAGTGGGATAGATCCCAGAGGAATGACTGTTCACAAAAACGTTTCAAATCCCTTTTTTTAATTAATCTGGGCTTAGAAGGTGGAAGTTTAATGTTTCTGAGAGCCGCTATTACAAAATGTCAGCAAATACACCTGTACCAGGGAATTTGTGAGACAAATTTGTTAGAAACAGTTCTAAGATGGAAGACTTTTCAGGACGCTTTTTGTTTAGTGGGAGAGTCGATCAATTGGGTTAGATTGAGAAGACGGGCAACATTCCTCAAATTTATCAGAGGGGGTCGACTTATCCCAGTCAATGTTGAAATCTCCTGCCAAAAAATTTATTTGAATTTTAAATTTCCAAGGAATCGGGGAGGACAGAGCCTCAGGTGTTGCTGAGGGGGGACAATAACAATCCACTACAGATAAAATCTGTCGTCCATTCACTCTGATGTTTACAGCTAAGGCCTCAAACTGGTTTGGAATTGTTTTAGCAGACACAAGACTAGCAACCAGAGAATCTCTGATGTAAATAGTGACTCCACCCCTTTTTTTTTATCACAGTGATAGATGTTAAATCCATTGATTACCAGGTCATTATTCAGTACAGATTTGTTGAGCCAGGTTTCAGAGATGAAGATTACATCTGCCCCAGAAGAACTGACCAGAATTTTCATGGCATCAAGTTTTCTCAGAAGGCTACATGTGTTTACATGCAGAAAATGAAGTCCTGCCATGTTTTTAAAGTAATTTGGTGTGCTGTAATTAGTAGGGGGTCCAGGGTTGGGCTTAATCCCCGAGAGCAGTAACATTATTATTATACATTTTCTTGAGTTTTTCTTGACTGATGTGTAATTACAGGAGTTAATGACACAATCCTTGAGTTTAAGACCCATTTGTAGGCAGCAAGTGGAGACAAGAGTTTAAAATAAAAATAATTTATTTTAAACAGCAAAACAAAAAGCTGACTTGGCAGCAAAAAAAAACTTGGGACTGAAATCAGACAAAACACAAGAACAGGCAGGCGAAACAGGACGGGTACAGACTCGGACGGGAACTCGAAAACAGAGCTAGGTGGACCGTGTAGTCTGTGTAAAACAGGACAAAACAATGACCGGACAATGAGTGGAGGAGAGAAAGGCTTTTTATAAGACAGAGGCAGAGTGAGTAATGAGAGCACCTGGGCAGGTGGCTGATGAGAGACAGGTGTGAATGATAAAGACTGAGGACTGGAGAAGCAGACTGAGGAGTGAGTGGAAAGTGACAGAAAACAGAATCAGAAACAGAATCACACAAAATTATAAAGAGCAGAATGACATAAATACAATAAGCAGAAATGGGGAAGACAGAAATACCAGACAGCTAGGGGGCAGACTGTGACAATTAATAGTGCGACTATTAGCCCCCATAATTGAACCATGAGAAACATTAATGAAGACGCGATCATTCAGAACCTAAAAACAGTGAAAGTTGCAGTGATGGGCAGATCCAGGTGTATTAACAAGATTCAGTGACTCCAGATAGTCTGAGATCTGAAAATAATGACAATAATATAAATGGTGCAGAAAAGTCTCAGACCATAAAATGTCACAAATCAAATGGGCAAATAAATCTGACGAGGTGGCCCAACTGCAGTTTGAGTTGGGTTGAGGGGGGCTCCGCACCCCCTGTGAAGATGGATAGATGCTCCCATGAGAAACAGAAGCTGGGTCCAGAACCAACAGGCAGAAACGGATAATTCACAGCAAATAGCAGAGCGGGCTGCCAGAAAATCCTCCTGAAATGAAAGGCATGGTCCTAGTTCATTTCAGGCCAACAGGGGACAGCAACGTGATCTGGAATAAAAATAATTTATTATCCAGGTGAGTTTGGATGGAGGCCTACAGCAACTCCGATACAATCTGATTCTGAACTCCAGACTTCTCTCGAGCACCACACAGCACTGCTCCGTTGCGCTTCACTCCGCTTCTCTGCACGTCACCTCCGCATCCCACAGCAGGAGAGGCACCGCCGGTGAAAAACGACAAGACTGACCGAAGAGGCTGAAGTTGTTACTGGTCTGGTTCTGCTCCAGTCCGGTTCCGGCGCTCCACAGCACGAGAGGCTACCTCCGGTGAACAATGATGAGACTGACCGAAGAGGCTGAAATGGCTGAAGTCGTCCCTGGCCCAGTTCTGCTCCGGTCCGGTTCCGGCGGCACTTCAAAGCATCGGAGCGTCTTCTCCAGGCGAAACACAGCGATTCCCACGGAGGTGGACAGTCCTTCGTTTAAAGATAACGGGCTTCTCACTGAAGCTGAGACCAGCTATTTCGAAGACGAAGTCCCCCACAGCCAACTCGGTTCGGTTCTGGTCCTGTTCGTGGGACACAGGTACAATTCCCCACACCAAATGAAGACACCACGAGGGCCAGTCCAGCTGAAAACTAGCGAAAAAGCCAGCAAAATACCACCCAGCGATCCTTGTTGGAACCAGGTAGAACCACAAAGGTCCAGATGAGAAGTTTGTTGGGGTCCAGAGAGAGAAAAAAACCACTGGACTTTTATGCGATGACTCCCCAGCTCGAGGGGTCACTTGGCCGGCAAGGTGCGCTCAGAGTGACCGGTGGGTTGGGAGCGGCCGGGCCTGGACCAAGATAATTTTTTGGACGGTTCCGTCCGGCTCTCTGAGTCACTGAACACCAAATTCAGTTGGAAGGGGACCAACTTTTGTCCGGTTCAAAAAACGGGTCAGGTTGATGATAAATGACTGCAGAGAAGCCTACTCCTCTCTCAAACCATCGTTCCTCTCTGTCCAGGATGTGAACATCTTCATCCCTGAAAGAGTGACCACTGGCCTGGAGATGAGTGTAGACCACAGAGTCCTGGCCTGATGATGTTGATCTTCTGTGCTGGCCCATCCTTTTGGCCAGTGGTTGTTTTGTTTCCCCGATGTAAGACTGATCACCCTCCTGACACTGAACAGCATACACAATATTACTCTGTTTGTGCCGGGGGACTGGATCTTTGGGATGAACCAGTCTTTGCCGTAATGTATTTTGGGGTTTAAAAGCCACCGGGACGTTATGTTTAGAAAACAAACGTCTCAGTTTCTTTGAAGCTCCTGCAACATACAGAATGACCAATGGTCTGGGTCTGGGGGCTTCTCCTTTTCACCTGATGGAGTCCTGCTTGGGTTTCTTCTCTGCTTTTAGGAAGGTCCAGTTAGGATATCCACATTGCACAGGGATTAAGTTGTGCACGTTCTTAATAGAGAGGAACAATAGTTTGAGAGATGAGTCAGGGAAGCCATCTTTGTGACGAGAAACCATCATTAAACAGGGGTGGAGACCTCCGGGTTCAACTGTCCCCCTCTTACAATGCTGTTACTGCTATTATCACTCAGCCCTCTGTGAATAGCAAGTGGCCATTAGGTAATTAACGATCAGTCGCTAAATGATGGTCCTCCTTTATTCATGTGAACAGCTAGTTCTGGCTGTCACCAACAAACTGTTTGATCCACTATGAGAAGATGCTGCTTATAGGACTGAGTTTGTTGCAGCTCCAGACTGAAGAAGTCTTTTGGATTAAACACTAAACTTTTTAACAAAGAAGAATCCATCCAGAGGACCTGAATATTACCTACCTGGATTATTGTGCATCAAGAT
>NC_056516.1:8081943-8084115 GCF_014905685.2 Nematolebias whitei | reverse complement strand
CGGAACTGGTCTGCCTCTGGTGGAAGGGCAGCTTCTCGCAAGAAAAATAAAAACTCAGCTGGTTGTTGTGTAACTGAAGTAAACAGAAGCTAACATTAAGAACGTTGATTTACCTGCTGTATATCAGCTACTGATTATCACCGGAGTACAAAGCCCAACATCATCCTTGTCTGTTCTGGTATCCAACTGCTTAGGCACTGTTCAACCTGAGGAGGCGAGCAGTGAGATGGTTTTAGGCAAAAGAACTAAACAATTTTACACAATGTATTTTAAGTGTGCAGCTGTCCGTTTAACGTACATGTCAGAGTTGCATACATGTACAGTAGTTAATATGCATGTGTGGAAGTCGGCAGAAAGAGACGAAAAATATTTTGAGTCTCGATTTATTCTCTACGTCTTCCAACAACAAGCTCAGAAAAAAATGAATGAATTACAACCGTTGATCCGCTCCGTTTATATTCTGTCCCTTTCACAATAAGAGCACGTTCTGACGTGAAATATACATTTGTGTCCACCACACAGCCCCCCCCACCTCGAACACTCAGCATGTCACAAATACCAAAAACACAATTGTGAAACCCATTATAGGTGTAAAACACACACCAAATAAATAAATAAATGATATACTTAACAGTAACGGTTAGGGAGTTTAATAAAGCGGCCACCACGGCTGCTCTTCACAGCGACAGGGGTTGAAAGTGAAGGAAACTCTCTGGACCGACTTAACTGTTAACCTGAGGGAGGCAACCCAGCTGTAGGGGGAAAACCTGGAAGAGTAGGCAAAGAAACTGGAGGACGGCCACGACGAAGTGGCTGAGCCAACTCAACCGGGTCCCCCGGCAACACATGAGCCAGTTTCAAATGGTCCATGGAAACACTCTCTTGATTACCCCCCAACTCCACCAAAAAAAATTTAGGTCCCCTCTCCAAAACACAAAATGGACCCTCGTAAGGAGGCTGAAGTGGTGAACGGTGTGCGTCATGGCAGATAAATATATACTCGGCTGACATAAGGTCCTTCGGCGCAAACACCTGTGGAAGGCAGTGGTGTGCTGCCAATGAGGCCACAGATCTATTTTCCCCTGTCAGGACTGCCCTACTCCCTTTGGGAGAAACTGAACCTGCCGGACCTGGAAGAAACTCCTCTGGTACTCTCAAAGGCTGGCCAAGGACCAATTCAGCTGAAGAAAACCGCAGGTCCTCTTTACGAACTGAACGCAGGCCTAGCAAAACCCAAGGCAGGCGATCCATCCAACCATTATCCACTAATGAGGCCCACAGTGCAGCCTTCATTGAGCAGTGGAACCTCTCACAAAGACCATTAGCCTGTGGGTGGTAGGCAGTAGTACGGTGGAGTTTAACCCCAAGGCTCTCTGCCACTGCAGTCCTCAACTCTGGGGACCCCTATGAGAAGTTAAGTCCAATGGCACACCAAATCGGGACACCCATGAAGAGATAAATGCATGAGCCACATCAATCGAAGTGTTTGATGACTGTGGTACTGCCTCTGGCCACTGAGTAGTTCTGTCCACCATAGTTAAGAGATAGGTAAAACTTCTGGAAGGTGGAATTGAGTCCACTAAATCCACATGCACATGCTCAAACTTCCCTTGGGGAATAGGAAACAGTTCCAGTGGAGCGTTAGTGTGCTGTTGCACCTTGGCACGCTGGTAAGCTAAACAAGAAGCCGCCCATGTACGTACATCTCTACAGAGCCCTGGCCACACAAACTTTGCCCCTACCAGTTTAACTGATGCTTTCACCCCCGGGTGTGAAAGGGAATGACCTGCATCAAAAACCCGCTGACACAGCCACTAGGAACCAGAGGTCAAGGCTTGCTAATCGAGACATCACAAAGAAGGGTTGCACCACACTCATGAAATGAAACATCCTCCAAATGCAAACTGGATTTGGCTGCCTTAAAGGCCAGAATACCCAGGTCTGTCAGTTGGTCTGTGGCCATGGCCAGAATCAGAATAAACTTTATTGGCATTGCACCGAGATACAACGCGAATATGTACGTACAGTCGTCTGAAGATGTGTAGAGTGCACGAAGCTGCGGCTATAAATAATTAGCGTGGCCCTCTTATTCTTATTCAGAATAATATTTTGCTTAGATGAGAAAAGGAAAGAAAACATGAGGAGAGATGGTATAAAAAAAAGATCTCTCAC
>NC_056516.1:8079526-8081843 GCF_014905685.2 Nematolebias whitei | reverse complement strand
AAAAAATGAGAGCGGACAGGAAGCGGCACCATCCATTTCAGTTGGAAACGTAAGCACCGAAGTCAACTCTGGAGTAAACATTCATGCTAGGAGGGTTAGCTACAGCAGCTAGGGAGCACAAGGAGCAGAACCGAGCAGTGCTCAGCCAGTTGGAAGAAACGTGAGTGACGACGTCAATAACAACAACAGTGAAGTCTGTGGTAACATTACAGCTGAGAGGAGGAATGTCAACAGGCCATTCCAGCCTAGTGACCTTGGCACAGAAAACCCCGAAAGACCACTTCTGAAGGGTTTTCCTTCACACATGTTCTCTGGGATAAAAAGGTCATTCTGCAGTTCATGGTATGGGCGTTTTACCTGGCTGGAGTATTCAGTTCAGGCAGATGCTGCATACTGCTACCCATGCAGAATGTTTCAGGGACAAGGATCCAGAAACAGTGATCTAACTTTCAGTGTGACTGGTTTCCACAACTGGAAGCATGCTGTGGAAGCTGGAAAGGGACTAAACAAACATGCTGCTTCCAAAGAGCACTTAGCTTGTGAGGCTATGTGGAGGGACAAGGAAAGACGAACTCACACAAACAAGGAAATCTCAACATTAATTAACAACGATCAACTGCAGCGCAACAGATATTATCTATCTGCAATTATTGATGTTGTGGAGTTCCTTGCTGTGAACCAACTGCCTTTTAGAGGTGACCACGATGCATACAGTGGCATGAATGAGGATGGATGTGGACTATTTTTGTCTTTATTTGAGTTTGCATTAAGGAAAGATGCTGAATTAGCAGGGATATCAAAAACGATCCCTCGCAATGCAACATACACAAGTCATGACATTCAGAATAACCTAATAGATGTGATGAGTGCTTTAGTAAGAGAGCACATAGTGAAAGAAGTTGGTGAATCATTTTACACATTAAAAGCAGACGGAACCAGAGATCCAACAGGGAGAGAGAATATATCCATAATTCTCCGTTTTGTGAACAAACTGTCCGAACCAACTGAGCGCCTCCTTTCAATAGCCACTGCTGACCAAGGAGATGCAGTTACACTGACTGACACCATCATAGAAGAACTGACCAGAGCTGGCCTGAAACCTGAGAAAATCCTCAGTCAGGTGTATGATGGTGCCTCACTCATGTCAGCCAGCACCGCATCATGTGAAAATTCGTTTTCCACTCTTAAAAATGTCTTCACAGAGCATCGCCAAACTATGCTTCATCAACGCAAGGCAAATCTGATCCAGTTGGCATTTGAGAAGGACTTGACTCGGAAATTTAGGAATGAATGGAAGGACAGTGTTTTGAGAAGGTTTCACACACTATACAAACGCCGCCTGCCACTCTACTAAAGGTGGAGTAAACCCCTTTCTAGTTTCCCCCACCCCGCCTCCCTCACACATGAAATGGTGTTTCTTGCAGGCAGAAGAGTAAAACTTCTTTGTTTTGCTCCTTGTGCTCCCCAGTTGTTGTAGTTAAACCTCCTAGCATGAATGTTTACTTCAGTCACAGTGTTCAGCCTGAAACTTGTGCTTATATTTATCACTGTATGTTTATGCTTATGTTTGACTTTTAATTGAATGAACACAGCTCTACAGGTTGGGTTGTCTTGTTCTTTTTTTTTTCTATTTTTGCTTAGATTTTGTGATTTTATTGAGATTGTTTCTTCACAGCACTGTATTAGGGGTGGTCACAGAGCCGCTGTTCAACTTGAAGCAAATAAAATGTTTGTTGAAAAAAATATGCCCCCTTGAAAAAATAGAATGCCCCCCCCTTTGAATAGTTTCTGCAGCCGGGTCTGGTCTGGGGGCTCCTCTTTTTCACCTGATGGAGTCCTGCTTGGGTTTCTTCTCTGCTTTTAGGAAGGTCCAGTTAGGATATCCACATTGCACAGGGATTAAGTTGTGCACGTTCTTAATAGAGAGGAACAATAGTTTGAGAGATGAGTCAGGGAAGCCATCTTTGTGACGAGAAACCATCATTAAACAGGGGTGGAGGCCTCTGTGTTCAACTGTCCCCCTCTTACAATGCTGTTACTGCTATTATCACTCAGCCCTCTGTGAATAGCAAGTGGCCATTAGGTAATTAACGATCAGTCGTTAAATGATGGTCCTCCTTTATACATGTGAACAGCTAGTTGTGGCTGTCACCAACAAACTGTTTGATCCACTATGAGAAGATGCTGCTTATAGGACTGAGTTTGTTGCAGCTCCAGACTGAAGAAGTCTTTTGGATAAAACACTAAACTTTTTAACAAAGAAGAATCCGTCCAGAGGACCTGAATATTACCTACCTGGATTATTGTGCATCAAGAT
>NC_056516.1:8073393-8079426 GCF_014905685.2 Nematolebias whitei | reverse complement strand
TCCAGAGGACCTGAATATTACCTACCTGGATTATTGTGCATCAAGATTTTAAATCAAATGTTTCTCCTTGTCCAGAGGGCTGTGTTGTTCAGCTGTGTGTCAGTAGCAGTCAGCTGCAGTTTCCTTCCTTCAAAACTTGATGTCAGCAGCGCTCCATTTCACCTCACTGGGAGCCATGGTTTATAGATCTGTGGTACAAAATGCACAGTTTCTGCTGTGTGGTGCTTGAAATAGCCTGCATGTTTTGTAAATTACACTGTGAAACATAAATGCAATGGAGAATCCTCTGTTTTATTCTGGAATGGGGAAGTTGGAGGCAACAAAAGGAGTGTGTTCATGTGTACTGCAGGATTTCAGAATTTCATTGACAAAATATAACATATATCTCCTGAACCTGGAAATGGAAAAACAGGAGAAAAAGAAGACCTGTATGTGCGACCCCCCCACCCCCACCCCAACAGATGGTTGGGAGGTCTTCGCAGTGTGTGCATCCACATCTACTGTATGTGTATGAGTGTCTGTCCTGTAGGAGGCTCTCAGAGGAGCCAATTAGTCGTAGCAGACTGAGAAGAAACCCCCAAATACACCCAGACTGTTTGACTTTGTTCATCAGGAGCACCAGTCAGCTCCAGTAATCATTGACATATTTAAACGACCAGTTTTCAAGGACTGAGAACACGGTTTAAACGGATAATACACAAACTTTTACAAAAATAATGTTTCCAGAAATTTTCTTGTCCTACTAATTCACGTAGGGTCACCCTTTACGTATATCTTCCAGATACTGTAGCTCCTGTTTGAAGCTGAGTTCAGTTTTGTTGAATGAGACGAGGGGTCTGACTCCACAGCAGTTCTGGTTGGGTAAGTTGAACTAGTTTTACAGAGGCTCTCAAGTGTAAAAGGGGAGCACCATCTAGTGGGCTGATGTAAAAAATAGAAGGTTTTGTACAAAAAAAATAACTTATTGAGAGGAATGTTTCACTCATTCTCTAGTTCGTTTCCTCACTTCTAGGAATCCACAATGTGAGGAGAGTATGTTCATTCTGTGTCTAAATCTGCAAATATGGACGTAGGATCAATGATGGACTGGGGATTCATGTGTTACTGTAAATGACAAAGCTCTGTACCAGTTCATACACAATGAAATGAAGTCTATACTACATCTACCATGGCAAAAACAGGAAGGATTGCCCTCTGATGTACATGGTGAAATGTGATATTTTTGGACAGTTTTGGATTTTATATTATATTTCACCCTATAAAATCATTTAACCTGCCATGTTTCATGCCGGGTTTTTTTTCAGCACAACCTCCCAAATGTGAATTTCAAGTTGTTGTTTTTTTCATTCTTGACCTACTGTATAAACACAATAGAGCTAAAATATAAATAAATAAATACAAAAAACATAAAAGCTGTGTAGGAAAAATATAATTTTTGTTCAAAAACCAAAAGTACCAACAAAGTATGGCAGAATGTGCAAAGTATAGAATCATCCATCCATC
This sequence comes from Nematolebias whitei, assembly GCF_014905685.2. Lineage (NCBI taxonomy): Eukaryota > Metazoa > Chordata > Actinopteri > Cyprinodontiformes > Rivulidae > Nematolebias > Nematolebias whitei. The sequence goes on along the minus strand of NC_056516.1, from coordinate 8,077,923 downwards.
CATTATTTTTACCTACGTCTTCCTTTCAGGGTTATATAGGGTCACTGGAGCTCGTATCCTGCAGTCACTGTGCTGGAGGTGGGGGACACCCTGGACGGGTCTCCAGTCCATTACAGGGACACATAAGCCCCTCTCTCCACGTGCGTGGCTTTACTCAGCTCACATAGACTCAGCATTGGTCAAATGTGTCTCCATTACCTGTCACTGCTTGGTTTTTGGAAACACCTCAGTCGCAGTTCCAGCCGAGCCGAGGAAGCTATTGACGTCGGCAAACTGCAGCCATTGATTGGTCCATGGATTGATGTCACTATGAGCCAAGACGGTACTTGCAATTTCCTCCTGAAGTGTTATTTTCATTCCAACCTTTGAGTGTAGTGTACGTAGCTGAGATGGACAGTTGCAAATCACTGGTTATTCTGTGGTCGAATGATGAGGTGCAAACCTTTGTCACTTTTGTCAGATGAGTGGGGGCTCGATGGAGCCACGAGGTACGAGCAAATATAGCGGGAGGTGTTGGAGAAACCATCCTCCCGCAGCTACACTCGCACTTACAGTGTCATGACAACAACAAAGTCCATGCTCAATAATCCAGGTATATAATCCAACATTTTTCAGTCAGGTCATCTGGACAGTTTTTTTTTTTTTTTGGTGCTGAAACATTTCGTCTTCGATCCGGAAGGCTTCTTCAGTCAAGGAAACACACAACAAAACTGATTCTTCCCCCCTGATAAAGTCTTCTGGATTGATGGCGAAACTTTTCAGCACAAAAAAAGAAACTGTCCAGTAGGGGTTGAACGACTACATACATAATTTTTGAACTCGACATTAACATAATAAAACTCGAGTAGAACTCGAGTAGTTGATGACGTCATAGGATCTCAAGATGAAAAAATAAATAAAAAATAAAACCACAAAAAAAATGTCATTTATTATTTACAAAAAAAAGACCAACAAAACATTGGGAGAGTATATTATGCTCCTACCATTTATCATACTGCAAATAATTTACAAGAAAAACAAAACTATTAGTTGTTATTATTAAGCTGCAAAAGTGAAAGAAACGTGCAGCACGTCAAAAACTAAACTAAAAACAGTGGAGTGGACGACCACCCCGCACCACCACCAGCTGTGGTGCGCAATAGGTTTAGGTTTAGAGATTAATATTTTTTGCTTTTAGTTTGTGAAACAAGGTCAGAAGGAAGCTGGTTTTGGTTCTTGGACTGCGGTGTTGCACCATATTCTGTGACCTGCAACAGTGCATGCAACACCGCCCCCTACGGTCACAATATACGGTGGTCACAGAATATGGTATAACACCGGTTCGCAAAAACGGTCAGGAAGTTGATTCAGTTTCTGTTTCCTTACGGTAGTTGAACCGGAAGATTCATCTTTAGTGAAATATTTTCATATTATTGATGCATTTCTACCTGTTTGTCAAGACTGGACCTGCTCCACTCAGTCCATCTGCTGGGAGGAATCCATTTAGTAGCTTCTACTACTTTGTAGTAGCCCGGTGCAGATCACGTGACACAATGACGTCACTGCGAATACTCGACGTGAAATTTAAAAACTCGCTAGATGTCCTAGGAATCGACCTGTCGATTACTCGAGTAGTCTGTTAAAGCCCTATGTTTAATAGTTTCTAAGGGTTACAATTTCATTGTAATGTTTGTTTCAACATGATCTCTTGTATCTCCATGTGAATGAAGACAAGAAGTAAATCTATCAGTAACTTTTCAGCTCACCAGGAGTGGGTGGATTTCACAGACCTGACGTCTTGCACAGATCAGAGATGGCAGCTGATGTAGTCCTGCCCTGACGTCAGTGTGACGAACACCATGACATCGTCTGAATAAAACGGGCCTCTATTCGCTCGCCTTCCCTCCCCATTCTGAAGACGCCTTCATATCCAAATCATCTGCAGTGTTGAGGAGAGTCGTTTCTCAGGAAAAAGTCTGGAAGGAGAGAGAGACCAGGAGCAGCAGATGTGCTGATGAGTGGCGACAGGAAGCAAGAAGTTTTCTAAGCGAGGCAGAGACTGAGATTGTTCTTGTATCTTTTTAAAGCACATGGACTCCAGCTCACAGCCCAGGCTTGTGCATACTTTGCCTCATCGTGGACAACTAGAAAATAGCTCTACTTGAGAGAAAACTAAACTTTTCATTAAGAAATTTATCAAGATTGTCCAGATAGAGAATTTATTCACCAATTCTTGCCTTAATGTTTTTTATACGTCTTACAAACAAGTCAACATCTGCCCATCATATGTTCTATTGTGTTTTTTATTTCTTTTATTAGTTTAAATAACATCAAATAATATGTTTATTCCCCATCACGTCTGTGTATTTGTCTGTCAGGTTATCCAAGTATCTCATGAACCAGCGGACGAGCTTTATTCAAACATTTAAGAAATAACCATCTACAGATGAGAACCTTTGGAAATCAACCTCATTAAAAATGGCCGCCACAGCAACATTAACAAACACAAAAATAGCCACAGTTAAGTCATTTCACGGATATTAAGATAATTTTTCAGTGGTAGTAGCTGAGCGTCGTCCTTTAAGGGCTACACGTCTCATGATAGCTTCCAAGAGATAAGATGATCTTTGTTTCAAATGCTGGCACGGACGTTGGCGGGTGATATGCATTCCTTCCAGGAATGCTGCACCTGTAACTAGAGTCACGCCTGTTGTTGCACCACAGAGCTGAGGGCAGATACAGACACGTTTAGCTCAGCTGGGAGCGAAACGTAAGGTGCTAAAATCATCCCTACGTCTTATTTGTATTTATTTGTTTATTGTTTATTTGATAGGGTCAGATACAAGAAACAGATTAATGCCTGCAGCACAGTGTACATAGCCAAAGCTAAAACACCTGTCCCTAGAAGGACTTTTAACAGTTGATTAAATGAAAAGTTAAGATCAGCAGTAAATACAATAAAATGATGAAAAATAAATATAAAACAATGTATTTAAAACTACTGAGTTAAAACAATTACAATATTTAAAAATGAGTACAATTCTGGTTCATTATATGTGTAAGTAATAGTTCAGGTGCTACATGATTCATTTATGAAACAGTTTAAGAAAACAAAGTAATAAAGCTATCAAAGATCATTAATTATTTTTCTTAATATTGGTAAAGTGATGATAGCGGACAGGCTTTTTATCCATAATTTTAACAGCTTGATTGTATAAAGAGCTAATGTGTTTGGTTGCAGCTGGAGAGGCCTGAGCCCATGCGGTCATGAAATATGAAATATGACAGCAACAAAAAAATCATAGAATGCATATATAGTAGGACTGCCTGACTTGGTATGTAGGTTCTCATTAGTTTGAAACAATTAATATTAGTTTGTATTGATTTTGAAATTGTCTTTAAATGTTTATCAAATTTAAGTTGATCTAGCACCAAACCTTGTAGTGACTTATGTCTTCTCCTGCTGCTGGGACAATTTTTAACAACAATACATGACATTTATTGGCCATGCTCATGTAACTGTAATGTAGGAGAGAGGAATAATGTCACAGGCACAAATGTGTAAGTAACACCAAAATATGCTTATGAACTTAATTCTGTTTATTCTTGTATATTTTATGTCACAGTTTTAGCCCTCTCACTTCAGTCAGAATCAGAATAATCTTTATTATCATTTCACCAAAATACAGTGAGATTATGTTTGTACAGTCGTCCAGAAGATGGGCGGAGTGCACGTTGCTGCTGCTCCTAAGAGCGCGGCTCCATATTCTTTAGATAGAAAAGGGGAAAGGCCATGAGGAGAGGATAGTGGTGTTACAAAAAGATTTCTTCACACCTTGTCTTTGTCAAGACAAAATTTAAGACATCAAAATACTCTACCAGCAAGAACATTTATAAACACATTACAGATGCACTTGATGACAAGATAGATGTTATTACTGTTTTTCTTATACATTTTATTGTTGGATGTAACTGGGACCCTGTGTACATAATTTCGCTCCACCACATGTACCACATGAGGTGCGAATGACAATAAAGAAACTCTGACTCTGACTCTGACTCTGATAGAGCAAAGCCTTCTTAGTTTACACATATCCCAGGAGAAATCTGAGTTTCAGTTTGATGTTAAACAGCTTCCACCGCTGGACACATAAGAAATGTGAACGACAAACAAAACCAGGAGAACCTTTGACCAGTACGTTGTCCACCGGGCATCGCCAGAGGCAGATATGGTATGCAAAATAACAATAATAATAAAAAGGATAAGTTTAATGAATGAAAGTGCAATAAATGTGAGCATTAAAGGCCAAATATATATTTTTATTGTGATAAACAAGTACAATAGATAAATAAATAAAGTGGATAAATAAAAAACTACACAAATTAATTTATATAGTATCCTGATACATGCTCAATAATCCAGGTAGAAAAATCTAAATAAGATAAATCTGGTCCTCTGCCTCAAACTAGTTAGAGAGTTTGAGAAAACAGCAAGGAAGAGGGCAGACTACAGGAACCATTTGCGATTCAACCTCAGATGTCGACAAAGTG
>NC_056516.1:8072262-8073293 GCF_014905685.2 Nematolebias whitei | reverse complement strand
CTCTGATCTGTGCAAGACGTCAGGTCTGTGAAATCCACCCACTCCTGTTGAGCTGAAAAGTTACTGATAGATTTACTTCTTGTCTTCATTCACATGGAGATACAAGACATCATGTTGAAACAAACATTACAATGAAATTGTAACCCTTAGAAACTATTAAACATGGGGCTTTAGCAGACTACTCGAGTAATCGACAGGTCGATTCCTAGGACATCTAGCAAGTTTTAAAATTTCACGTCGAGTATTCGCAGTGACGTCATTGTGTCACGTGATCTGCACCGGGCTACTACAAATAAGTAGTAGAAGCTACTAAATGGATTCCTCCCAGCAGATGGACTGAGTGGAGCAGGTCCAGTCTTGACAAACAGGTAGAAATGCATCAGTAGTATGAAAATATTTCACTAAAGATGAATCTTCCGGTTCAACTACCATAAGGAAACAGAAACTGAATCAACTTCCTGACTGTTTGGAGCTCATTGCGAACCGGTGTTATACCATATTCTGTGACCACCATATATTGTGACTGTAGGGGGCGGTGTTGCATGCACTGTTGCAGGTCACAGAATATGGTGCAACACCGCAGTCCAAGAACAAAAACCAGCTTCCTTCCGACCTTGTTTCACAAACAAAAAGCAAAAAATATTAATCTCTAAACCTAAACCTAATGCGCACCACAGCTGGTGGTGGTGCGGGGTGGTCGTCCACCCCACTGTTTTTAGTTTAGTTTTTGACGTGCTGCACGTTTCTTTCACTTTTGCAGCTTAATAATAATAACAACTAATAGTTTTGGTTTTCATGTGACTTATTTGCAGTATGATAAATGGTAGGAGCATAATATACTCTCCCAATGTTTTTTGTTGGTCTTTTTTTTTTGTAAATAATAAATGACGTTTTTTTTGTGTGGTTTTATTTTTTATTTACTTTGTATTTTTTCATCTTGAAATCCTATGACGTCATCAACTACTAGAGTTTTATTATGTTAATGTTGAGTTTTTAAATTATGTAGTCGTTCAACCCCTACTGGACAGTTT
>NC_056516.1:8068502-8072162 GCF_014905685.2 Nematolebias whitei | reverse complement strand
TGTTGTAAAATAAAATCTGTTTCTGCTTGTACAATTTCTAAAGCTTAAAGTGTGACTAGTATACTTCCTGTTTCTTATTTGTGACAGCACCCACCCAACCGGACTTTGCACAATACACGTTGAGCAAGTGAATATTCTAGAAGCTAGAGTGAGTCACTGCCCTATACACGTTGAGCAAGTGAACATTCTAGAAGCCTTGACCAAGCACCGCCCTAATTTAGACTATAGCTGAGCAGCACTTCCTCTTTCAGCAGACAACGCAGAGCAAAGGCTGACTCCAGATCACTCTTACAGGTTGTATCGTTTGTCTCCATTGAATGCGCATTCAATGTTTTATTTTGTACTTTAACTAACATTTAATCAAATACAAAAGTAATCTGTGACTGTTAATCATTTAATTTATTAAATTTGATTATTGAATTTAAAGAGAGTGCGTCTGTCATGTTTCAGTGTCTGTACTTCCTTGATCCACAGTAAAACCAAACAACGAACTTTGGGGCGGATAGAGTGAGTCGATTTACGCCAACAGTGGTTAGAGCAGGCGTCCTCCAGTGCAAGAGTTGGGGGTTCGAATCCGCCAGCAGTCACATGCTTAAGTGTCTCTGGGCAAGACAGTGAACCCCTGATTGTTTCTGATGTGTGTCCCATCAGTGTATGAATGTGATAAAGCTCTGATTAATCTCTTTAGAATGATTTGTTCAATTAACTTTGTAGAGATCTAGTATAGAGCTGTATGAATGGGTAAATGAGGCACAGATTGTTGTAAAGAGCTTGTCTCCATAAGATAGAAGGGAGCTACATAAGTACAGTCCATTTTATTTTGTTTTATAAAACTACTTTTATTTACTTTTTCATTTTGCTTTTTATGACTGTTTGTTGTTGTGTGTACCTCATCTGTGTTCTTTGTTTAAAACAGGTCTCTCTTGTAAATGAGTCCACGTGACTCAATGAGACTAACCTGTAGAAATAAAGGTTGAATGAATGAAACAAAATGCTAGTTTTGCTGGGGCTAGAACCAAAGTGGACAGCTTAACTAATCGTAGAACATTTTATTTAAAGTCCAACACACACACCATTTTCTCATATTACATATCCAATGAAATATGATATGACGTAAAAATTAAATTCCTGTGTTCTGTGGCAAACAATGAAAAGTAAAGAAAACTGGTTTTAAAACTGTTTCTGTGACAGTTTCAAGCTGTTTCTGCCTCTGCTTTAGAAACAACCCCCTCACTATATGTGTGCATATCTTAGATCCTTATGTACTATTTCTTTTATACTTTATATTTTTGCTATTTTTGGTGTAATTGGGACTTGAGTACACAATTTTGTTCCACCTCATTCATTCAACATTTATTTATAAATGTTAGTTCCCATTGAGCCTGAAGGACTCATTTACAAGAGACCTGTTACTTGTCATGTACCACATGTGATGCGAATGACAATAAAGATACTTGACATGTGATGTCACGCCAGGGATCCAATCATACACAACCACTACATTTCTATTGAGGTAGCTGAAAAGACTGCTAGTCTCTTGGAGAAAACACCTCCATCCTGTATTCGTTCTCACCCCCACCCAACAAACAAATAATCCCCTTCCCCCTTTCTAACTGAGGCCTGAAGTTATTTGTCATTACAGGAAAAGAAAAAGACGCGGAAATTGAAAGAAGTTTGGAGGCGATAGAGACAGAGCGAGCGCAGAAAGGAGTAATGAGAAGTGAGAGATTAGGAACAATTCAGAGTGTTTGGATTTTATGGTAGTTTGTTGGAGTCAAAGCAATGAGGCGATTTTTTTGAACATACAGCGGCAACTTTTGTTTGAGGTGTGGGATGGAGCCATGGACCCAGAAATGGACAAGATGCTAGCTAAAAAAATTAAATAAACACTTGCTAATAGCTAAAAGTAGCACATGGCCAGCAAAAAATAGAAAAAGCAAGCTAGAAGCTAAAAGTAGCAAAAAATGATGGCTAAAATCAAAAGTAGCAAAAAGGTAAGCAGCTTTAAATTAAACTTATAAAGTAATTATTGAATCTGTGTCTACAATTGATTAGATTTTAGACTCAACCAATTCTAGATGGATGCCAAAATTAATCATCCGGAGCAAACACATGCATGGCTATAACTTAGCTAATTGTACAGATACTGAGCTAAAATCTGGTGTGGTAGTAGCTGAGAGTTATCTCCATCCTAAACTATAAGCACTAGCAGATCAGATTAAACCTTTGTTAAAATCTTGACCATGAAGAGAAACATCTGAAGAATATTAAAAGGTAATACTTCATTCAGGAATGAAAGTTTTGTAATTTTATTAGGCTTTTACAAAATGTTCTAAATTGATTTATTTTTCTTAGAGATGTACAGAGAAAGAGTCACATTTCTAAACAACCGTTTTGTTAATACTGACAGTTGTGAGATCTTGGATTGTTGGAGACAAGCAGGGGATGGATGGGTAATTTGCTCAGTGTCCAGAAGAGAGCAGAGGTCAATGAGCTCTTACGTGGTCTCGTCTTACATCTGTCACTCTGCATGCTTATCAGCCTCTGTCTGCTGTGATAGCCTGCACATGTGTCTACGCAGACGCACAAACCTGTGTGTCTGAGAAACTTCTCTGAAGCATGAACGATTAGACGGGGTCGCGGACAACCATTGGTTTGTGTCCATCTCGCAACATTCAACCGCATGCTGCTAAAGTGGGGGTTGCCATGACTCCCCAACAGAAAGATGAAGATGTCATGATTCAGTTTGTCTGCAAAAGAAATTAATCAGAGGACATCTTATAATACGATGGCTATAAGTAACCGCAACTGCTACGTCAACACAGTGTCATCCACGCTCATCCGGCCCATCTTCTTCAGGAGGTTTCACCAAACAAACCATCACCGGCTCCTGTCTGTTGGAGGAAAACGAGCCAAAGTTTAACTCAACATGTCAGATCGATCCGCCTCGCCTGAAAAGGAAGCATCGTCTTCAGCCTTCACTGAGAAAAATGTGTGCCTGCTAATTTAAAGGGATGGTCTGGTCATTTTCAAGGGATTTTCTGTCAGATGGCGATGAGGAGCGAGCATTCAGATCCTTCTACTGATTCTATTCCAAAAAGGAGACTAGCCACAAATGTAGTGATGTTTTTCTGGTGTTGCGGGAGACTTTTGGTGAATCTGGCATGAAAGCGTGACTTTTTCTTTACTCTTTTCCATGAGCAGCGGCCCAGTCCTCAGGCAGCAGTCCCTCCCAGTTGCAGTCAGAGCGGGAGGTGTTCCCCCCTCTGTGTCCAGATCACAAATGATTCAAGCATGTGTGACGCCACTGCTAATGAGAATAAACTGTAAACTTTATTTGTCTAAAATAAATAATTTAACTAAAACAGTGAGTCTTCTTTGGGTCGTTTTTGTTCATTCCCAGCCAAGATGATGTGGTCTTATTGGCTTTCTGCTTTTTGGCACCGTCGGATACCTATGTTATTGTCTATTAAAGAAGACGGCGGCAGCAGTTTGGGCCATGGCAAAGCTGCCGACCTTATGTGAAGGTTTGGTTCGTGCTTCGAGCACTCAAAATCAGCTGATTTACGAGCTCAACCGTAAGATGGAAGCGATTTGTAAGCATCGTAGGCCACTTATGGCTTCTGGGACTCACCAGCATGTTGGGGATGACCTTGGAGG
>NC_056516.1:8065102-8068402 GCF_014905685.2 Nematolebias whitei | reverse complement strand
TCTCCTATAAACCAGGCTGAAGTAGCAGTGCTCTTCACCTGCTCCCTGAAGGCAAATGTGCTCATGTGCATGTGTGTACATGTGTGCCTTTGCCCGTTACCAAAATGGTGGATGGATTTTTATTTTTCGGACAGTTATCCTCGGACATAAATAAACAGCTGAATAACTCTGGGTGTTTAAAGACGGCTGTCCCAGCTAGTCGAACACACAAAGGGCTACAACTCAGTGAGTTTTACAAATATTGAGAGAAAATGTAATGTAGTAGATGACAGTCATTCACTACATATTTTTAGATCCACTGATATTGCAAGAGATCATGCATAATGTTATTCTTGAGGTTTGAACTAAACGGCAACAACGTTGTAGTTTCTCGACATGAGATGACCTTAGTTCAAAGCTCTGACGTAAACGGTGGTTGGTGAAACGTATTCTTTCAAGGCTTGTGCTCTTTGGGTTGTTAGCAAGGTGCTTTCTCAGGTGGAGGAGTTTAATGTCTCTGGGTTTTGTTCACGGATGAGGGAAGAATGGAGCGTGAGATCGACATACAGACCGGTGCAGCTTCCGCAATATTGCATACTCTGTGCCGGTCTGTTGGAGTGAAAATGGAGCTGAGCTGTGAGGCAAAGCTGCCTGTTTACTGCCTGTTTAGGAAGCTGGCTTGAAACACAGCAATGAAGGCTACCTATGGGACAGATCCTACCCTACCTGCACCTACAGTCACAAACCCTAAATAGTGACCAAAAGAACAAAATTTCATATAAAATCAATCAAAATGATTTTTCTCTGCAGAGTTGCTGGACTCTCCCTCAGAGACAGGTTGGGAGGTTTAGTTATTCAGGAATGACTCTTTGTAGATCTGCTGCTCCTCCACATCGACAGGAGCCAGTTGAGGTGGTTCAGGTAAAGATGCAACTAGACACCTCCCTATGGGGAGATGTTCCATCTTGTCCATCTGGGAGAAGACTCTTGGGCAGACCCAGGACACTCTGGAGACACTAGGCTCATTCACAACACGCCTCAGTCCTGTTCTGAGATTCGTTCTGGGCGCCTTGGTTCATTCAGAAGACACGTCGAGGCAGTGAGTGGGGGCCAAGGCAGCCCACCTCTGGAGTGCCTCTTTGCCGCCGAGCAAGGTAGTAACAGAGACCAATGTGTGAAGTGAAAAAATAAAAATATTGTAGTGCCATGAACACCTTTTAAAAGAGAGTTTTTCCTTTCCACTGTCTCCTTTGTGCTTGCTCAGGATGGAAGACTGCGACGAAGTGAACATTCAACTTGTCTGCTGCTTCCTTAGAAAGAGAACTTCACTAATTGTCTTTTCTATGTATGTGAATGTTCCTGTGAAGTGCCCTGAGACAACTTTGTTGTGATTTGGCGCTATATAAATAAACTGATTTGAATAATAAATGGATGATACCTCTAAAAATGTTCCCATCCTTTTAAGCCGTGCATGTGTCGCCTGTCACACCGGAGCGAGTACGGTGGTGTTTGCACTTGAAGTGTTAATGATTGACGGGAAGATGTTAATAAAGTTTCAATCATGAGGCAGACAAACATGAGGTAGAGCTAAATAACATATGCTTAACATTTAAAAGCCATCTGATAGTGAGATAAGGGGTTTGAACAGCTTCGTCTAGGATAATGATTCTGTCAATATCAATGGAGAACAGCAAACAGAGCTGCTGGCACAACAGATCACTGATCGATCAAGTGGCCCCCACCTAGTAGGTGTTTGAAAACAAGGATGTGTCACATTCAGCCGTTTATTATGTATTCACCTTTATTTAACGAGGCAAATCCTGTTGAGATCACAGATCTCTTTTGCAAGGGAGGCCTGGGCCTCAAGGCAGACTAACATGCATGTTTTTGGTCTGTGGGAGGAAACCGGAGTACCTGGAAAAAACCCACGCAAGCATGAGAAGAACATGCAAACTCCACACAGGTCCAGCTGGGGATTGAACCCAGTTTGACGTGAATAAAACCATATTAATATAAATGGCTGGTGCTTTTTTTCAATACAGGCTCAAATGTTAGGTCATCTTCTGATGAGAACTGAAGAAGTTGTAGCAGTTTTGGACAAATGTTTAGTTTTAGTGATAATTGTGATGTTTTGCAGTTTCCTTGTCGTTCTGAACGATCAGTGTGGTTGGTGGTGGAAAACCCAAACTTGCACTTGTAATAAATTGTAATGGTCGCTCCAGAACAGCTCCGTGCGTGGATAAGTCACGTCTTTAATCCTACTCCTGACGCTGGCATTAAAACTTTATGTTGTGCATCCCCTCAGCTTTGAGAACACTGATTTTTCACTCCACGCGTTTGTCACTTTATGGCTCAGCTTTTATCCAATTCCACCGAGAAACAAAGAAACACAAAGTGAATAAAGAAACTGAAGAAACTGTGATAGAAACTTCAATAAGTAAAGCTTTTTTATGAGATTTGAAAATGTAGCATTTGTCAGATGATGCTGGAGTCTCTACAAAGCCCTATGAAATATTGAAGTGATGTGCATTAAAAATGCACGAGGTTAACAAAATTGTGTTATTTCTCTGATACGTCTCAAACTTAAAAGGGGCCAGACAAGCAGCCACTACTAGAAGCAGACCTCCACAGGCCCGGCTCCAGAAGAATTTAGCTGGGGGGGGCTGAGTAATATTTTGGGGGGGGGGGCAGTAAATAGTGATTTTATTTTACATAAATACATAAATAAATGTTTACGTAACCTTGCAACAGAAATAACCATATGTTTTTAACATTTCCACTCTTTTATTGAACAAACCTGACATGCAAATTAAAACAAAAACTGTGGAAAATCCATCTTAAAAAATCATTGAACCCAATAATCAGATTTTCTCCCTCTTTAGTAAAAAAATGCATTGAACAGGTTCATCTTTTCAGATTCTTGAGTAAGGAATCCATCTTTTTGGCATATTACCATATCATATCATTTAATTAAAAGATGATTTACATAAACAAAGCTGGAAAGACGTGTATGTTGATGATGTGAACAGATCATATGATGAGTTTATGAATATTTTAGGAGCTCTGTATGAAAAGAATTGTGTGCAAAATAATTGTACAAAGAGAAATGTTGTTGATCAACCATGGATGACGAAAGGGTTGAGAAATGCTTGTAAAAAAAGAATTATTTGTATACATGTTTCTTGAAATTGACAACACAAGAGGCTGAAGAGAAATATAAGAAGTATAAAAATAAATTAGTAGGGATTATAAGGAAACACAAGAAGGAATATTATAGTGATTTATTAAATAAAAGTAATGGTGATATGAAAGCTACATGGC
>NC_056516.1:8064695-8065002 GCF_014905685.2 Nematolebias whitei | reverse complement strand
ATCCATGATGAAAATGAAATTGTAAATGGATTTAATCATCATTTTGTTAACGTTGGATCAAGCCTTGCAGCTAAAATACCAAAAGTAAACAATAATGTGAACCATTCAGTTATAGGTTGTGACAACAGTATTTTTCTTAATGGAACTGACAAAGAAGAAATAATGAATGTTGTAAAAAATCTTACAGATAAGAGATCAAAAGACTGGGTGGACATGGATATGATGTTTGTAAAGGATATAATGAATTATGTTATCGAGCCGTTTACATATATTTGTAATTTATCATTTTCAAAAGGAATATTTCCAG
>NC_056516.1:8063458-8064595 GCF_014905685.2 Nematolebias whitei | reverse complement strand
AACCAGAATACAAGTTTTCCCTTAAGAAGACTGAACTTGGCAGTGGTCATAATGTTGTGGCTGATTTGCAAGGTCCCACAGTTGCAGAGGTGTTTGAAAAACTTCTACTTCCTGCTAAATCTTTAAAGCAGCTGACACCATGACCGTTTCTCTTTGATTATCAGTTCGAGCAGCTCTAATTATACGCCCGTGGCTTTATGCATATTTAGACATTACACCTCGTTACACTTATCCACAAGGTCCTCTTTCCCCTCTATTAAATGTGCCTGCTGTTCGACACAGTTAAATAATACACCCTCATCCCGTACATAATGCTGAGGAGAATGACAGAAATGCATTTGAAGTGCAAATGCACTCTCACTTCTAATTTCAGTCTCAACTTCCCCATCCTCACATGTCCCAACCCCTGTCTTTTTCACTCACAAAAACATTCCTTTCTCTTTTATTCCCTTTTCGCTCGCTTTCTTTCTCTCACTATAACCCTAAATGCTAATGAAGACCTGTGAGGATTCACGTCTGTGCGTCACCATGAAGGTCTGCAGGCATAAATAGACTAACAGACAGGATGATGGGAAAAGGTTTGCAGCTGAGGGCAGGCATCAAAAATATAATTTTTAATCAACTCAGGAAATCCCAGGTCTGAACTGGAAATGTGTTAAATATAACGAGATGTTAAATAACAGAAACTTCCCAGGTAAAAAAAAACCTTGTAGCTTAGTGACAAACAATGTTCCCTCTAATTTTTCATGTGTCTGGGCAAACACACAAGTTTCCTGAGCGCATTGAGGACCACTGTGAGCAACATCAGATGTGTACGCTGGGGTCACACATCAGTATCACACCTAGTCTGGGGCGGCTGTGGCTGAGTGGTTAGAGCAGTCGTCCTCCATTGCAAGAGTTGGGGGTTCGAATCCACCAGCAGTCACATACCGAAGTGTCCATGGGCAAGACACTGAACCCCTCATCGCCTCCGATGTGTGTCCCATCAGTGTATGAATGTGATAAAGCTCTGATTAGTCTCTTTAGAATGATTTGTTCAATTAGCTTTGTAGAGATCTAGTAGAGAGCTGTATGAATGGGTCAATGAGGTACAGATTGTAGTGTAAAGTGCTTTGAGTATCTGGATAAGATAGAAAG
>NC_056516.1:8062043-8063358 GCF_014905685.2 Nematolebias whitei | reverse complement strand
GCCCCTCGCACAGTGATTGCTGGACATGGGCACCGATGACCCCCGTGACCCAAAATGGAAGAAGCGGGTAAAGATAATGGATGGATTACAGTGTAAGTGCCTTTTTCTTAAATCACAATAAAGTGACATTAGTATTTGTCATTTCATTATTAAAGAGTGCCAACTGCTCAAAACATGGATAGAAAACCATTTGGAGGGTTCTAGAGAGTCGTCATCTTTATTTTATACCACTTGCTCATAGTTGGGTCACAGAGGCAACAGCCCATGAGAGAAACCCAGACATCCCTCTTCGGCTACTCCTGGGGGACCCGGAGGCGTCCCAGGACAGAGAAGATATACAATCACTCTAGCATATTCTGAATCTGCCTTCGAGCCTTTTACCTGTGGGACATGTCCTAACAATCTCTAAAGGGAGGTGTCCAGGAGGCATTCTAATCAAACGGTCAAACCACCTTAACTGACTTCTTTTGATGCTGAGGAGCCATAACTCCAATTTGTTCTCCCCCAGATGACAATGCTCCTCACCCCATCTCTAAGGCTGAACCCAGCAACAAAGCAACAAAGCTCTGATATTTTTATCTGATATTTTTTATTTTTCTGATATTTTTATATTTTGATATATTTTTTTAAAACGCATCCATCAGCAGCCGGTCACAGCTCTGATATTGGCTGCCCAGTAATAGTGCATGCCATTAGGAAGTGACATGCTTCCAAGTCTGCGTGGTAGATTCAAGATCTTACTGACAATCCGTGGATGCTTTTTATTCCAAATAAATGTTGATAGCTGGCTGTTCAGAATGGAGAAGCATGATTTAGTAAGAAAGATTGGCAGATTCTGAAACAGATACAGAAATTTAGGTAGAATATTAATTTTAACAAAGTTTATTCTACCCTCCAGAGTGTGAGGTAAGGACTGCCATCTAACAATGTCCTGCTTTAGGTTCAGCATGAGAGGTGGATAATTAGTTTTATAGAGGTTCTTACTGTATAATCTTGTGTTACTCAAACACCAAGGTATTTACATTTTTTATAACTAATTTTAAATGGCACAGCGTCTAACATTTTATTTTCTGTAGAGGTCACAGGCATCAGCTTGCTTTTCTGAAGATTAACATTATAGCCAGATATTCTCCTGAATTTTCAAAGCAAAGTAAGTAATTCAGGAATGCTAGTGAGAGGATCTGATATATACAAAAGCATGTCATTGACATATAAATAAACTTTATGCTCTGTGCCTAATTGAGTTATACCTTTAGTTGTGGAGTTTTGCCAAACTTGGTGAGTTTAATGGAAAATAAAATAAAGTTAAATAGAA
>NC_056516.1:8060542-8061943 GCF_014905685.2 Nematolebias whitei | reverse complement strand
GCCAAACTTGGTGAGTTTAATGGAAAATAAAATAAAGTTAAATAGAAACACATCTCTGCTTTAATCTGGGCCCTTCAAATTTCTGTGTTTTATTAAAAATGTTTAATTATAGGAATTAAGTGAGCAGAAATAAGAGTTGAAAGGCTGCATGCCCTTTCTCTCTCTCCCGCTGTGCGGCGAGTTTTGATGAACCGATCACACTGGTGTGCAATCGCCTGCGAGTTGGATTAAACAACAACTAATAGATTTATTACAGGGGGAATATTGACGATGACGCACAACAGCTTTGTAGTAAGCTAAAAAAAAGTTAACCACAGATAGGATGGATTAAGTGAATTAATTCATTATAGTAAATGACATGAAGGAGATGTTCGACACGCATCGTGCTCTCTTTCAGCCCAGCCGAGTTCTGCTCCGCCTCTTTTGGTTCCGCTCAAATCTCACATCTGAGAATTTTGTTGAATAACCCTGTTCTAGACTTCACAGGTTTAGGAAGAGGTTCTCTGGATTGGAATGTGGGGCTCCATGAGATTGAGCTCATCTTGTCAAATATTTTCAACCTTTTCTTAGCAGTTTTCACAGGGTCCACAGCTATCCTGTTGATGTTTCGGCCAAGGTCCTGATTGTTCTACAGAAATCTTCTTGCTGGTGCCATTTATTCTAGTAAGGCCTCCGTCACACTGGAGGACAAAGCCGCTACGTTCTCCACAACCTCTAAGAATGAGACTGAACCTCAACAGTTTTGGAAAGCCTTTTATTTTAAGACAACCATGATGATGCTTTGTTCTTAATGCTCACCAAATAAGGTTTTCCAGCACGTTTCCACGTTCCTGACACTCTCCTGTACCCTCACCATGTCTATCAGCATGTTGCCACAACAATACCACCAGTGGCAATACTAAGTGGGGGCCAGAGGGGGCAACTTTATAGATTTGTCTCCCCCCACTGTACTTCCCTTACCAGAGTCTTTATGCATATTCATTTTTACGAGTATGAATTTAAGAGAGGAAAGGCCAAGTTGTAACGAGTTTAGTTCTCTGTTTGCTGAAGGTGGCCTACATCAGACAGTTAATCCTTAACTCCATTATTGTTTATTTCATAAAGCTGAAATATGACACCAGCATAATAAAACTCTTTTGGTTCTGTTTGGTTTTGGTGTACCTCCTCAGAATTATCAGTGACCTCCATATGAGCCACCTTGGGCTCCTGCTTATATACCGGTAATATAATACTTTGTTGCTGGAGAGAATATTGGAGTGATTTTTTTAGGATATTAGTTGATAATAATTAGTGTTACTGATAATTAACAGTAATGATTAATGTTAACACGGGCAGCACGGTGGAGTAACTGGTAGAGCTGCTGCCTCTCAGCGAGAAGGTTGCCGGTTCAAATCCTGGTCC
>NC_056516.1:8055613-8060442 GCF_014905685.2 Nematolebias whitei | reverse complement strand
AAAAAATCAAATGCAAACACAAACAAAAAACACACGCAAACACAAAAAACATGCAAAAAAACCCCGCAAGCACTAAAATATCAAATGCAAACACAAAAAAACCACACAAACACAAAAAAGATGCAAACACAAAAAAATAAAACGCAAACTAAAATAACACGCATGCAAACACAAAAACACATGCAACCACAAATAACACATGCAAACACAAATGCAACACATGCAACAAACAGAAAAACGCTGCAAACAGTGAAAACACCAGCAAGCTCGCTCCACAAAAACGGAAGTGCTCCAGACCACTAGGGGCAGTCAAACAAAGAACAAATCATAAAATAAACTTGGCGGAAGAAAGATGTTTTCCAGTCACAAACAAATCTCACAAGAAGTAGAGGAAGAACGAAAAGGTTTGTTTATACTTTATTCATTCAAACATGCAGTCTTTTACAATAGACCCTTTTCACATGATGTCAGACAACTTACGTTCGGACTCGATGTTGATCAGTACTTCCGGGTTTATTCTCCCTCGGGAGACCTGTCTGTAAACTTCACGGAATTTCATTCATTCAACCTTTATTTATAGAGGTTAAATTACAAGATATAGCGCAAGGTAAGGTTAATAAAAACGTTGGCTACGTACTGTAACCCCAGATTCAATGAGTATAGGCGTAGCCCTTTAAGACTGTTGCTAGTGGGTTTATCCCTAGGCACCCAGCACAGCACTGAAAACTTTAGTCCACGCCCACCTGCTGTGTGGGCCACACCCCCGGTCCGTATAAATTATGGTGAGACCGGGTAATCGGCTCCCAAATAGCTTTTTTCTTCAGCCATTAGGAACCAAAGAGGCCCTGAGCTTAAAGGGCTACGCCTATACTCATAGAATCTGGGGTTACAATATGTAACCAACGTTCTATTTCGTATAGGCTTCGTCCTTTAAGACTGTCACTAGTGGGTTAAAGGCGAAGCAGGATGTAGTCTTTGCCTCACTGGATCCATTCAGACACAACATGAAGCACCTGCTTGCACAAAAAAACATTTCATCACTTAGCCTTCTGTGTGCGTAATTACGCGCTACGTAATTGCGTGCTCCATGTGCAGGAGCGCACTGGAGAAGATGGCTGGTGAGAAAAAAAAAGGCTGAGATAGCAGACCTGCTGCTGTGAATAGGAACAACAGAGGATACAAATTGTAACAGTGTAACGATAAACAGAGCAGACCAACAGCTCCTCAGGATGAACCGGTTAATAACGATAAAATCAGCAGTCATGAACTTGTGACTGATAATAAATATCTCAGACTGCGACTGCATGCAGGCAGGTGGGAGCTCAAAAGTGAGGCTCCATGAAACAAATAATCATTCTGTCAGAACCCTGAGTACAGAATGGGTCATGGAAAAAGTAGAAACATCACATAGATAAAAATGAATAATTGAACATGTCGATGACCAAGCAGCTGCCATACAAATATCCTCCACAGTCATCCCTCCATGCAGAGCCATGGAGAATGAAAACCCTTTGGTGGAATGTACTGAGATTCTCTGGAGAATCCAGTCCAGATGAACTGTAAGCTTCAGAAATAGCCCCACACAACCAGTGTGAGAGGCGCTGGGTGGATAGAGGACATCTGAAGAGTAATTCACGAACATACGCTGAAAATGGTGCAGTGCGGCCGTGTGTGTCACGTAACATGAAAAATGCGCGCATGGGACAGAAGGAGGTGAAATGTTGCTTCCTCCTCAGAATTATGAGGAAGAGGATGAAACCCATCCAAGGTTATCACTCTCAATCTGAATGAGCTTGATATGTTTTTCAGATCAGGGTTAAAACGCAGTACAGCTGAACTGCCGTCAGCTTGAATTCTGAGACATGAGGGAGCAACAGAGAGAGCAGACAATCACTCACTCTCTTTGCCAATGTCAGAACTAACAGCAGGGCTGTTTTAATGACAGAATTTAAGTGAAACCTGATCTAAATGCTCAGAAGGAGCTTTGGTCAGAACATGCAGGACCATCATAAGGTCTCACTGTGGAGCTAGTGGACGTGACACTGGTCTGTGTCTCCGTACACCTTTCAAGAAACGCTTCATCAACGGGTGATTAAGAACTGTTCCGTCACCGAAGCCCTTGTGACAGGAAGAAATAGCTGCAGCATAAGTTTTAATTGTGCTGAACTCTAGATCTCTGTCCATCAGCTGCTACAAAAAGGACAGCATGCCACCTAGTGGCCATGAGATGGCCTCCACGCCTTTCTCTGTGCACCAGCACTGAAAAACTGTCCACTTGATGTGAACAGCTTTGTGGTGGAAGCAGCTCGCGCGCCCTGAATGTACGTACCACATCCTGTGGGTGGCCCATCTTTTCTAAACAGATCTGTTCAGCGGGCAAACACAAAGATGCTGACCTATTGCTGGGCAACTCCTGATCACTCTTCCTGCCTGGAGGAGTCCTCCCCGTCCCTCCCCCACAGCATTTCCCACGGCCGACCTGATATCAGTCGCTGCAGATTCTGGAACCATGGAGCGCATATGCGTTGGGGAGCTACGAGGATGACTGACGGTTCTTCCTCCCGGACTCGGTCCAGGGTCCGTGATATCGGCAGGACTGGAGGGAATGCATAAAGGAGCATTTTTGGCCACGGGCTGTGAACAAAGGCGTCCACTCCTAATGGTGGGTCGTCTTGTGGGCTCATTGAGAAGCATAATTGACACTGGGCATTCTCCCATGTAGGGGACAGACCCACTGCTGCTTGGTCAAACTTGCTCCAAAATCCGAGAAATCAGCTTGAGATGGAGGCTCCAGTCTCTGTGGCGGGGACCGCCCCTCGACATGATATCCGCTCGCATGTTCAGGACGCTGGGAATGTACACAGCTCTGATGGAGAGCAGGTTTTTGTGTGTGCCCAACACAACAGCTCTTTCGCGATGAATAACAGTTGGGCTGAGTGCACGTCTCCCTGACGGTTTATGTAAACTGTCGTCACTTGTTGTTTGTGTGGATCAGAACATGCTGATCCTGCAGCAGGGAGCAAATGCTGAGTCATGTTTCAGACCGTGAAACATTCTAGTACATTATGTAAAACGACATGTGGTCCAGCCACTGTGCTCCCACTGCTTGGGACAGTCACATTCCTCCCAACTTGACAGGAACATGTCTGTGAAAACTGAGACGTGTGACGTAGGCCTGCTGCTGGGAACTCCCTCTGACAGAATGAGAGGATTTCCCCAGCGATTCAGATCGGTTCTCACGGAGGGGGGCACAAAGATAATCCACCTCTTCTGGCACACAGGATCTGTGCGCAGGTGGGCGAACCATCTCTGAAGGTGTCTCATGTGATGAAGGCCCAGCGGAACCACGATGTGGGCCACTGACATTGTCCCAGGAGTCGCATGACAGGAAGAACTGTCACTATGCTGCAGAGTTTGACACGGAGGAGCTGAGCTGATAGAGCTTCAGCTCTCAGCTGTGATAAATGGGCTCTCATTGTAGTTGAGTTTAGCTCCCCTTCCAGATAAACAATCATCTGGGATGGACAAACGGAAGCTTTTCCCAGTTTATGGAAACCCCAGGTTTAGCAGGTGGAACACTAGCGTTTTGGTCTGTGCGACAGCTTTCTAACTGGACCAAGCTAATAAGAGCAGATCGTCCAGATAAAAAGAATTCTCATTCCTGCCATGTGTAATGACTGCAGAGCCGTCTCCACGCATTTCGAGAACGTGCGTGGGGTGTTTCAGAATGATGGAAATGTGAAAATATGCACTCTTCAGATCTATGGAGGTGAAAACCAGTCGTTCTTGTGAAGTTCTCCAGCAGCTGTTTGTCAGCATGTGGAATTGTCTCCCCCTGATTGAATTGCTGAACATGAACAGGTTGAGAATGGTCTCATCCCTCCGGTTTTTTCTCAGAACCAAGAAGTAGTGGGAGAAATTATATTTTCCTCTCCGTTGGGAACTCTGGAAATCACGTTTTTTTGTCATAAATTCCTGAACTTCTGACTGGAGAGACAAGCTCTGTTCTGGTGAAGACAGAACCGTCTCTATAATCCCTCTGAAACGGTGGGGGTTGAGCTGCAAACTGCAGTGTGTAACCCCTTTTTATCAGACGGTCTGACCATCTGTCCAGGGAACACACTCGCTGCCTCTCTGAGTAACGCTCGGAGAGTGGGCATGCATTTGTGTTGTGTCATGTTTCTCATGAATGTCAACCAGACTAAAAAATCCTTACTGCCATCACTCGCTCCGGAGATTCTTCGGGGGGAACCCGAGGAGGGCTCCGACAGAAAAAAGGGCTGTATGTGTGCCTCTGTGCTGAGCCCAGGCTGCAGTCTCACATAGAGTTGAGGTGAGCAGGCGCGCACTGAGAGGAGGCGTGAGCGCTTTCTGAGTGAGACGCCGTTTCGGTGGAGGCTGCAGCTGTCGTGGAGAAAACACGTTTACTCCTGCTGCACTGTGAGTGGGCAGAAAACAGCAGAAATTAAAAACGGGCTCTGGCTGAAAACGAGGGATTTTACCGGACTCGGTCTGCTGAAAAAACATAATTTTAGTTGACGTGGCAGACGAGTGTTTTGTGATATTTACAGAACTGTGGTGCCATTTAAAACGCTGTTTAGAAGTTACTGGCCCATTCTGTGTGGGGAATGTGTGAAGAGAGACAGCTGTG
The DNA here is from genome assembly GCF_014905685.2 of Nematolebias whitei. Classification (NCBI taxonomy): domain Eukaryota; kingdom Metazoa; phylum Chordata; class Actinopteri; order Cyprinodontiformes; family Rivulidae; genus Nematolebias; species Nematolebias whitei. The sequence continues at coordinate 8,055,791 of NC_056516.1, read as the reverse complement.
AGCTTAGCTGATCATTGTTGACATTGTTGTTCGCTGCGGCCGTCTGGAATGTGCACTGGTGAGCTCGGTTGGAGACCTTGTCACCATCTGGTCATACTTCCCTGGAGTGACAGGTTGCTGGTCCATCCTGGAAGCTTTTGCCCCAAGTGTCACTGCCAGGCTTGGCTCCGGGGGGGGG
>NC_056516.1:8051945-8055513 GCF_014905685.2 Nematolebias whitei | reverse complement strand
GCTTTCTAACTGGACCAAGCTAATAAGAGCAGATCGTCCAGATAAAAAGAATTCTCATTCCTGCCATGTGTAACGACTGCAGAGCCGTCTCCACGCATTTCGAGAACGTGCGTGGGGTGTTTCAGAATGATGGAAATGTGAAAATATGCGCTCTTCAGATCTATGGAGGTGAAAACCAGTCGTTCTTGTGAAGTTCTCCAGCAGCTGTTTGTCAGCATGTGGAATTGTCTCCCCCTGATTGAATTGCTGAACATGAACAGGTTGAGAATGGTCTCATCCCTCCGTTTTTTTCTCAGAACCAAGAAGTAGTGGGAGAAATGATATTTTCCTCTCCGTTGGGAACTCTGGAAATCACGTTTTTTTGTCATAAATTCCTGAACTTCTGACTGGAGACACAAGCTCTGTTCTGGTGAAGACAGAACCGTCTCTATAATCCCTCTAAACGGTGGGGGTTGAGCTGCGAACTGCAGCATGTAACCCCTTCTGATCAGACGGTCTGACCATCTTTCCAGGGAACACACTCGCTGCCTCTCTGAGTAACGCTCGGAGAGTGGGCATGCATTTGTGTTGTGTCATGTTTCTCATGAATGTCAACCAGACTAAAAAATCCTTACTGCCATCACTCGCTTCGGAGATTCTCCGGGGGGAACCCGAGGAGGGCTCCGACAGAAAAAAGGGCTGTATGTGTGCCTCTGTGCTGAGCCCAGGCTGCAGTCTCACATAGAGCTGAGGTGAGCAGGCGCGCACTGAGAGGAGGCGTGAGCGCTTTCTGAGTGAGACGCCGTTTCGGTGGAGGCTGCAGCTGTCGTGGAGAAAACCCGTTTACTCCTGCTGCACTGTGAGTGGGCAGAAAACAGCAGAAATTAAAAACGGGCTCTGGCTGAAAACGAGGGATTTTACCGGACTCGGTCTGCTGAAAAATCATAATTTTAGTTGACGTGGCAGACGAGTGTTTCGTGATATTTACAGAACTGCGGTGCCATTTAAAACTCTGTTTAGAAGTTACTGGCTCATTCTGTGTGGGGAATGTGTGAAGAGAGACAGCTGTGAGCTTAGCTGATCTGACAATCTCAGATGAAAAAACTTTACTTCCAGAGGTGTTTCTGTTTTATATCAAAAAACATACATCATCGAAAAAAAACAACAACACATACCTTCCCCTCAAGGATCTGTTACCTGGTGGAGGGGGCTGGTGGAGGAGCGGGGCGTGAAGTCGCTGCCGCAGCTGTGGAGCACCTCTGCTGCTGTTGCTGGCCAAGGCAGGTCCATCCAGTGGCTGGAGGGGCGAGAGGAGGACTGTGACATGACCACATGGTGTACAGTCTCTGAGACCTCCTCGGACCGCCGCAATTTCTCAGGGATGGTCCTGAAGTTGGCCCCAAACAGCACCTCTGGGGTGATGGGACCCTCCAGCAGGTGTTTCTGCAGCCTCTCAAACAAGGAGGCAGAGCCAAGTGACCGAGGGAAAAACCACCGATCGGTAAAACCCACCGATCGGTAAAACCCACCGATCGGTAAAACCCTCCACTCTGGAGATGGAGGCAAAGGTGGAGACATATGTCTTCAGCTTTCCGGGCCCAGCTGCAGCCTCATTTCAGTGTGACGTCACTGCTGGACAGTGAGGCCAGATGGGGTCAGGGCGACGAGCCGGGGCAGAGCCAACCTTGCTGCCAGATCATCCGATCAGGGCGGAGGGAGGCGAGGGGCAGAAAATCCCTTGTGTTAACATCCTCCTGGATTATGCCGGGCAGCTCTGAGAGGAGGGCGCCGACAGCTGGGAGCGGTGTTGTCGCCGACATGGGAAGATCCGAGGTGGCTGAGCATCTGCTCGGCTACTCGTCTTCCATCAATACGCTCTCCAGGAGGGAAGGGGCAGCTCCGCATCGCCTTTCTCGGAGGAATCATTCGATTCACTGCGTGACTCTGCATCAAAGAAGGCGGTGTCGTCCTGCGCATAGCGCCCCGCCACAGAGAAAAAAACTAGCGGAGCTGCTGTCAACAATGCCTTTTTTGAGGGAATCATCCGATTCACCTCGAGAAAAAAACACTTTAGAAAAGGCGGTGGCGTCGTCCAGCGAGTAGCGGCACTCCACAGAAAAACATTCAGTGGGGCTGCTGCTAACATCGTCTTTTTGAGGAAATCATTCGATTACCGCAAGTAAAAAACACGTTAGAAAAGGCGGTGGCGTCGTCCAGCGGGTAGCGGCCCTCCACGGAAAAAACATTCAGCTGGGATGCTGCTAACATCGCCTTATTTGAGGAAATCATTCGATTACCGCGAAGAAAAAAACATTAAAAACAGCGATGTCCAGTGGGTAGCGGCCCGCCACGGAAAAGCACTCCTCGGCGCTTACCTTGAACAAGGCTGCTCATCTGCTTCTCCTCAGGGATGAAGAGCTCACCGGGACAGCAGGAGGTTGGAGTGGCAGAGACCCAGGCATCCTTAGCAAAGGTTATGCCGGTCAAAGCTGGACAACTTTTCCTTCTTCGTTCTTCTGACAATGCTAGCTAGCTGGCTGAAGAAAAAAAGGGAGTCGATTACCCGGTCTCACCGTAATTTATACAGACCGGGGGTGAGGCCCACACAGCAGGTGGGAGTGGACTAAAGTTTTCAGTGCTGCGCTGGGTGCCTAGGAATAAACCCACTAGCGACAATCTTAAAGGGCGAAGCCTTTACGAAATAGAACAGTACTTAAGTGTTAGTTAGCTGTGGTGACGTTATTCATCATTATCAATTTACCATTCTGTAACTGTGTAAGGAAACAGCCTCCAATTGTAAAGTAAGCTAGCTAGCAGCTAACAGGTAGCTAAACTCTACAGTGCTGCTGCTTGTCAGTGCTGTAACATTAAAATGTTTACTTTATCTATTAATGTAAAATCTCTGACATCTTCCAACACTGTTGTTTATTTGTAAAATAGCATTTTAAATATTGAATTAAAAACTATATGTCAAACCATTTCCATGCTCTAATGATTAATAATTTCTCTTTTTACTTTCTTCTTGTGTCCATCTTTTTCAGCAGTAGCAACTCAGCAAGGAAGACATGTTGAAGACCCAGGCTCGTCTGAGGATTTTAGCAGAAAGGACCATGTGAAGGGTGAAGGAGTACCAGTCAATCAGGAGGTTCAGTCAATCAGCTGTGGGTCATCTGCTGCTGCCTAATAACAAATTATCAGGAGCCTCTTGATGTAAAGGAGACAAACCAGTCTAGAGCCTCCCTGCTCCTTCAAGTCACACTTCTTGGATGAACATTCATTACTGCAAGCAGCTGTGTTGGAAATCTTTCCTTATATCTTCTTTTTTTTTAAAATCTATTAATGAATGAATTGATGTGAAGAATTCTGTCAAAACTTGTTTAAATAGCTTGTCTTCAGTAATCTGCATATGAACATCTTTTACATTTAAATTGCATCTGTTTGTATATTTTACACATCTGGTAATGTAGTACATGGAGGAGAGGAGGAAATGCTCAAATTAAAGCTTTTGTTGTGAACAATTAAACAAGATTTGTGGCTGTTTTTTGCAAACATTCATTTAATAATTTTAATGAACACTGTACATGGAGCA
>NC_056516.1:8050801-8051845 GCF_014905685.2 Nematolebias whitei | reverse complement strand
TGTGAAGAAGACAAAGGAGATGATTGTGGACTTCAGAAGGAACAATCATCTCCTTTGTCTTCTTCACATTGATGTGAAGGTTATTCTCTCTGCACCAGCTCTCCAGGTGTTCCACCTCTTGCCTGTAGCTGGACTCATCATTGTTTGTGATGCATCCCACCACCGCTGTATCATCTGCAAACTTTACAATGTGACAGCCTGGATGGGTAGCTGCACAATTATTGCATTATACAACATAAACATTATTATTGAGTAACTGCCTTACTTTGTACAGTACTGCAATAGATTAAGTTATTTTTGTTCTTAAATTATTTATGTGAGGTTTCCATGTCAGTTTTTCATCAATGATGACACCCACAAACTTCAACTCTCTGACTCTACAAATCTCAACACCATCGACTCTAAATGGAGCATCGATAGTTCTCTTACTGTTACTGAATATCATGTAATTTGTTTTATCCTTAATGGTAATTTGTTAAGTTGAAACCAATTTTGTATTTTCACAAATTCTATCTGTAACAACTCCAACATTCGTTCTATATCTTTACTCAAACAAATAAATGTAGTATTATCTTCAAATAAAAACACATCTAAACAGTCCTGACACATTTACCAGGTCATTTATATATAAAATAAATAACTTAGATCCAAGTACAGAACCTTGAGGCACTCCACATGTGATGTTACAAAGTTCAGATACATGTGATGTTACAAAGTTCAGATTTTACATCATTTATTTGAACAAACCGTTTTCTCTCTTCTAAATAGCTAGATACCCACTGTAGTGCTAGCCCGCTAATATCATATATTTATTTAGCTTTTCAAGAAGAATACTGTTGTCAATAGTATCAAATGCTTACTTTAAATCAACATAAATACTAAAACAATACTTTTTTGATCAACAGCAGTTGTTATTTGTTCTATTAATTCCAAGAGAGCCATTGATGTAGAATTCTTAGGTCTAAACTCACATTTCTCACCATTTTAAAAAGAGGAATTACCTTGGCTATTTTCATGTTGTTTGGAAATATTCCTGTTGACAAA
>NC_056516.1:8036529-8050701 GCF_014905685.2 Nematolebias whitei | reverse complement strand
AACGTCCCAGTGGCTTTTAAACCCCAAAATACATTACGGCAAAGACTGGTTCATCCCAAAGATCCAGTCCCCCGGCACAAACAGAGTAATATTGTGTATGCTGTTCAGTGTCAGGAGGGTGATCAGTCTTACATCGGGGAAACTAAACAGCCACTGGCCAAAAGGATGGCCCAGCACAGAAGATCAACATCATCAGGCCAGGATTCTGCGGTCTACACTCATCTCCAGGCCAGCAGTCACTCTTTCAAGGATGAAGATGTGCACATCCTGGACAGAGAGGAACGATGGTTTGAGAGAGGAGTAAAGGAGGCCATCTTTGTGAAAAGAAATCGTCCATCATTAACAGGAGTGGAGGCCTCCGGGTTCAACTGTCCCCCTCTTACAATGCTGTGATTGCTAGTATCACTCAGCCCTCTGTGAATAGTAAACAGCCATCAGTGTGCTAATGATCCATTGTTAGGCTGATGGTCCTTCTTGAGCATGTGATCAGCTGGTTTTGGTTGTCAGCAGCAAACTGGTTGATCCACTCTGAGAAGGTGCTATTTAAGAGACTGAGCTGAATACAGCACCTCAGACTGAGGAAGTCTCTTGGATGAGAGACGAAACGTTTCTGTATTTTTTTGCTTTTTTTTTTTTAATGGCCAGAGGACCAGATTGAACTTTTTTGGATTTTTCTATCTGGATTATTGAGCATGCATCAGGATATGCCTCACTACTTGTTTATTTGATGCTGTTGTACCTTGAGCGAGTCCCAATGATGTCAAAGAGATGTATCCTGACCTCTCTAAGGTCCCAGCCAAGCACCATGACCTCAAGAAGGTATTTAATAAGATCAAGGCAAACTCGCTTCCCCCATACCGACCCTATAACTGTGCCATAGACCTCATTGCTGGCACCACTCCACCTAAGGGTGGCTTGTATTCTTTGTCTGGTCCTGAACGTGACTCTATGCAGAAGTACATCAAGGAATCTCTCCAAGCTGGTATCACTAGATCTTCTGCGTCTCCTGCTGGGGCGGGGTTTTTCTTTGTGGGAAAGAAGGATGGGTCTCTTAGGCCTTGTATTGACCACAGGGACTCAATAAAATCACTATTAAAAACAAGTATCCTTTTCCCCTCATGTCTACACCTTTTGACCTCATCCAGGGAGCCACTGTTTTTACCAAACTTGACCTGAGAAACGCCTACCACCTGGTCCGCATCAGGGAGGGGGATGAGTGGAAAACTGTGTTCAACACTCCTAATGGCCACTACGAGTACTTAGTAATGCCGTTTGGTCTCACTAATGCACCAACAGTTTTCCAAAACTTAGTCAATGACGTACTTCGAGACATGATAAACCAGTATGTTTTTGTGTACCTTGATGACATTCTTGTGTTTTCTAAAGATTTGTCTTCCCACCGCAAACATGTCAGATCAGTCCTAGTCAGACTGCTACAGAATAACTTGTTTGTTAAAGCTGAGAAATGTGAGTTCCATCAGACTTCCACCTCCTTCCTCGGTTTTAATATTTCTCCTAATCAGGTTACTATGGACCCTGGCAAGGTCTCTGCAGTTATGGATTGGCCTGTTCCAAAAGACAGGAAACAATTACAAAGATTTCTCGGATTCGCCGATTTTTACTGAAAGTTTATTAGGAACTATAGCTCCATTTCCAGTCCACTTCATTCCCTAACATCCTCCAAAACCAAGTTTAGTTGGAATGAGGCTGCTGGTCTTGCTTTTGGAAGACTCAAAATTGTTTTCTTCAACATCCATCCTACATGCTCCTAACCCTGACAAGCCTTTCATTGTGGAGGTGGATGCCTCTAGTACAGGGGTTTGAGCAGTTCTCAGCCAGCGCAGCAACGAAAGACGAGTTCATCCATGTGCATTATTTTCTAGAAGTCTTTCTGCTGCTGAACGTAACTATGACGTGGAGGAACGTGAGCTGCTGGCTGTGAAGTTGGCTCTTGAAGAATGGAGGCACTGGCTCAAAGGTGCTAAGGAACCCTTCCAAGTGTGGACAGATCATAAGAACCTCAAGTACCTCCGCACGACTAAACGACTGAACCCTAAACAAGCCAGGTGGGCCCTATTCTTCTGTCAATTCAATTTTGTATTATCTTACATCCTAGAACCAAGAACACAAAACACAATGCATTGTCTCGTATTTCTGATGAGAATGGGACAACTAAGACTGAGGTAGAGTTTATCTGACCAGATAATGTACGTCTGTCTATGACCCAGCTGGAGTTGGACCTACGACAGGCCAATCAGACTCATTCTCCTCCTGCCAACTGCCCTAGTAACTGTGTATTTGTTCCAAAAACAAAATAAAAGAGGCACTCAAACTCTGTCACAATTCACATTTGTTTTGTCACCCTGGTATTGCTAAGACCATTTGTGTGGTTAAATCACAGTTTTGGTGGGAGACCCTAACTAAAGACGTCAAGCATTTTGTTAACTCCTGCCATTCTTGTAACCAAGCCAAGTCCTCTCATCTCCCACCAGCAGGTCTCCTTCAGCCTTTGCCTGTTCCTTCTTTTCCATGGTCCCATATTTCATTGGGTTTTATTACTGGCCTTCCAACCTCGTCAGGCAATACTGTTATTCTCACGATCGCAGATCGATTTTCCAAAATGGTTCACCTCATTCCTCTCCCCAAGTTACCCTCTGCTAAGGAACTTGGTGATATCATGGCCAAGGAGGTGTTTAGACTATGTGGACTACCAAGTGACATTGTTTCTGACAGGGGTCCTCAGTTTGTTTCAAAATTTTGGATGACGTTCTGTAGTCTTCTGGGCATCACAATTAGACTCTCCTCAGGGTTTCATCCTGAGACAGACAGTCAATCAGAGAGAGCCAACCAAGAAGTGGAGAACAAGCTATGCCTTCTCCGTGAAGGAGATCCCAATAAATTGTCCACTAACCTCCCCTGGGTCGAGCATGCGATTAACTCTCTACCATCATCATCGTCAGGTCTGTCTCCCTTTCATGTTGTATTTGGTTTTCAACCACCTGTATTTTCTATCCAGGGGAGAAAAGCACAGGTGCCATCTGCTCACCACACTGTATTGAGGTGCCAACACACCTGGAGAAGGGCCATGAGGGCTCTCCTCAATGCCAATGCCACCTACGCCAGGGGTGTTAACAAGCGCCGGTCCACTCAACCCACTTACCAGGTGGACCACAAGGTCTGACTTTCTACCAGAGACCTTCCGCTACAAGTGGAATCTCGTAAGCTAGACCCCGGTTCATCTGACCCTTCTTCATTAATAAAATTATCAACCCTGTTGCCGTTCGCCTTCAACTGCCTCATTCACTCAGGGTTCACTTCACTTTTCATGTCTCACACCTCAAGCCTTTTGTTCTGCCTTGATTCAAGCCCTCCTCCAGTCCCCCTCCTCCCGACTGACTGATTGAGAGTGCTCCTGCCTATACCGTCAGGAGACTTCTTCCCTCCAGGCGGTGGGGGTGGGGTCTCCAGTATCTGGTGGACTGGAAGGGATATGGCCCAGAGGAGCATTCTTGGGTACCTGCTCGCCACATCCTGGACAAGGACCTTATCAAACAGTTCCACACCTCTCATCCCATTCAGCCTGGTGGTCTGTCAGGAGCTGGACCTTGAGGTGGGGGCTCTGTCATGCTTTTGCCCCTAACAGCCTGTCATGTTTGTGTTTTTTCCTGCTAAGCTCTGCTTGTTCCTGTCACTCACTCTCACCCAGCAATCAAGCTCATGCTCTACACCTGTTCTCCACCCAACTTAAGCTCCCTGCATTCACTCAGTCAGTGCCAGATCCTTGAACCTTTCACAAGCAGTAGAAATCCATCATACCTGATCTTGTCTCTTGCCACGACTCCTTGCCTGTTTTTGACTGCTCGCCTTGCCTGAACCCTCTTGGATTTTGTCTGCCTATCTGCCCATGGTTTCTGACTCTGTACCTTCCCCTTTTGACCACGTCTTTTGGATCACAACTCGGCCCTGTTCTCACTTCTCTTCTTCTATGGTTTTTGACCCCTGCAACGACTAACAGACCACGATTCTAGATTTCCCTGTTCTGGACCTCAAGTCCTTTAATCTGTTCCGCTGCAGCAACATGCTCTACTGGAGGGACATCACCAACTGCAATGTGACTACAGACTCTGCTGCAACATCAAGACAGAAGGTTAGTGCAGACACCAACGGGCGACTGTGGCTGAGTGGTTACAGCAGTCATCCTCCAATGCAGGAGTTGGGAGTTCGAATCCACCAGCAGTCACATGCCGAAGTGTCCCTGGGAAAGACACTGAACCCCTCATTGCCTCCGATATGTGTCCCATTGGTGTATGAATGTGATCTAAAGCTCTGGTTAGTCTCTTTAGGATGATTTGTTCAATTAGCTTTGTAGAGATCTAGTAGAGTGTTGTATGAATGGGTAAATGAGGACACAGATTGTAGTGTAAAGTGCTTTGAGTGTCTCTATAAGATAGAAAGGCGCTATATAAGTACAGTCCATTTACCATTTACCATTTACTAACTTTCACCTGCATGTCCAGAACTTAGTCAAAGCCACTAACTCTTGACAATCTTGACAGATTGGACCTGGCCCAGGACCCAGACCTCCACCAGAGTTTTTCTTGTTCACAATAAAATTGTTAAACTGTTCTTGGGCTTCTTGTTGTTGTTACTGATCCAAAACCCAGACCTTGTCAATGTTAAGTTGTTTAACATTTCTGTAATTTATTCATTAAAATGACACATAAACCATGACTATTTTCTGAGCTGGTTGGCTGAGAACATAATTCAGAGGCAGCTGAACTCAATAGACTTCATCTACTGACTGGCCAAGGAAAGCTGGCCTTGACCACGACACATTTATAAACCGTTGCAGAGGACAGTGGTTGTTTTGTGACTTTATTTCACTTTTTTTCTCCTTTGCTGCATTGTGTTTGTCTTGGATAGAAATTTCAGGTGGCCTCCCCCGTGACGATCCCACCCACATCAAAACGGCACTCAAGGTTTATGAAAACAACCAAGACCGTCTAGACCCATGCAGAGTCCACTGTAGGTGAGTCTTGGTGAAACTAAACAATGTAGAAACAGCTTTTATGCCTTAAAAACCAAAGCAGCCCTGGACCAGTTTGTATCCATCCCAGTTGACCATGTTCCTGTTCAGTTTTGACTTTTTAAACTTTTATTCTGTGCTGAAATGGTCGAATGAAACACTCTCGCAACATCTCACCAGCAGCTCTGCCTTTATCTGTAGTTCAGCTGCTCGCAGCGGGGGTGGAGGCTTCCACATTGCCAGCCTTTAAACTCTTTCAGAAATGGGTCTAGTCTGCTGGAGCTCACTTGGTCTCAAAGCTACAGACAACAAAAAGCTCTTTTAAACAGAAACACATCACTGTTTGTGATAAAACGGACAATCTGTGTGCTGCTCGAACTCTGAACATTAGTTCAAGCTCAAGTTCAAGTAGGATTATTGTCTTTCTCACCACATGTGGTACATGAGGTGGGACAAAATTATGTACACAGGTCCCAGTTACATCCAACAATAGCAAAAATATAAAGTGTAAAAAGAAACAGTAAGGAGGAAGTTCAAAGAAACAATATGGAAACTTTAAGGGAATTTTCTTCTTCCTTGTCTTAATTTTATGGCTTCTTTTTTTACACATGCTTCATACCCCACAAAAACCTTTTTTTGTCTTTTGTTGAGGTGTTTTGCATGAACTTCCTGACAACAGGACGACAATTGACGAGGTTGAGACCGTCTGATGAAAATTGTTTGTTAGATGTTATCGCCCCCTCTTTCTAATTAACAACCCTTCAGACAGACGTCAGTGCAGATTGGCCCACAGAGCTCCATCAGCCTTGTCTACATGGACCAATAATCAGCACCGTTCAACATCACAACACGATGTCTGCTTTGAAATGACAAGCGGTAATCCATCAACACAAAAATGTTTTTTTTTTTAGAATCTCATTTCATTTAAAGTATTTTTAAACCCCCCATTATTCTTTTATTGGTGAGAAATTATTATTCTGAATTTTATTGACATTTTTCAGTGTGCAAAGTTTGACTTTATTATTGTTTTTAATAAGTTTAGTTTAAGAAAAAATCTTTCTCGGCTACATCACGTTGGGGCCGAGATGGGGTAGAGGCAGGGCAGCCGACTCAGGGCCAGAAAGCCCCAGGTTTGACACCCAGCCATTCTTACATGTTGTGATGTTTCTGAACAAGACACCCAATCCCTAATGATAATAATAATAAAGTGTTATGTGTTGTCATCATTGTATGTTCCCATACAATGGCGAATTGGATCTCTGCATTTAACCCATCCACCACCAGTTGGTGCAGTGGGCAGCTATTGAAAGCGCCCGTGGAGCATTTGGGGATAGGGTGTGCTGCTCAGAGACACCGTGACATGTGCAATGACTGGGGATCGAACCTGGGACTTTTGGGTCCCGAGTTGGCTGTCCTGCCTCTATCCCATCTCTGCCCCCGCAATTGCTCCCCAGGTGCCTACATAGCTGCTAGTCCACTGCTCCACCTGGATGTATCCCAGGTGTGATGGGTTAAATGCAGATAATTAATTTCATCATTGTATGGGAACATACAATGATGACAACACATATCACTTATACTCTAGGTAATCTGTGGGGTGGGGAAATTGTTTTCATATATGGCAGCAACCATCTTGGATTTGACCTGGCTACCCAATTAATGAAAATAACCTTTTTTACTCTTAGATGCAGTCAGGAAGTCGGTACCTTACTTATTTTTCAAGTTATTGCACTCACAACATTCAAGAATGGAAACATGGAGGGTACTTACAATTCCCTCTTTTCTCTAGATGGGGCAAAAATGAATCTTTCTGACATCATAATACCACGATTATAATTTTTGGGGAACCCTGTTTCAGAAGCAGCACATAATTATTTCAGAAAAGGCTTCATCAAGTGTGCAAATGAAGTTTCAGGTTTCACCGATAATTTTTTGGTGCTTTTCAGCCCCTTTAGCTGTAAGTCTTAAAGAAAGGCACATTACGTTTTCCTTTTGAGTGCAGACCCTCGCCACATGGTGAAAACTGCAAGATTTAATATAGATTTGACTCTGGATCTGAAACTAGGATCCTTCATTCTGAGTTTATGAAAATTAGTGGTTGCAGGCCAGTACCCTACTGAGCTGGGAGTGTTTTTTTACAAGTGTATTTATCATCAGCGTGCACAAGGAAGGACTGGAACCCTGTGGAGCAAGAAGAGGAGTTAATATTGATAACATGAGGAATGGTATGATAGTGCTTCTTTTTCTTACAGGAGGATTTGTAGCTTGTTGAGGAGGCAGGTGACAGTAGTTCCAGTGAGCGAAAGGAGGACATCTGAAGAGAGTTCCAGGTTGAGGTAGGCAAGCAGCTGGAAGGCAAGGAGACAGCTGAAGAAGCCACAATGAGGTCGTACGGTGGAAATTCAGTGGACAGGTAGGCAGCAGAAGTAATGTTAGGCATGTAATGCTCCAGCGGGCGACTGGAGGTCTTCTGCCACCTTTTGTACTCCTGCAGTTCATCAAGAAAATAGTTCACAGGCGTGGCTTGTTGGTGCCATCTTGTGACTACAGGAAGGCTGGCAGAGCAGAACTCCCACAATTTTGAGGTCTAGTTTTCCCTGAAGTCTCAGCTAGACATTCCTGGAAACCTCCCTAAAGAGGCATCTTTACCAGATGCCTGAACCCCTTCAACTGGCCCCTCTAGATGTGGAGAAGCAGTGGCTCTACTCCAAGTCTTTCCTGGATAATTGAACTTTTCACTCTATCTCTAAGGAAGAGTCCAGCTACCTGCAGAGGAAACTAATTTATATTGTCTTTATCCAAAATGTTGTTCTTTCGGACACTACCCAGAGTTTGTGACCTTAAGTGAGGGTAACCTATAGATCGACTGGTAAACAGAGAGCTTCATCTTGCAGCTTAGCTCCCTCTTCACCACAACGGACCAGTACAGAGTCCACAATACTGAGAAAGCTGCACCGATCCGTATGTCAATCTCATGCTCCATTTTTTCCTCCCAACCCTGAGATACTTGAACTTCTCCACTTGAAGCAGAATCTCACTCCCAGCCTGGAAAGGCCAGCCCACTCTCTTCTGACTGAGGACCACAGCCTCAGATTTGGAGCAAACATACATACTTTTTTTTAATTAAGAAGCTAGTTAATTAACTAGTAATTTTAACTTTGTGGTATACAAAGAAAAATCTCTGCTCAAAAGCAGATTTAATCATGTGAAAGTCGCAGTTAAACATGTCTGATCACTAAAAAGAACAAAAAGTTTAATCTTCAGTCTAACACACTCTCACAGACCTGACCATTTAATATTTTAAAAGATTTTTAGCTCCTACAACAGCACCAATTTGAAGCGAATACCCCCCTGACTGCTTGAGATGGAGCCATCTGGGAGATGGGCGGCTTGGCTCCTATGAGCTCGTCTGTCAAGCTTTAGTGCTGCCTCTCGCATTTGGCATAATCTCTGCGGGAATCTCTGTAGATTCAGGTTGATTTTCTCAGCTTCTTGTTTTCTTTCAAATTTGGCAGCACGTGTGCCACTTAGCTGACTACTGGGATGCTTGTTGTTTGGATAATGGTGACTTTGCACAAGTATGTGTCACTCAGTAGTGTCTCTGAGTTCACTGTGAAAGAAGGAGCAAATAGAGGCTTTGCAAAGATTAGGAGGGAAGGTCAGTTTGCATAATTGTTTGTCTTTGTGTTGGCTCTGGCATTGGAATGAAAGGATGGATGGCTGGATGGCTGGATGGCAGGCTGGCGATGGATGGATGGATGAACAAAACATGTTACCATTGACACCTGCAGGGAAATTAGCTTTGCAGTCAGGTAAAACAGAATATACATTCACAAATGAAACACCAATAAACAGCAAATAACAAATAAAATCAAAACTCAAAAGGAAATTTATGATGAGTCATTATTTGAAATGTAACTGAATAATAGCTTGAGAAAAAAATAGTTTTTCATCCTATTGATTCCTGGGTTTCAGCAGCCTGAATCTCCAGCCATGTAGACTCTTTGTGCAGGGGGTGCTCAGGACAGTGGACAATGTCCTGAGTCATAGATGTGACATTTAAATAAGGTTTAGTACAGACCAGGGGCCTCATGTACAAAGACTTGCATGGATTTTCTTCTGAAACATAGCATATGCTTAAATTGAGAAAACAGCAATGAATCCAAGCACACTTCCTTTGTACATCACAATCAATGTGGAATTGAGTGTACTTGAGTGTACTTGAGTGAACACCCAACACCTCCCTTGACACGCCTTCATTTAAGATAATAAAAGATATTTAAATATGCAAATAAATTTAAATCTGCCCTGCACCAGAGGAATCTCCTCTCTGCACCATCGAGTAGCATGTCTACACGTGGGAAAAAGAGGAACTTCATGAAATGTGAGTTGGAGATGCTTCTAAATGAGGTAGATAGATAATCATCAAATCATTTTGTTTGGTATGCTCTCCTCTGGCATTGGTGCCAAGCGGAAGACATATTAGGACAAATAAATGAATTTAGTCACCAAGAAGCCACCCAGCCTGCACCATGCCAGCTTGCAGTCTGTTCCCAACCATGCTGTTCATCAGAATGAATGAATCGTGCGTTGAACCAAGCCACCTTGTTGTTAGTTGCGTTTGTGCATCACGTCTAATTTGAACATTGATTGAATGAAAATTCTTCCTGTTAACATAAACATATTCATCCTGTGATGGTGCTTTATAGCAATGTGTGTGCAGTTGATAGCTCAGATTACATTAGGAAAACTGTTGCTTTAATGTTGGCCTGTTCAACTGCATTGTGGGTAATTTGACAAACCTGGTTGACATACGGATAATTCCATCCCACACAGCTGGCATGACTCGGCTCAGGGTTGACTGGCACAGTCGTTATCAGTCTGCCAACTCCCTCTGGAATGCCCCTGTTTTTAAGAACCCCAGTCAGTAGCTGTATGTGCACGGACAGCGTACGGCTCCTTGCTGTGTCACGTTCCAAGACCAGCCGCATCGCCAAGCACAGTTCCAAAAGAATTGGCCTTGGAAGACTAAAATGTCTGATGAGCCAGCCTTCATCATGGGCTAGAAAATCTGCTCTGAATGCACGCTCTCTGTGTATTGTGCCATTTGTTTTATTCTCTAATAAGACTAAAGCTGTTGTTAAAGTTATTTTCTGCACCTATTTGAACATGCTTTTATATCCACTCATCTAATTGCATACATGTGGACGTATTACTTGTTTATCATGTGTGTCCGATGTGCAAAATAATAGTTTTCACAAGTTTTCATTAAGTTTTCGTTAAGTTTTTCATTAAGTTTCTCATAATCACTCTTTAGTGCTGCCAATGGACCAATAATCAAGAAACGCGCGTACGCCAGCCATGAAGTGTGTGTGGGGCTGCACACATTTCCATGCTCATTTCATTCTTGATAGATTTGATGTTTTGAGTGAAAAGGGGCATATGCCATGTTTTTCTGTGTATGCACATGATGTGCATTGTGAGGTCAGGTGACATGAGGCGGAAGGCCACAGGGCTTTTGATACTGTTGATTTTACAGGTGAACTGGATAATGGGTTCTAAGCTTCTTTGTCCCCTGATGAAAGGCTGCTTAAACAAATGATAAAAACTATAGTAAGAAGGGATTTTCCTATAGCATTTCAAACTGGTTTTTAGAAAGAAGTGCAATCTTTGCTGCAACATTTTATAGACCACATCAGTATTTTCACTGAATGACAGCTTGTTATCAGTGAGAACACACAGGTTATTATGAAATGAAACACACTCTCTTGCTCTCGCTCAAGGTGGATGTATTCGCCTCTCCCTCCCTTGTTTTCCTCTTCCTCCTGCTTTTGCTCTCTGTGTGTGTCTCGGCGCTCCTGGTACACAGCTTCCGAACGAAAAAATACTATTATGGATCTGGTGAATTGGACTTTCAACGCAATCGACAAATTATTTTCAACAAAAAAACAGTGTCCTGGAGAACCCTCATGTCCTGCTGAGACTCATGCTGCAGGATACATCAGGGATCCGTGGGGAGTTTGACAGCTGATGTGTCTTTCAGTTCTGTCTCAGGAGGACACCGAAGATGTTTATATAATTGAATTCATGATAGCAGGGTTTCTGCTTTTTGGCATCTGCGGGTCCCTATGTTATCAACTTTTGAGGAAGACATTGGCAGCAGTTTCGACTATGGCAAAACTTCCGAGTCCATGTGAAGGTTTGGTTTGTGGTACGAGTACTCAAAATCAGCTGATTTACGAGCTAAACCCTAAGATGGAAGCAATTTGTGAGAATTGCAGGCCACCTGCGGCTTCTAGGACTCGCCCGCATGTTGAGGTTGACCTTGAACAAGACTCATAGCACGGATCAGTGGAATGCCCATAAATCTGGCCGTTTTGGATCTGGAAAGTTCCAGCAAGACTCAAGACTGACAAGAAAATAACAGTCTGCCTGAAGAAAATCAACAATTGTGGCTTATCTTAATCTGACTCCCCCCGTTTGGCCTCAGATATGGACCGTCTATCAAATTTCTCCTGGGACTTGGGTAAAATAGCTGGTGAGATAACCCGGAGCGGGGATTGTTAACATCGGACACAGGAGCAACTACCACCAGGCCCGTTTGGGTGAGCCATGCCGAGACGTGCCGGGCAGGGAAAAGGGTTAGACTCAATGGAAAACAACTCAGACAACATGGAGGAGATTAAAAAATCTCTAAACTTTATGAATGCAGAATTGTCAAGGTTAGCTTCACAGCAAGAACTTCTGATTTGTTTGCTCGAGGAAGTGAGGCTGCTGAAAGTTGCACTAAGTGATTGAGACAAGAAGATAACTGAACTAGAGAAAAAAGTGGATGATCTGGAACAATATACACAAAGAGATGATTTATTAATTACTGGACTTGAAGTAAAACACTGAACCTATGCTCAAGCTGTAGCAAATGGAAGCACCCCAGAAGATGCTCCTCAAGAAGAATTGCTCACTCTGGAGCAACAGGTAGTAATTTTTTTTGCATAAAAAAGACATTGACATCAAATCTGAGGACATTTCAACCTGTCACACCTTGCCTACTAAATCAGAAAAAATTAAACCATCTATTATCCTGATGCATGCTCAATAATATAAAATATATATGAAGTAGCTTAGTGTGTTTTTGTATTAGAATTAGAAAAATTAGAAAGAGTTATTCATTTTGTTCTGTTACTTGAAGATTATTATGATTGAACTAATTGTTTGAAAAAAGGGGCAGATATAATAAGATTTTTTCTTCTTTCTGCTGCCTTTCATTTTAAATCTCTTGTATTTTTAAATATAGTTATGAAACTGTTTTGTATTTTTAAAATGAATAAACTTTATACCATACCATAATCCAGTTAGAAAAATCTCAAAAAGTTAAAAAGCAGACTGAAGAAGTCTTTCAGATGAAAGATGAAATGTTTCTACATAATTTTTTTTGTTTGTTTTGCTTTGTTTTGTTTTTTGAATGTCCAGATGACCAGACTTAACTTTTTAAAACCATCTATTGCTGTTAGGTTCATCAGAAGCAAAGCAAGAAATAATCTGATGGTGCAAGCAAGAAAAGTGAAGGGAACAAATGTCTATATAAATGAACATTTGACAAAGAAAAAAAAAGGAAACATTGCCCGTGAGGCAAGGTTGTTGAAAAAACAGAAAAGAATTGTAGCAACTTGGACAAGAAATGGAAACATCTGGGTTAGAGCTAAGGAAGGGTCACAGGCTAAATTAATAAAAACTGAAGGATTTTGATGAGTTCAGGAGGGGACAAATTACAAAATAAAATAAAAAAACTGAAACAACGTGGTACATAAGAGATTAATAAAATGGATACAAATGGATACAAACACTAAAATATGAATACATATGAAGACTCAGAATTTAAAATATATGATGTAGATGACCTGTTTTATTCAATTTTTTTCCCCTGTAATTAAAGACTGTGAATATTATAATGAAAAGCAATTTAATAATATTAAAATGGCAAAAGATGATCTTTCTATTATTCATATTAACAGTAGAAGTATAAACACAAATTTATCTAAAATAACAGACTATTTAAAACAATTAAATAGAACCTTTAGTATAATAGCTGTCTCGGAAACATGGCTTAGTGATGAAAGTATAAATAATGTTAACATTGAGGGGTACGAACTTTATCATATGAACAGAAACAATAAACGAGGTGGTAGAGTAGGAATAAGGAAATAAAATGTAAAATAATAAATAAAACGTCAGGAATTGTAGATAATATTATGGAAATAATTACAATTGAAATAGTAAATGAGAATTCTAAAAACTTAATGATAAGTTGTGTATATCGATCACCTGATTCAAATATAGAGCTATTCACTGATCAAATCATGGAATTACTGGAAATGAGTTCTAAGAAAACTTTTTTTTGTGTGTGTGGAGACTTCAATATTGACCTGGGAAATAAAACTGACTCAAATAATATTGGAACATTTATAAACTCAATGTACAGTTTAAACCTTTATCTATTAATATCAAAACCTACAAGAATTACTACCCATAGTGCTACAGTAACTGATAATATTTTTACAAATATAAGAAATAAAGAGATAATGGGTGGTATTTTGATTACTGATGTAAGTGATCACTTAACAGTTTTCACAATCTATAAAAATGTTCAATGCAATATAAAAGTAGATACAATTAAGAAAAAAATAATAAACGCATCACAAAAAGCTTTGGATAAATTAAAAGACGATTTAAGATAACAAAATTGGAAGGATGTGTATGTTGATGATGTAAACAGAGCATATGATGTATTTATGAATATTTTAGGAGCTCTGTATGAAAATATTTGTGTGCAAAAAAATTACATAAAGAAAGATGTTGTTGATAAACCATTGATGACCAAAGGGTTGAGAAATGCTTGTAAAAAAAAAAAAAAAAAAGAACTACTTGTACACATGCTTCCTGAAATTATACCATACCATACCATACCAATTTATTTATATAGCACTTAAAACAGCAACAAGGCCAACCAAAGTGCTGTACAAAAGAACCAAACAAATTATGAAATTATGAACAAAAGAAGCACAAGAGAGATACAAGAAATATAAAAATAATAAAAATAAGTTGGTATGGATTATAAGGAAGCATAAGAAGGAATATTACAGTGATTT
>NC_056516.1:8026292-8031529 GCF_014905685.2 Nematolebias whitei | reverse complement strand
CGTTATACATGTACATATAGGCCGGTGAAGACATTGAATTTTTAAGGAAAAATTGTAGCATAGTCCAGAGCCCTCCCCCCAGCCATAGTCCAGATAAGAGGTGTTATTTATCATCAGCTCGGTTGAGGCTTTGTCACATGTCCACGGCCTTGGGGAAGGGAGGGGTGAGGAGACAAACAAAGCATCTTTGTTTTTTCTAAACATGCCAGGAGGAGTTGAGATAAGTCCGCCATCAAGGCCACAGTTCTGGGTCGGGCAGAATTCATGAATTGCTGTTTCTGCCTTTTTAAAGTCTCACTGGTATATATTCCTCTGATGGAAACTCCAAACAGCCGAATTGATTCCTTAAAGTGAGCTCACAGCTTCTCCAAGATTATTCCCACCTTCGTGTGTGCTACTAGAGAGTCCATAGTCCTGATAACAGCTGCTCCAGCTCTCTGACGCAACTCCACATAATTCAGACTGAGCGCTGCCGAGCTTCGACACATCCACACAAATTTGTAGACAATCCAGAATTCACCAGCCAAACAGCAAAAAAAACCCCAGTTGTCATCATGAATCCAATTTGTTTCCATCGAGGTATGAGAGTCCTCCTTATGCCCTGACTCCTGTCGGGAGAAGTTGATCAATTTTGTTGAGAGACCAGCTGAACCTTCGAATTAGGAGGTATGCAGAAAAAAAAGAGGCTCTTTAAGGGTTCACAGGATGAAAGACTGCAAGCAGGGAAGGGGGTGGGGGGTGTTACAGAGCGCCATGAAAACATGCACGTCTGACTTCACTGGAGTACTGAGATAAAAAAAAAAAAGTCTGGTTGGTTAGCCATTACCTATTTGTCAATCTGGATCTGGAAGTCCCACATTATCTCAGTCCTGACATTATTCACCACCCTTGGTGAAGTCTCCCACTTTGACTGTGGGACCTCCAGTCCATACTTGGCACAGATGTTCCTGTATATTATTCCATCAGCTTGGATGTGGTGTTCCATGTATGCTTTACCTGACTGTTTCTTACATCCTGCTATTATGCATTGGACTGTCTCTTGGGTATCAGCCTGCATCTTGAGTCCTGTTTGGTAAACCTTAGCCTCTATTGTTCTTGTGCTGCCATGACTGGTACCTCTGTTCTGTGTTTTTGTGGTGGCCTTTCTTGATACCAACCATCTTCTCACGGTACATGCTGTGCAGGGCTTACCTTTCCATAATGGTTCCCCAAGTTCCCGATCATCTACATTGGGTTTTTGCTGCCTGAGACATTCACTGAGCAGTTCATCATTGGGTGCTTTCGTCCTGATGTTCTCCTTCATCTTTGTTTCATCCTAAATCATGGCTCTAACGGTCCTCTGCTTCCAATAAAGTATATCCTGTTTAAGACTGAAATTAAAATGAAATTTGGTGAAAAGAGAGAAGAAATTGCACAGCTGGTCTCATATTGTTAAACACAATTAATCAGACATTTCCAGAGAAGTGAATACGTATCATATTATTTTCAGTGAAAAGGGGAGAGAGACATAGAGAAAAAGGGAAGCAGACATTCTTAAATGCTAGTACGTGATAAGGGTGCAGGTGTATGGGAGACAGGCAGGACGGGAACCATCTGCTTACCCAGACAGGGCATGCCAAAAATGAAATGTTCATTATGATTCAGAGGCACACAGGCATACCATGCATACTGTATTTCAGTTTGGCCTGGGGATTTGTACATCCATATGCAATAAGCTGGTTGTTGAATGCAGTTGCCAGCTTGTGTGTGTGTGGTGTGTGTAACATAGACTGGTGGTATATTTGCCCACAAAAATGATTGTATGTATTCAGTGCAGCCATCTTGGCTGGGTGACTAATCCCGTCATGCCAGTTCCAGTTAGCATAATTTAATTTTACATTTAGATTGTATTAACACTGGGAGAATGTGACGCCCCTTTATTCTGTCAGAAAAACCTTTCATGTTTATGTATTCATGATAATTTTAATAATAAATTTCCAGAACAGTTCCTACAGAAATGTATTTAATCTACTGCTATTAGAGAGAGTATTTTAAAGCAGAGCAGTACAAGATGTGATGATACATTTGGAAGTGTCTGCTCCTGATTAAAAACATTAATATACTTCCGTATAGTAGTTATTATGTTGTAACTTATATGTAAAAGATATATATTTTACTGAGGCTGCATTTAACTGATTTTCTTAGTTGGTACAAGTTGCTTTGAGTCATGAGTTGTGGGGTTTTAAGTTTGTACTTTATTCTTGTTTTTCTCAGTTCCCCTCACAGCAGGTCCTCATCTGTTAATCAGCACACCTGTTTTATGATTACTCACTAAATATATATGCTCCCTGTTTATGTTTACTGATCACCATATTGTATCTGATGTTCTCTGTTCATATAAAAATTATTCATATTTCTGTTTTCTGGATTTCCTTCCTGCTGTGACAGCATCTTTTGTTTGTTTGTCCAATAAATCCTGGAAATCTTTACCTGCTTCCACTGCCTTTATACTCTTCGGTAATCATGACAGTGTGTAGTTTGTACATTTCTCTATCATCTACATGCTGGGATTCAATCAGATATGTCTTCATGTCACACTGGGACTGTTTCAGAGGTGTTTTATTTATTATTTATATTTCTCCAGGAGCCAAATTGCCAATATATCTAATCCACTTGCAAAATCCAAGTGTTAAATCACACAGTTTTCCTCAATTTTTATTTACAAAATATTTTTGACACATTATAAAATGCAACGTTTTGGTTTGGAGCTGCTGAAAATGTTGATGTAGTGATGTGTCATCTAAGAGTTGCCACAGGGTCTTTGACTTTGAAAATTGTTTTTAATCAACATGCAGGTCTGATGTCCGGCTCACACAGCTTGTGTTAACAACAATCTATGTTCTGTACATGTCGAATAATCAGCTTCTGATAAACCTGTAAAAAGTGATGTGACAAGTGGTGACATCTCCATCTTAAGACTTTTATAAAAAGAGGTGGGGGAGGAGGTGGTGCTTTAATTGAAAAATTGACTTTGGCTCCCTAACCATGACATTTTAAGGGTTGACTGGTCTCAAAACCTCTTTTGATATTGAAGCTTTGATACCAAAATTTGAATAATATTTGGGTGATTCAGTAAAGCATCTCCAGCTGATTTCAAGCTGTGGTATTACAAAACGTAATTGTTGTTGGTGTTGATTATGAATCTTCATACAACAGAGTTTGTCTAGTTCAGGAGTCTGCAACCTGCAGCTCTGGAGCCACATGCGGCTCTTTGGTCCCTCTGCAGTGGCTCTTTCAAGCTTTGACCAAAACTAACATAAAACTGAATTTATAGGATGTTATACCCACAATAAAAAATTAATAGTTTTGCAAGTTTTCCTGTCATTTCCTTGGCAAATATGTGGATACAAGTACTAATACACAGAGTAAATTATACTCCCTTTAACTTTATGCTTTATTGCTTCATCCAACTATGACAACTGTGACAGGCTCACCTTCTCCAATCTCTGTGCCACCACTCCCTATTATTGTTGCTATTTAAATATATTAAATCAAATAAATAATGCATTTTTGTATTTGCTCACCTGCTTACACTAATTAGAAGTGCTGTTCTGCATCCTGTGCTTAGAACAGCTAATTTAAATTGTGATTAATCCAAAATACAAACAAGACAGATAGTTCTTACACACCATAACAGATGTATTGTTGTACTTAACCATCTTTTTTCCCATTCTGCTGCAGCAAGAATTCAGGTTATTTTGTTTAAAACATGTTCTATGTATCTGATTTGCCGGATCTGGAAAAGCTGTGCTTCTGCCAAATACATTTTGCCTTAAGAAACAAAAGTTGTAAAAAATGTGGAACAAAAGTGAAACAAAGAGCTTAAGACATATGAAATGCCTTGATGTGATCACTGTGATGGTTGACCAGTGTTACGCAAATCCACATCTTCAATATCAAATGGAATCAGCATAGCTTCTCTTTTTACTTTCTTTTTAGCTGACTATATGTTTTTTCGTTATTCCTAAACTTTTTGCATTACCCAAACATAATCTGTAACATTGAGCACCATGACGCGTTTTTTAGAAAACAGTTCTGACTTCAGTTGACACCTTGGGAACAAGAAGCGGTTGGTCAGTTCTGTCAGTTCTGTTTCTGAACTATCTGCTATGTACTACCTGTAAAGGGGGCGTATTTTATGAGTATTTTTAGTATTTTATGTCTCTGCGTGAGTGCAGCTACAGCGTACGCTCTCAGGACATTATTACCTGCAGTGTTCTCTCAGTGCGGACTGAATTTGGCAAAAGGGCCTTCTCCTACTCCGCTCCTGTTTCCTGGAATATCTTACAAAAATATTTGAAGCTCTCGACCTTGACCTCTCTAATTGGCTTTAGGAATCTGTTGGACTCCTGGCAAGGACCAACGCAGACATGTTCCTGTTCACTGTTGTCTTCATTCTTTGTTGAAATCGGGTCTCTCTTGTAAATGAGTCCTCGAGGCTCAATGGTATTTACCTGTCTAAATAAAGGTTGAGTTTTAGGTTAATAAAGCAGCAAATTAATTCAACCGAGAAGTCTCTCAAATATTGTATGGATTTAAAGTTGCAGGATGTTTTTATGGAAATATCTAAAATTGAGCTGAAACTAGAAATCCTCATAGGAACCACATGTAGTTAATGGCAAAGTTTTAGTAACAGATCTCATACAATCAGATAGTACTCATATTATGTGTTTGGGATGACTCTCACCTACTACCAAGTGTAGGAGCATGGAAAGTAGCTTGATATTGGATACATTACAGGTGGGGCAGAGTTCAGGCATGTGGCCAGAAGGCTGTCCAGAGCTGGTCCAGAGCTCAGGTGGACCGCAAGGAGGCCGTCCGGCACATGGCAACATCTTGGGTGGGAGGCTGGGCAACCACTCAGCACATGGCAAAGGGGGTTCAGGATTATTCCTGGACATGTGCATCAGTGACCCCCGTGACCCAAAATGGAAGACGCGGATAAAAGATAATGGATGGATGGATGGATGGATGGATAGAACAGTAACTAGGAACACAGGCTTGGTAGATGAGGAATCAGAAGAGGGAGGAGCTGCAGCAGGTGCACATGGTGAGGGATCTGCTGAAGGTGAAACCATGAAAGCTGCAGCAGGCGATGGGGTTAGAAGATCTGCAGCTGTCATGGAGACCTGGGGGGCTGCAGCTGTCATGGAGACCTGGGGGGCTGCAGCTGTCGTAGAGACCTGGGGGGCTGCAGC
>NC_056516.1:8015234-8026282 GCF_014905685.2 Nematolebias whitei | reverse complement strand
GAGACCTGGGGGGCTGCAGCTGTCGTAGAGACCTGGGGGGCTGCAGCTGTTGTGGAGGCTGGGGGACCACAGCTGTCGTGGAGACTATAGGGGCTGCAATCATCTCGAGAGGCGTGGGATCCTCCTGAGGGTGAGACCCTCGAGAGGCATGGAACCCTTGAGAGGCGTGAGGCCTTCCAGAGGTGTGGAACCCTCCAAAGGTGTGAAACCCTCCAGAGGTGTGGTGGAACCCTTCAGAGGCATGGTGAATCCCTCCAGAGGTGTGGTGGAACCCTCCACGAGACATGAAGGTGGGCTGTTGCCAAGTCTCCGCCACTTTGTTGGCAGAGATGGGTACACAAGAGGTTAAACCTCATAGACTCTTTGCCACTTGGTTGGCTGGGGCCCCCTCAGGATGTTCAGTCTCGCCAGACTGAATGGGCAGTGCCAAAGGCAGAGGAAAAGGTGCTGGCGATACCAGAGATGAGTGGTCTTCAGATGCAGATGGGACCAAGGACTCTGCTGCTGGTGAAGAGACCATGCAGGCAATGACTGGCATGGAGGCTGTGGGTTCTGCTGCTGATGTGGAGATTTAGGGATCTGCAGCAGATGAGGAGATCGTGGGGTCTGCAGCTGGCTTGGAAGTCATGGGGTTGGCAGCTGATGTGGGAGTCGTGGGGTCATCAGCAGACATGGGGGTCGTAGAGGCGGCAGCTGACGTGGAGGTCTTGAAGATGGTAGCTGACATGGGGTCTTGGTGGAAGCAGCCAATGTGGGGGTCTTAGAGGCGGCAGCCGACATGGGGTCTTGGAGGCATCAGCCGACATGGTGATCTTGGAGGCGGCAGCCGACATGAGGGTTGTGGAGGTGGCAGCCGGTGTAGAACCTGCTGAAAGTGTGGGTCTAGCTGAAGGTATGGAGCCCACTGAAGGAGTGGGTCTTGCCAAAGGTGTGGAACCCGTTGAAGGCGTGGGACCCGCTGAAGGCATGGGACCCAATGAAGACATGGAGCTCACTGAAAATTTGAGACTCTCTGAAGGTGTGAGACAAGGAAGAGCCTCTGAGGCATAAGTGCCAAACCTGGCATGGAACATGGTCATAATCATCAGCATCTGAATGTTCAAATTCATGATAGAGCCCTCAATGCTACAGAATCGACAGAATCCATTATTGCCAGATTATACTGTCAAGAGTCAGGATTTTGGATTCAGAATCAGCCAGACAACAAGAGTTTAGAAACAAAAACAAATTTATTGTTTTGCAGCTGCAGGTAGGAGTCAGAATCCGGCTGTGGGAACACGTTTTTACAGGCAGGTGGGGTGAGAGTCAACTGTCAGAGCTTAAAATTATGACATCACCGCAACTGGGAAGGCAGCTGTAGAGGGAGGCCTTCAATGCGGTGGAAAGCAGGACATTGCAGGGTCATGGGTTCAAAGGGTGAAGTGGGGGTCAAACACAGGGAGTCAAAGGTCCAAGAACAAATCCAAAGATCAATAGTAAGTAAGTAAATTTTATTTATAATTTGCTTTTCATAGACATAAAATCACAAAGTGCTGTACAATTAAAAAAATAAAATAAAATCAACGCTAAAATATACAAAGTACAATATAAAACAAGCATAAGAAGCACAATAAAATCATGACATAAAAGCCTGGAAGAATAAAAGTGTTTTCCGTTGCTTTTTAAAAACCTCCACAGAGTCAGCAAAACAAAGCTGCAGGGGCAAACTGTTCCACAGCATTGGGGCCACTGACTGAAAGGCCCTGTCCCCTTTCGTTTTCAGCCACGCACATGGACAACAAAGAGATGCTGTGTCTGGGAACGAAGGCCACGAGCAGCAGAGTATTTAGTTAGAGGCTGACAAAGATAAGCAGGAGCCTGGCCATTTAAAGCTCTGTACGTCAGCACAAGAACTTTGAAACGGATTCTAAACTCCTCTGGGAGCCAGTGTAGTGAATGTAGAATCGGAGTGATAGGACAGGATTTACTGGGTTTGGTGAGAAGTCTGGCAGCTGCAGTCTGCATTGCTTGTAGATGTGAAACAGAATTCTTGTCCAGACAGATAAAAAGGGCATTACAGTAGTCCAGATCAAACCGTGATCCAAAATCCGCAGGCAGAACAAGTAGTCATTACCAGGGTCAGAATGGCCGAACAGAACCAGACATGGAGCAGGCAAAACAGTAAATCCACAGGACGAGGCATGAGGTTAAAATCCGAAGAACAAGGTGTGAATGTCAGGCATGAACATGAACAAGAAGGCTGGTTATCTAACACCATGAAGGACTTGATAATCTGGCCAAGTTGAGTAGTGAGAGGAGTTCTTAAATAAGGCCAGGAACAGGTACAGTGAATAAGGGCTGATGAGCTGAAAGTGCAGAGGGGTTGTGGCAGAGAGACTGAGCAGCAGAAACAGGACATGGAGAGCTGTGAGTGTTCCAGGGGACAGAGGATTTAATCATGACATTTTTATTGACTTTTCACCTGCTTTTAATTGTATTCAGCCCCACATTTTAGCAGAGAAAATGGTCTGGACTCTGGCCTCATATGTTGACTTGTGGACTTTTTAACTGTTCGGTCTCAGTGGGTGAGGGTCAACAGGGTTCCCTCTGATGCCCTTTTGTCCTCTTTTGTTTCCCCTCAGGGTTGAGTTCTTTCACCCGTTTTATTTATTTTATATACAAATGATTGTTGCAGCCAGTTCCCACAGCGTCACATTTTAAAGTTCGCTGATGACTCTGTCATCCTGTCCCTTCTCAGCAGTGATGACCCAGACCCTGGGCCTGTGGTCAGACTGGTGTGAGTCTTACTTTTTAAAGTTATTTCTAAGACAAAGGCGATGGTCATTGATTTTAGAAAAGACTCTTCAGTTGCAGCTCATGTGGTCATTAACAGTGAAGCTGTTGAGGTGATGTATCAATATAAATATCTAGGAACTGTTCTCAATGACAAACTGACTTTGACCCCCATGTGAACTCACTTTGTAAGAAGGCCCTACAGAGAATGCATTTTTATCAGAAGTTCTGTGGTTTTAATGTTGATTTGACTTTTATGAGAATGTTTTATTCATGTTTTATTGAGTCTCTTTTAACTTTTTTTCATTTACCCGTTATTTATCCAGGTAGTCTCATTGAGGCACGAGAACTCATTTTCAAGAGAGACCTTTCACCTTCATCTGTTGGTTTGGACTTTTGACATGTAAGAACAGGAACAAACTCTCGGGGATTGTCAGGATGTGCAGCAAAACTGCTGTCATAGTCCTACAGAACCTCACTGACCTACACAAGTCAAGGTCAATGAACAAGACCAGGCTGATTCTGGCAGATCCTGATCATCCACTCCTTGGTGAGTTCAGGTTGCTTCCATCTGGACACAGGTGTCTGCTGCCCAGATGTAGAATGAACAGACTGAAAAA
This sequence comes from Nematolebias whitei, assembly GCF_014905685.2. Classification (NCBI taxonomy): domain Eukaryota; kingdom Metazoa; phylum Chordata; class Actinopteri; order Cyprinodontiformes; family Rivulidae; genus Nematolebias; species Nematolebias whitei. The sequence goes on along the minus strand of NC_056516.1, from coordinate 8,022,890 downwards.
CTCGTACATCCCTGTAGAGATCAGGCTTTTCAACAAACAATGATGATTTCTGTAGTTATTTTAATGTCTTGTCTAGTATGGATGTTTTGTGTGCCTACTGACAGTGAAAAAATAGCCCTTTGGGGATAATAAAGATGCTTGAACTTGAACTTTCATGGCAGCAAGCAGTAGTAATAAGCAAAGCTGTGAATGATCTCTAATGTTGGAAGATAACTTCTGTTTTTGTAAACAGCAGTTCAACACATTTCTGAAGGATGCATGTGTGAAACAGAAGTGCAGAGAAAATTACACACAATCACTGAATGTCATCATGCCTTCCAATATCACATCTTAATTGGACAAAATGACCAGTGGATTTCACCACATATCATCTCTGTTATCCCATGCCCCGCCCTCACACCCCCACAGTCTGCTGGACACATTTCTTTGGGTAACGGCCAAATTTGTGTCTCAAAACTGCTCTGAAATCTTACAGAGCCTTCACTGCCAAACTCCACTTACTTCTAATAAATTATACATCATGTGGGAGGGAGAGAGAAAGAGAGCGAGGCAGAGATGGAGGTTTGTATGTGAGTGTTTGAAAATCATTAAATCCCCCACAGTCTTCAGCATTCAACAAGTGTTAAATAAAAAGGGTGACAAGCCAAGAAAGCAATATGAAAAGAGAGGGGAGAGGAAATTTACATTGCATGATGATTTCTGATAACAAACACTAATGTCTTGTGTAATATGGAGTGTGAGACCAGCCAAACACTGCCCATCCGCTGCATGTCTGCCATTCATTCAAATTCATCCCAGCTGACAGGAAAAACATTCTGACACTGACCAGCAGTGACATAACAGAGAGGGATCTGGCTGCTCTCTGTGGCACATTTGAGTTTTTCCTTCCTCTGCTGCAAATCTGAGAACATGTGTGTCTTGTTCTGAAGTTAAGGCATGCACAATACTTACGGCTTAACAGAGATAAATAAAAAAAGGAGACTGGCACAAGGAGCTCAAAAAACAAAACAAACTTTATTTTACCAACTAGTATAAGGAGGTATGAGGAAACGCAGGGATACCCAGACTGGTACGAGAGCCAATAATGCTCAACTGAAGAAGAATGAGACTGATGAACTAGCTGAGTGAAGCTGATCCCCCACCCACATCAGCTTCACTCAGCTATTCACCAGACCTTCCTGTGGTTTTGGGTTCTAAATGGTTAAACAAACACAATCCTCGCATTAATTGGAGGGGTAAAGAGATTGTGGGATGGTCAGAGGAGTGTTTGGCATCTTGTCTTGCTGATGCCATTGTTCCTCCTGTTAATTCTTAGGTCACTAAAGAAACTTACCCTGACATTGCCAAAGTACCCACTGAATACCATGATTTTAAAGAAGTTTTTAACAAGATTAAAACTATGTCTCTACCTCCCCACAGACCCTATGACTGTGCCATTGATTTGATTCCTGGTTCCACACCCCCTAGAGACAGCCTTTACTCCTTGTCTGTTCCTGAAAATCTATCCATGCAAAAATATATTAATGAATCCCTACAGGCCGGTATTATCAAACTCTCTGTATCTCCTGCTGGAGCTGGTTTCCTCTTTGTGGGGAAGAAGGATGGGTCTCTCAAACCATGCATTGATAATTGTGGTCTAAATACCCGTTACCTCTGATGTCTTCTGCTTTTGATCTTATTCAAGGGGCCACCATCTTCACAAAACTGGACCTTAGAAATGGCTACCATCTGGTCTGCATTAGAGAAGGAGACGAGTGGAAGACCGCCTTCAGCGCTCTCATTGGCCACTATGAGTACTTGGTTATGCCTTTTGGCCTCACTAACACCCCCACAGTTTTTCAGTCTTTGGTCAGTGATGTATTAAGAGACACGATAAACCATTTTGTCTTTGTTTATCTTGATGACACATTGATTTTTTCCAAAAATTTTACTACCCACCGCAAACACGTCAGGTCAGTACTGCTGAGATTACTGCAAAACAATCTGTTTATCAAAGCCAAAAAAATGTGAATTTCATCAGTCTTCTACATCTTTTCTAGGCTTTTTCATCTCCCCAGACCAGATCACTATGGACATTAGCAAAGTTACAGCTGTTCTGGATTATCCTATACCAAAGGACAGAAAACAACTGCAGAGGTTCCTTGGGTTTGCTAACTTCTATAGGAAATTCATTAAAAACTAATATTTTGGGGTGGCTGTGGCTGAGTGGTTAAAGCAGTCGTCCTCCAATGCGAGAGTTGGGGGTTCAAATCCACCAGCAGTCACATGTCGAAGTGTCCCTGGGCAAGACACTGAACCCCTCAAAGCCTCTGATGTGTGTCCCATCAGTGAATGAATGTGATCTAAAGCTCTGATTAGTCTCATTAGAATGATTTGTTCAATTAGTTTTGTAGAGATCTAGTAGAGTGCTGTATGAATGGGTAAATGAGGCACAGATTGTAGTGTAAAGCGCTTTGAGTATCTTGAAATAAGATAGAAAGGCGCTATATAAGTATACTCCATTTACCATTTTACAGTCCATTTATTTTGTCTCGGCTCCTCTCATTCTCTTATATCATCCAAAACCAGGTTCACCTGGAATGAATCAGCTGACCACGCATTTTCCACCCTCAAGAAACTGTTTTCGTCTGCTCCTATTCTACATGCACCAGACCCCACTAAGCAATTCATTGTAGAGGTTGACACCTCCAGTACTGGGGTGGGTGCAGTACTTTACCAATGCAGTAAGGAGGGGAGAATTCATCCTTGCGCCTTCTTTTCCAGAAGTCTTTCTACAGCGGAATGCAACTGTGATGTAGGGGAACGTGAACTCTTGGCTGTCAAGTTGGCCCTCGAGGAGTGAAGACACTGGCTTGAGGGCGCTAAGGAACCTTTCAAGTCTGGACCGACTATAAGAATCTGGAGTACCTCAAGTCTGCCAAAAGACTCAACCCCAGACAAGCCAGGTGGGCTCTGTTCTTTTGTCATTTTGACTTTATTTTATCTTATAGACCTGGATCCAAAAACATAAAACCCGATGCATTATCACACATCTCTGAGGCTGATGAGAACCCCCAGCTCAAGAAGGAGGTGTCCTGTCCAACACGGTGCGCCTAGCTGTTACCCAGCTCGAGTTGGACCTCCAGCAGGTCAACCAGATCAATCCTCCTCCTCCTGACTGCCCCAACATCCGAGTATTTGTCCCAGCCAACCAGGTAAAGAATGTTCTTGACCTATGTTTTCAATCATGATTGTTCTGTCATCCTGGCATCACTAAGACCCTAGATTTAGTCAAAGCCCAATTCTGGTGGAAAGATCTCATTAAAGACGTCAAGGAATATGGTAGTTCATGTCACAGATGCAACCAAGCCAAGACTTCTAGACGCCCCCCCTGCTGGTTTACTCCATCCTCTACCAATCCATTCACGTCCATGGTCCCACATTGCAATGGACTTTATTACTGGCCTTCCCTCCTCATCAGGCAACACTGTCATTCTCACTATTGTTGACAGATTTTCTAAAATGGTTCATCTTGTGCCCCTCAGGAAACTACCCAACTCCAAAGAATTAAGTGAAATAATGACAAGGAGGTTTTTCGTCTGCATGGTGTCCTGGTGGACATAGTCTCTGACCGGGGACCACAATTCATATCACCTTTTTTGAAAGAATTCTGTAATCTCCTTGGTATTAAAGTGAGTCTGTTCTCAGGTTTTCATCCACAGTCTGATGGTCAGAGTGAAAGGGCTAACCAGGAGTTGGAGACAAAGCTCCGGCTTCTATGTGAAGGTGACCCCAACAAATGATCCGCCAACCTCCCTTGGGTGGAGCATTCAATCACCCATCATCTGCATCAGGTCTGTCACCATTTTACACAGTTTTTGGTTTTCAACCCCCAGTACTCTCTGTGCTGGGAAAGGAGGGTCAAGTCCCATCAGCGCACAGAGCTACCCTTAGGTGTCAGCACAGCTGGAGGAGAGCTAGAAGAGCACTCATGAAAACCTCAGCAGTCTACATCAGGGGGGCAAACAGATGTCATTCTCAGAATCGTCCCTACCAGGTGGGCCAACAAGTCTGGTTATCTACCAAAGACCTCCCTCTGCGCGTAGAATCCTGTAAACTGGCTCCTCGCTTTGTGGGTCCCTTTTCTATTTCCAAGATCATAAACCCAGTGGCTGTACGTCTTCAGTTGCCCCGGTCCATGAAAGTGCACCCCACCTTCCACATGTCATGGATCAAGCCCCTCTTGACCTCATGTTTTGAACCCTCCTCCAGGCCCCTTCCTCTCACCCGACTGATTGATGGTTCCCCGACCTATACCGTTAGGAGACTCATCCGCTCCAGACGGTGGGGTCGAGGGACACACTACCTGGTGGACTGGGAGGGCTGTGGACCTGAGGAGCAGTCCTGGGTGCCTGCATGCCATATTCTCGACAAGGACCTAATTCGAGACTTCCATAGAGCCCACCCTGACCATCCTTGAGGTTCGTCAGGAGCTATCCCTGGGGGGGTGGGGTGGGGGGGGTATGTCATGTTTCTGCTCCTGCCTGCCACAGTTTTCTGTTAATGTCTGTTTTGCCTATTACCCTTCTCTCAGCTCAAGCCTGCTCTTCAAGCTTTGCCATACCTCCCTTGTTTTTCCTCAGCAATCAGCTCTCATTACATCCACCTGTTCACCTGCCTACTTAAGCCTCATGCTCTCAACAAGCCAGTGCCAGATTATCGAACCTTCTCAAGTAGTAGATGTCCAGCATTCATGCCACAGCCTTGTTTGACTTCTTGGTTCTGACCTTTTGCCTGCCTCTTGGATTCTTCGCCTTGCTCATTCCCTGCCTGATTTGTATCACTCTCTCTGACCACGGTAACAACTCTATTCTGCCTCGCCTCGACTACGTTTCTCGCCTTGCCCTCAGAATTTGGATTAGAAACTCTGATCATTTGTGTATGACCTCGGACCAATCTACTGGACCTCAATTCTGGACTTACCCAACTCATTAAGCTGTCCATTTCTGCTGATCTGGTTCCTATTTACCATCACTGGTGACATCATCGAATCCTTCTGTTTCACAGATTCAACTCCCTGTCTGACTGTGAAGGTTAGTGACTGCCTCAATTATTCTAAGAGCCTTCACAGTAAAAAAAAAAAACCATTATTAATACTCCAGAGATCCAGCTTTAATAATACAACTCTTAAACCATTCCTGTTTTCTGTTGCAGTTAATGAATCCTAAACCAGTTTTATGTCAGTTTCATCATTCATCCAAAGGACTTCTTCAATCTGAGGAGACACCAAACAAACTGATTTCCACAAACAGTATACTCCATAGTGGAAAAAACAGTTTGCTGGTGCTAAGATGGCCTCCAGGGCCCGCCCTCTTCCCCGTCAACTCCTCTGAGACAGTCATGTCAAAGTGGTTCAAAACACCAAAGTTCATGCTTAATAATCCAGGTAAAAATCCAACAATTTTCAGTCAGGCCATCTGGCGACCAAGGGAGTTGATAGTCCGCTGCGAAGGACTACTTTGTAGTTAAATTGGTCCCTGTAAAAAAACTGTTGTCTGACACAACTGTGAGAATGCCCGCTATGTCTTGTCAAATGCATATTCATGTAAGTTCAACGGTTTTGTAATGGCTCATTATGAGTTTAGGACACCAGTTGTGAATGTTCTGAAAAAAACAAGCTTATTCCAATGGTTTAGGTGAATATATGTTATAAAATTAAATTATACAAAACACAAGCAGCTCTTAGTCATTTTCAGATTGTGAAAGTAGCTCTCGAAGGAAAAACGTTTGGAGACCCCTGGTCCATATCATGCCCTGTTACTGTACATAAGAGCCAACACTGATCATCTGCACCTGCAGCAAACAGAAAGATGATATTGTCATTGGTGACCAATGTTTGGTCCTTTTATTATGATTCTGTTGGTCGTTACAGCTGCAGAGATAATATTCTGTGGCACAGTCTAAAACCTGAGTAATAAAATCTCTTCATGGCAGATAATGATTGCTGCTCTAATTCTTTTATTAGCCAGTTTCCCCTGTTCTTAAACACATACAAATATTGTCATTTGACAGTGCATCACTGCATATCTAATGTTCAAACAGATACAGCGAGACTTCTTTGGTGTACATGACAACAGTCACTTAATGAACTTTTTCACAACTGTGATGACATACTATTAGTCACAAAGAAACAATAATATGCTACTCTTACCTCTCTGAGGATGAAATAAACATGAGAGTGAAGGATGTGATAAATCTCCCACTTTGACAAACACATAAAATCAGTATCTGCACAAGTTTTTTTGTCAGCCTTGTGATACTGCTGTGAACGATGAAAAAAATTCAACAGTTTATTGCTGAATTGTTGTTTTTCGCTTAGATGCTTCCTTCAGCAGAAGCCATCACAGTGATCAAACTCACATGAAGTATTTGGTGATTGTTTTAGGACAGATGTTATTCCTGACCAGCCTGGACTCTGACCTTTGGCCTCAGGATTCTGAGATGGCAGCCACCAAATTATCACTTAAATATTTATCACAAAAAACGCATTAAATTTTGTTTAAAAAGAGGTGAGAACATGGTGGCGGACATCCATCCATCCATCCATCCATTATCTTTACCCGTTTATTCCATTTTGGGTCACGGGGGTCGCTGGTGCCCATGTCCAGCAATCACTGTGCGAGGGGCGGGGTACACCCTGGACAGGTCGCAAGTCCATCACAGGGACACATAGAGACAAACGAGACAAACAACCATTCACTCTCTCACTCACCTAGGGACAATTTAGAGTTACCAATTAGCCTAACATGCATGTTTTTGGTCTGTGGGAGGAAACCGGAGTACCCGGAGAAAACCCACACATGCACAGAGAAAACATGCAAACTCCACCCAGAAGGCCCCTGGACTGGGGTTTGAACCAAGGACCTGCTCGCTGAGAGGCAGCAGCTCTACCAGTTGCGCCACCGTGCTGCCCGGTGGCGGACATGTGAGCTGCATTTTGGCTGAGCTCCTGTGGGCCCCGCTGATAAACAGCTTTTTATGATTGTAGCCTTGCTGTCTTTGAGTTGGATTTTGTCTCTGAGACTGGTGTCGCCGCGTAGCTGAGTCAACATGCTGGTGAAGATTCTCAGTCATCCAGGACATGATAAATTCAAAAACCGTTCAGTACAAAAACAACTGGACTTTATTTGTAACAGAAGACGTTTCGCTCCTCATCCGAGGAGCTTTCTCAATTCAGTGAGCAGTAAGTGAGAGATTCAGGTTATAAGGCTGAGTGAGATAAGACACACACACATATGTAGATTTGACAAGTCACACCTCAACACCTTAACAGTAGGGGTTTCTTAAGGTCTTTGTTACTCTAATTTACAGATGAGACCCCTCTGTTCCCATCAAGTGTGAAAACTGGCAGGGAATCTGTCTTAAAGTTGCATTATAGGTTTTTTGAAAGTGGAAATCTGAGGCCTCCTCCTCTGATGGCTTTTCCCATTTCCCTGATTAGTCTCTTTAGAATGATTTGTTCAATTAGCTTTTTAGAGATCTAGTAGAGTGCTGTATGAATGGGTAAATGAGGCACAGATTGTAGTGTAAAGCGCTTTGAGTATCTTGAAATAAGATAGAAAGGTGCTATATAAGTACAGTCCATTTACCATTTTACATCAATTGCTTCCTTCACCC
>NC_056516.1:8013660-8015134 GCF_014905685.2 Nematolebias whitei | reverse complement strand
GCTTTGTCTATCGCAACACCCCACCCCCAGGGAACTTCTATGCAGGCTTATCAGAACTGCTGGCTGAACAACAACATCTTATCAGGACTATGGTCTATCTGAAAGTGATTCATGGACAAATCTCAACGTCTTGACGTCAAATGCATATGAATGTTCTTGCTGGTAGAGTTTTTGATGTCTCAAATCGTGTCCTGATAGGACAAGGTGGAAAGAGATCTTTTTTGTAGTACCACTATCCTATCCTCGTGGCCTTTTACATTTTTCTATCTAAAAAAGTATTCTGATAAAGAATAAAGCCCCCAGTATACTCCCACGTACGTCCATACGCAGAGGTACGCACGTATGTACGCGGAGGTACGAGCGTACCCCCCAGGGCATGTCCATGCAAAGCTCAATTTTTACGACTGCATACGCGTACGCGGTGTAGCACAATAAACTGCCCAGCGACGGACTGTTTTGTATGCGACACCAATGTATCAAATTCCCCTTCTTATCCCTGATCTGGCCTTTTCTTTTGTTTTTTTACCAAGAGGCAGTGATCTTTTCCTCCTCCGTTGATGCCATGACTGAAATGGTGAGAAATGAAGGAATTTGTCACGAGCGAATTAAACTCAGGTCCAGCATGACTGTGGGAGGGTCTGGAGATTTCCTGGTGGGCTGGTCTGATGTGTGGGCTGCAGAGCTAGCGCTCCCTGTTTTTTAAAATTTTTTAGATCTTTTTATTAACAACATATAAACACAGAACACCGCTGCGGCGGAGGCTGCCAGCGCTTGTTTTTGTTCTTTTTTCCGACTTGTCAATCAATCCAGTAGGCGTGTCAGCAAATGACCAATCGGCGACCTCAATTTGTCCCAAAGGTAAATGCCCCTTGTCAGTGAAGCTGCTCTGCAGCTGCTCAGGGTGTACGCTCGAGTACGAAGTCTGAACCCTCTGCGCACAGTGCACGCGTATGTCCGTTCACACGTACGTACGCGGGTGTATACTGGGGGCTTAAGAAGCTGTGCTCTTGGAGCAGCAGCAACGTGCACTCCGCCCATCTTTCAGACGATTGTACGAACATAACCTCACTGTATCTCGGTTCAATGATAATAAAGCTTATTCTAATTCTGATTCTGAATCTGATTCTGATTCTACTGGTCTACCACACCAGACAGGACCCAGGATGCAAGCTCTGCAAAGGCGCCGCTGTGACTAATCACTTTTTCAGAATTTCTTGAGCTTTTCGTGCTACTTTTTCTGATGTTACAGTTGTTTGTGATTGATATATCTGTCATCACTGCCTTCTTCTCGTGCTTGTCAACCACCAGAATCAGAAAAAAAAACTTTATTATCATTGCACCAAGATACAATGAGAGCATGTATGTACAGTCGTCCGAAAGATGGGCAGAGTGCACGTAGCTGCTGCTATGAAAGTGCAGCTTTCATTAATTTTATTCAGAATAATATTTTGCTTAGATGAGAAAAGGGAAACAT
>NC_056516.1:8012511-8013560 GCF_014905685.2 Nematolebias whitei | reverse complement strand
AATAATTACTAATTACTGTCAAATTTCAAACAATGTTATCGTTTATCACAATAATTTCTGAGACACCCACAGCTGTTGGGGGAAGAATCAGTTTTGTTGTGTGTTTCCTTGACTGATGAAGCCTTCTGGATCAAAGGCGAAATGCTTCAGCACAAAAAAAAAAACTGTTCAGATGACCTGACTGAAAAATGTTGGATTTTATACCTGGATTATTGAGCATGGACTTTGTTAATTTCTGAGACAATTAATTGCCCAGCAAAATTTATCATGACAGGCCTACTTACAAGGTAGTAACTTAGTCTGAAATGTTTAATTTAACAACTCTACATGAAATATATAGGTGACCAGATTTGGCTCACTATTCGACAAGAAACTGGTCAGTTTTGTCTCTTTCTCGCCCCTAATTAATGCATAATAAGCAGTTATTAATGATTTATAAAGTGTTTATAGAGGAACTAATAACATATCTATAAGCTATTTATTAGCCATCTATAAGGGGAGCCTTATTGTAAAGTGGTACCAGGGTGACTCTACTCAGTATTGACTTTGAGGGGGTGAATACATACGCACACACCTCTTGTCAGTTTTATATTCTATAACTTCTTTAATCTGTTTTGTGTAGGTTTGTCCACCAAGAATAAAATCAGATTTGCATGTAAAGTGTGTGTGTGTGTATGCATTCAAGTAACCATGCACGCTCCTGTACATGCATTTACTGTAAACATAATCTACGACAGAGCTGTAGAAACATCAGAAATACTTAAATATCATGCAATATATTTCATTCATTCATTAGCTGAAGCTATATTTATGAAATGGTAGGTTTGTGCTGCTGGGACGTTTAAACTGTCTTCTTATTAAATTACAGACAGAAACACAAAGACCAGAGACAATAGAAACTGACCCACTCAGGGTCCAAACGAGCTTCATAGCTCTTTGCATCTTGTAAACCAAAACAGATTTAACCTCAACATCTGGTGCTTTGAATCACAATAAAAGACAAAGTGTGCAGCAGCACATGCACAAACAGGGCACATCAGGTGCTTCTT
>NC_056516.1:8011113-8012411 GCF_014905685.2 Nematolebias whitei | reverse complement strand
AAGAAGCACCTGATGTGCCCTGTTTGTGCATGTGCTGCTGCACACTTCGTCTTTTATTGTGATTCAAAGCACCAGATGTTGAGGTTAAATCTGTTTTGGTTTACAAGATGCAAAGAGCTATGAAGCTCGTTTGGACCCTGAGTGGGTCAGTTTCTATTGTCTCTGGTCTTTGTGTTTCTGTCTGTAATTTAATAAGCAGACAGTTTAAACGTCCCAGCAGCACAAACCTACCATTTCATAAATATAGCTTCAGCTAATGAATGAATGAAATATATTGCATGATGTTTAAGTATTTCTGATGTTTCTACAGTTCTGTCGTACATTATGTTTACAGTAAATGCATGTACAGGAGAGTGCATGGTTACTTGAATGCATACATACACACTTTACATGCAAATCTGATTTTATTCTTGGTGGACAAACCTACACAAAACAGATTAAAGAAGTTATAGAATATAAAACTGACAAGAGGTGTGTGCGTTTATATTCACCCCCTCATAGTCAATACTGAGTAGAGTCACCCTGGTACCACTTTACAATAAGGCTCCCCTTATAGATGGCTAATAAATAGCTTATAGATATGTTATTAGTTCCTCTATAAACACTTTATAAATCATTAATAACTGCTTATTATGCATTAATTAGGGGCGAGAAAGAGACAAAACTGACCAGTTTCTTGTCGAATAGTGAGCCATATCTGGTCACCTATATATTTCATGTAGAGTTGTTAAATTAAACATTTCAGACTAAGTTACTACCTTGTAAGTAGGCTTGTCATGATAAATTTTGCTGGGCAATTAATTGTCTCAGAAATTAACAAAGTCCATGCTCAATAATCCAGGTATAAAATCCAACATTTTTCAGTCAGGTCATCTGAACAGTTATTTTTTTTGTGCTGAAGCGTTTCGCCTTTGATCCAGAAGGCTTCATCAGTCAAGGAAACACACAACAAAACTGATTCTTCCCCCAACAGCTGTGGGTGTCTCAGAAATTATTGTGATAAACGATAACATTGTTTGAAATTTGACAGTAATTAGTAATTATTGTCAAATTTAAGAAGAAATGTTTGTTAATGTTTGTGTGTAGTACCTTTTTTTGACCACTGGATGGCAGTAGAAGACTGTTTGAACTGAAGGATGAATAGTGAGGGAGCGAGCATCGTCTCTTAAAGAAAAATGGGAGGGAGGCCTCTTGACATGACATGGGCTGTTTTTCTTTTCTGTTTACCGATTCTCAAAATGGCAGACGCTCGGTGTGGTTTGAGCTCTTTAGGATGCTGGTGAAGATTCTCAGTCATC
>NC_056516.1:8008335-8011013 GCF_014905685.2 Nematolebias whitei | reverse complement strand
AAGTGTGCAGCAGCACATGCACAAACAGGGCACATCAGGTGCTTCTTTATAACAAGTTAAATGTGTATTTTAGTCAGCGAATCACATCCACCAAGATTCATTTTTCAGCAGGAAATAGGGAAGACTTGCTCCTTTGATGAATTACAAAAAAAAAAGAATGTGATGCAACTATTGCATCAGAGCTGGTCCGTGAGGGGAACAAGTAAAGAAAGAAGTGGAGGTGGATATCTCTTTACTGTGTGACGCCTCTGTTGTCTCAATGGGAGTAACCTATATCCACTCTGCTGTCCTCCGTCACACACACCCCAGGATCATTTATAATTCAGTGCAGAGGCCAAGCAGAGCCGGGAGCTGCTCAACAATAAGCAGCCCCATTCATCCCAGTGAGCCTGTGTGTAAACAAGCACATAGGTGGAGATGGTTCCCAGTTTTCCTATAAAAACTGATGAAGAAGACACGATTCTCAACATTAATACTTTCGGTCTGCAGCTGAGGAGCAGCGTGGTAAATAAATGTTTTTTAACATGACTCGTTTTAATGTCCACAATGTTGATTTCTCTCTGCAAACCTGTCACTCTCACACAACTTGAGCTGCTTCTTCCTCGAAAGCTTTTTAATTGCCTCACATGTTAAAAATATTGACGACATTTAATGAACATTCACGTAAAATAAAGAGTTAAGATAACTGCACAGGAACAAAGGAAAGCAACAAAACCTATATGCTTCAAGTGGGAATCTCCGAAGAAACGATCTTAGTGGCACAAAAATTGCTGCCAAGTTCTTTCCAGTTGCCGCAACCTTATTTACTGAATACAAAATTAAAAACATCAAAGATCCTGTTTGAAACAAGGACATGAAAATGGTGGTTAGCTGAGTTAACAAAATAAAAATTATTGTCTTGGAGTTGGCCATCTGTGGCATTAAAATAGCAATATTTATTTTTTAAATATTCTGAAAGGAAACAGACAATTTTACAACCCCAGATACAAGATGGTCTAAATGATGTAGTTATATAACAAACAGAGAACAGAACAGGCTAAAGATCACGACACATCAGTTTGCATGAGCGTAGCCCAGAGCGAAACCCTGGTTTAGTCAATGCAAACTCAGAATGGCTGATGTTTCTTAACTGTTGTTTAACCGGATATAAACTAACACTGGAATAAAATTAATCTTTCCATTTTTTGTTGAGTTCCCAGAGCTTTTTATAACATTTGCTAACCCAAGGTTTAATCCCAAACTCCTTTCAAAGCTGCTGATCTAAGAGTCTGGTTGTCTCATCTCTAACATTTTCTTTAATCTCATGTTACTTTGAGACAACACATAACTGCTGTTATCTGGTTGAGCCTCGTGCAGTTTGTTGGACAATAAAACATTATGTTTATACTCGGAAAAATCAGGACAACTTAATACTAATCTGAAACAACATTTTAATAAAACTTCTGTAAAGTAATCATGGGACACACTTATACAAATTAACTTTTGGAGTCAGCCCAATTCAAGATGGCCACCATCAACCTTAGTAAACAAAAAAATGTTGTAAGGAAATATAGACAATCAACTATATTTTGGTGTGGTGGTTGCTGAGAACTTCAGTGCATACTCTGAGCACAACACGACAACATGGGGTCTTACAATATAGAAGTGAATGAGCAAAATATCGTTTACAAGTCTGGACCACTGTTGATCCCATGAAAGCTGTTTAGGTCTGATACGGTGGTGATGTGGTGAGGAACAAAGTCAGCTCTTGTGTCATTTCCTGCAGCAGGTTGTAACTCCAGCCCCAGCAGATGGACTCTGAGTCGGAGTTGTCATACGAGCTCATCCTACACACTTTCTCTCTGGACGTTTCAAAGAAAAGTTGGGCTGTTGTGTAAATGAATGGTCGAACTGCAGCAGAAAAATGTGGTTTTACTAAAAAAGAAAGCCTCGTGTAAACGGGGCCTTAAGCTGCTGTGGACCAGCAGTAAAACCCTGGAACGTTGAAACCTCTTGGTAACTTTGTGATGGTCGCTGCAAGTATTTTACCTGTGCCTAGAAGCTCTTGTACCTTGTGTGTGTTTCCCAGACCAGGCTTGTTAGCATCCTCCTTCCAGTCTGTCGAGTTCCCCTGAGTACCCTGAAGAATCTTCACCTGGAACCAACTGCCTCCACTTCCTGCATCAAACAGCACTGGGTCATCTACCAAGTTTCAGTCCTGCCACTCTCATACTCACCTGCACAACTCCGGGGCCTCCACCCTCCTCTCCACACTGAACGTCACTCCCAGAGACTACTCTTCCCCCGTATATAGACCCTCTCTTCGAAGAATAAACTTTATGTACCCAAAAAAGTTAAATCTGGTCCTCTGGACATTCAAAAAAACAAAACAAAATAAATCAACAAAAAAATATAGAAACGTTTCGTCTCTCATCCAAGAGACTTCCTCAGTCTGAGGAGCTGTTTTCAGCTCAGTCTCTTAAATAGCACCTTCTCAGAGTGGATCAACCAGTTTGCTGCTGACAACCAAAACCAGCTGCTCACATGCTCAAGAAGGACCATCAGCCTAACAATGGATCATTAGCACACTGATGGCTGTTTACTACTCACAGAGGGCTGAGTGATACTAGCAATCACAGCATTGTAAGAGGGGGACAGTTGAACCCGGAGGCCTCCACCCCTGTTTAATGATGGACGAT
>NC_056516.1:8005755-8008235 GCF_014905685.2 Nematolebias whitei | reverse complement strand
AAAAAAAGCAATATTTCACCTAGATTTGCTTTAATTCCACACATTTAAAGCATATTTCTCACCAAGTTTGTGTAAATTCAGCTGTGGGTTTTAGAGACATTTTAACTTTAATACACTTTAATACACTTTAATACACAGCGTCAGATCTGCACTATTTGTGTTTATAGAGAAATAAAAAACATCACCACTAGACATTTTTACTTGTGTTCAACACTACTCATCTAAATGATGATTCTTACGAAGCTTGAGGACAAGGAAAGGGGTTTTAAAGACATTTCAACTTTAATGCTCCTGAACACACAGCGTCTCTTACATCTTAGATGTTATTGTTAGATGTTATTACTGTTTTTCTTATACATTTTATTGTTGGATGTAACTGGGACCCTGTGTACATAATTTCGCTCCACCACATGTACCACATGAGTGTGAATGACAATAAAGAAACTCTGACTCTGACCTGCAGCGTCTCACAGCGTCACAGTTACTGCTAAGCTAACATGCTATAGACGTAGCGCTGCACTCAAGCATCCTCCTAACATGAATATATGTTGATGATCAACCCCCTGGTCAACAACTGTCCGCACTAAGCTGCTAAACTGGCGAGTGAGCAACACAGAGGGATCTCCATCTCCTGCACCTGTGCGCGTTTTCTACCGAAGCAAGAGACTCAGCAGCGACTACCTGCACAGTTTCTGCTCTGTGTGTAGAGGTGGAGGTAACCAGGAGGTAACCAGGAAAACCTGGAGTGGAGTTTTATCAGATTGAGTATTCTCCTATTAATCAAGTGGAATGGATTTGTTCACGAAGAAAGAGAAACTGCACCGTCTGAACTAATGCTTCATAGTAAAAGTGGGGGGGTCCAAATGAACGTTTTTTTAATGTGGGGGGGACTTGTCCCCTTCACATATAATGGTTGCAACGCCTATGGGTGAAGAAATGAATCATGCACACTGATGGTGATTTAGCTGCGGTGTAGGGAAACTGATATATTTAGAAACCATCCAGGTGAGGCTGTCCCATCCAGCTGGCATGGCACGAATCAGGGACAACAGTAAAAAACCCCATCAGTATTTGCTCAGCCTCCCCAAAACGTGCACCCTCTTCATTATTCTGTTAGTGATGTTCTCCCTCATTAAGGCTTCTCATCATTAAAGGACTGAGGTAGAGAGGGCTGACAGCCATAGATTAGTGGGACTGCAGGTTACATCGGACCTGAGCTGGTTTCTCAACACCACAGCCACAGTGAAAAAAGCCCAGCAAAGGCTTGACTTCATTAGGCTGCTCAAGAAAGTGGGTTTGAACCAGCACCTTCCCACCCAGGCCTATAGAGGACTGATAGAAAAAATCCTAACCACAGGCATCACCGTCTGGTATGGGAACACCACACAAGCAGAAAGAAAGGCAGTGCAAAGAGTCACAAATACTGCGGAGAGGCTCACAGGGACTAAACTTCCTTCCATGGACTCGATGTTTGTACAGCGCTGTCAAAGAAGAGCAGCTGGAATCATCAATGGTGGCTGTGGCTGAGTGGTTAGAGCAGTCGTCCTACAATGTGAGAGTTGGGGGTTCGACTCCAACAGCAGTCACACGCCGAAGTGTCCCTGGGCAAGACACTGAACCCCTCTTTGCCTCTAATGTGTGTCCCATCAGTGTATGAATGTGATAAAGCTCTGATTAGTCTCTTTAAAATGATTTGTTCAATTAGCTTTGTAGAGATCTAGTAGAGTGCTGTATGAATGGGTAAATAGCTCCAGTACATATCTCTCCAGTTTTAGTTTCTCTCCATTGGCTCCCTGTCAAATCCAGAATAGAATTCAAAATCTTACTTCTAACCTACAAAGCTCTCAACAACCTAGCTCCATCTTATATTACAGATCTTATTGTTCCATATTTTCCTAACAGAGCACTTCGCTCTCAGACTGCAGGTTTACTTGTGGTTCCTACAGTAGAATTTACAAAAACAGAATGGGAGGCAGATCTTTCAGTTATCAGGCTCCTCTCTTGTGGAACCAACTTCCAATCTCTGTCCATGAGGCTGACACGTTATCCAGTTTTAAAATTAGGCTTAAGACTTTCCTTTTTGATAAATCCTATAGTCAGGGTCGGCTTGGGTTTCCTGAGCTGTCCCTTAGTTATGCTGCTATAGGCTTAGACTGCTGCAGGACAAACTGACCACAATTGTCACTCTGCTACTGTCTTTACTTACTCTGCTCAACATTTGTAATTATTATTTATATCCTTAGCATGTGCTTTTTTGTCTTTCAGATACACCTGGACCTACATCTGGACCTACCATTCTGTGTTCGTCTGTCTCTCCTTCCTGTCCTCTCAACCAGCTGGTCAAAGCAAATGGCCGCTTGTCCTGAGCCTGGTTCTGCTGGAGGTTTCTTCCTTTTTAAAAGGAGTTTTTCCTTTCCACTGTTGCCACTGTGCTTGCTCAGGATGGGAGACTGCAACGAAGCCAAGATTCAACTTGTCTG
>NC_056516.1:8003942-8005655 GCF_014905685.2 Nematolebias whitei | reverse complement strand
CACCCTTCTTCCTCCATCTCACACCCTTCTTGTTGCTACAGTAATATTACAGAAGAAAACACAATGAACTGATGGAAGAAAATAAAAATTTCGACTTACCTCAGTCTCACCTGGCACTTTATTCAAAAGCAGAGCCCTGAAGTCCGGAGTCATCCCCCAGAGGAATGCCAGCAACAATCCTGCAGGTTTTTTGTTCGCTTGACTCCTCTACAGTCTGTGCACGGCTCAAACTATGTAACTTTGTGCAGAGACTTCACTTTACTAACCCAGTTGTCAGCAGCAAACTGGTTGATCCACTCTGAGAAGGTGCTATTTAAGAGACTGAGCTGAAAACAGCACCTCAGACTGAAGAAGTCTCTCGGACGAGAGACGAAACGTTTCTACTTTTTTTTTGTTGTTTTGCTTTGTTTTGTTATTTTGAATGTCCAGAGGACCAGATTGAACTTTTTTAGATTTTTCTACCTGGATTATTGAGCATGCATCAGGATAGTCTGACTAATGTTTATCTTATTCCTTCCTATATTTCTAAGAAAGAAAAACAAATCATTAATGAAGTTTGTTTTATTTGATTAACTGTGAACATGAATACTTTTGATTGTTGTTTTCAATCATTATAATGAAATCATGTGAAATATTACAATGTGAATAACATTTCTCCGTTCTGTTTTTCAGAAAGTGATTATTCCTTCAGAGACACCTGTGAAAAAGTTCTTTGAGCTGGAAGCTGTTTGCTTCAGAGGGGAGCCACAATGTTCCCTAGTCAGTCAAAACAATCTCCTCAGGGCTGATGTTTTGCACAAAGTCTCTTTGTGTGAAAAGCAGTTCGCTTTGGACTCCCGAACTGAGCAGTTCATCTTTGGACCCGATCCTCGAGGCCGTGCCAAGGTCCACTCGTTCAATTCCTGAGCAGATAAACTTAAATTACAGTTGTTAGAAGTTTGGATGACTGCAGAAGATGAAGCCTTTTCTCACTGCAAGACTCACGTTCTCGGCTGAAGGTTGCGATGGACGGTGCACCTTCTCATCAGCTGTTCCCTCACAGACCCCTGAAGCTGTCACAGTGACGGTCAGCTACCTAGGGCAGTTCCCGGCGAGTCCTCCTCATGGTGCCTCTGGTCAGATCCACCAGAGAACCCCAGAAAGACAAGTGGTGCCTTCAACAATGACCCGGTAAGGAGCAGAACCTGGTGACATGATGCAACTCTTGGTCTGGTTATGCTATTTTAAGCTGATGCAACTTGGAAAATCATTTCCTGGCTTGCAGTGATGATAAATGACTTTATCTGATCAGATTAAATAACTTCTTTCAACCAAAATCCAAAGTAAACTATTAATTAAAATAGTCAAAGTTTGTCTAAATTCATGCGCGTATCAAACTGAAATAATTCCTGCTCAAAGAGTCAATTTAGCCTTAGATAAGAGAATTAAGCCTTGATTGATTCATTATTATTATTGTTTGTTTATTATTGTTGTTATCTTAGTTTGATTATTTTTGTACTAAAAAGAAAACTTTGTTCTCTTCATTCAGATGAATATTTATGTGTTCTGGTTTAAAACTCCCTGTAATTAACAGATTCTACTTCAGTGACTGATTCTGATTATTAAAGGGTGAATATGTTAATGAAGTTGTTGTTGGTCAGTAAACTGACCAGCTGGTGCTCCACTTTAACGAGAGCTAAATAAATAAAATAAATGTAGTGAAGGGAGTGGAGA
>NC_056516.1:7995095-8003842 GCF_014905685.2 Nematolebias whitei | reverse complement strand
GATGTTGTCTCTGCTGAAAACACACTCGGCCACTTTGACCAAAGTAAACCTTGACTGAAAATCCAAACAGACTCGCACATGGCCACAGACAGACTGGACTAACACTGCAGTCCAATTCAAACATTACGATATGTGAATCTACAAACACATCAGAGCTTCAGAGATGTGTATTTAAAGAAAAAACAGTGTTTATTCTTTAAACTAGGTCTGTAGAAATCAGGGGCGAAGCACGATCAGGTGGCGTCAGAGCTGTTCCAAGTGGTCAGCTCTTATTAACACAACAATAGTTTCTAAAAGGGTTTCCAGCTCAGTTATTAGAAAGTCTGAATAGATCTTGATGGCCAGTTTAAAATAAAGGCTTGGAGGTGGGCTGCAAGAATGCATCATTTTGAAAAAATGCAACAAAAAAGGTAGAAAAATAGTAAACGAGCGGCAGAGGATGAAGAGGGGCAGAGAGGTGATAGGTATTCATCAGGGCAGAAAAAAGTTAGAAACAAGCACATGATTATAAAGTATTTTCTGTCTCTAGAAATAAAAAAATCACAACCAGTCTGCATTTATACTTTCTCACCCACACCTTCCAGCAACATCAGTGCAGAATGGAGAACAGCCACAATAACAATATATGAAGACAGAAAAAGAACATTATTAATTTGGCTAAAGATTCTCCCAAAACTCTTTTTTGTTGTTGTTAAAATTCATTATATTACACATAGCTGTTTTTTTTGTTTTTTTTTTAAATACCATTTTATTTTCACTTGTTATTAACTATTTGTATGCATCCTTTATGACTGTCTTTTGTTTTCATTGTTGTCATCATTCTTTGTTAAAATCAGGTCGCGCTTGTAAATGAGTCCCCGAGGCTCAATGGGATTACACTGTATAAATAAAGGTTGAATATTGATTATAATATACATCTTATATTGCAAATCATGTTATTTTCCTAACAGAACACTTCGCTGTCAGACTGCAGGTTTACTTGTGGTTCCTAGAGTTTCCAAAAGAGAATGGGATGAAGATCTTTCAGTTATCAGGCTCCTCTCTTGTGGAACCAACTTCCAGTTTCTGTCCATGAGGCTGACACATTGTCTGCTTTTAAGATTAGGTTTAGGTCTTTCCTTTTTGATAAATCCTATAGTTAGCAATGTCTTGGGTTTTCTGAGCTATCCCTTAATTGTGTTGCTATAGACTTAGACTGCTGGAGGACAAACTGACCACATTTCCCCACTCTGCTGCTGTCTTTACTTACTCTAATCAACCTGTTGGTATTTGTAATTGTTTCTATCTTAACATGTTTTTTGTCTTTCCTCCAATAGAAAGTACATCTTGGCCTGTCATACTGTGTTTGTCCGTTTCTCCTTCTTGTCCTCTTTTGAGAGGTGAAACGGCTGCTGGGTTTGCCCAGCCCATCGAAGCAGACGGCTGCTTGTCCTGAGTCTGGTTCTGCTGGAGGTTTCTTCCTGTTAAAAAGGAGTTTTTCCTCTCCACTGTCTCCTCTGTGCTTGCTCAGAATGGGAGACTGATGAAGTGAAGATTCAACACCATCTGCTGCTTCTTTAGATAACTTTTACTAATTGGCTTTTATAATGTATGTGAATGTTTCTGTTTGACGCCCTGAGATGACTTCTTTTGTGACTTGGCGCTATATAAATAAAATGAACTGAACTGAATTAAAATTCTCTCCCAGCTTTTACCCATTGCAGAGACGACAGCTCAAGATAAGACAAACACAGACAAACTTGTAGAAACAATATAATTATTGTTCTAATAAAACAATTAGTTAAGTTTTGAATTTGAGCTTCATTTAAACCTAGTTTAGTTGTTGGTCTTGTTCAAAACGAATCTGAGCAAAGAAGGGAAACAATATGTTTTCTTTAATACTAATCAATAGTATTGATCAGGTGACCCTGAGAGATGCAGCCTACTTAACTTGCTGTTAATTACTAAATAATCACCAATCACAGTCACCGCCTGCTCTCTTATCAGAGACATCCTTAACTCGCCTCTCACTTCTAATCATCCCGTTTTCTGCCTGTGTGCAGTGAAACCTGTTTATTTTACTCAAATCACAGCGAAGTGATGGGGGCGAGCGCAGATCAAATGGTTGCTCTGTGACTTGCCCCTTGTACATGTCTGTCTGTCACAAGTGATAACACTGTGAAAACCTCCAGAAGAACAAGATTTGAACAATTTGCACATCATAATACGTGCGACCGCTTCCATCATAATGGCTCCATTGCTGCGGTGAGATGACATCGGGCTCATCAACTCGAGAGTCAGGACAATTGATGGGGAGCACACGGTGTAATAGTTCTTTCTGTCCTGTCCGTGCCGGTGCTCGATCTCTCAGGAGATTCATTCACACCATGAGGAAACGTCGCCTGCAGCTCCACGAAGCCAATGGAATAGATTCATGTGTGGAACTGAAACCTACATGTCTTGCAGGGTAAAGCAAAGAAAACCCGTCTTTTAATCGTTTTTCTTTGTTGTTTTAAATCTAACTGGACGTACACATATTATGACGTTTAATTTCCCATTGTTTTCTTTCAAATTGGTGTCTTTGTGTGAATAAGTGTTCAGGTTTCACACAACACATGAAATTGGATTCATTGAGACTCTCATGACCCATTTCATGGTGGGTGATGAGCCTGCAATCAAGACACTGTTACACTTTTACTTGTCAAATAATTTTCTCTCCTGATGTTTTTTTTAATCTTCGATATGCTCTCCTGTGTCCTGACCACGCTTTATACTCCCAC
The DNA here is from genome assembly GCF_014905685.2 of Nematolebias whitei. Classification (NCBI taxonomy): domain Eukaryota; kingdom Metazoa; phylum Chordata; class Actinopteri; order Cyprinodontiformes; family Rivulidae; genus Nematolebias; species Nematolebias whitei. The sequence continues at coordinate 8,001,083 of NC_056516.1, read as the reverse complement.
CCCTGCACGACTCTCCCTGACCGCAGTTACACACTAGAAGTCGTAACCCATGGTATGAGGCCAGTGGGCAGTCCTGCTTCAATCATCAATGACCAAGCCATGTCAATACAGGTGAGCCCCTCCCCCCCCCCCAGGGGGGGCTATGCTGTCACCAAATGCCACCCAGGCTCCAATTCACAGCCTTAACAATGATAAACTACTACAACTTCCTGTTGTAGTTTTGCTCTCAGTCAAAACCATTGAAAAATCTATCAGACTTTTTATCACATCTTCAAGAAATGGTCTAGTCGTTTATGAAGAGATGTTTTGATACAAAAATTATCAATAGTTTGCGGCACAAGTCCTCTGGGCTAGGCTATCCATGGCTAGCCAAACAAGAGTTTGATTTGTTGTGTGTTTGTTGATTTTCAAGCATATTTTTTCATTCATTCAACCTTTATTCATACAGGTTAGTCTCATAAACCAACTCTTAAAATCAATACACCACTGTGAAGGAATGGAAGTGTTTTAATATTAAACCTCTACACTTTTGCACAATGCCGTTGGCCCACTTTGCCACTGTTCTATACCGAACAATGTCTGTGCTACTTCACAAATGCGTGTGCCGATCATAGACCCATTGAAATAGGCCACATGTATGCCGATGGTGCTGAGACTTATAAATGTGTCAGTCTGTCTGATCAGTGCATCTAGTCAGCCTAAAGGTTTACAGCTCCTGGCTAAATGATTCATTCAGCAGCCTTAGCGTCATCAGCGTACGACAATCTTTCCGTGCTCAGCACAGACACCTGTGTGGACGATCTTCAGTTGAACAAAGCACAACAAGTGACTTACAAAAGTCTAGCTGTTTAATGATGCTTATGGTAGTTCTCTCTCTCACATAGTCAAGATGCATTTAGCAAAAGAGTTATTTACAAGTCTGAAAAACTTTATATGATGGGCCTCGTTTAGCTAAGCATTAGCCTAGCCTACTTGAAGACTTTTGACTGATATCATAGCTGTTAAGGTACTAATTACTGATAATAACCGACAAGCATTGCTTGAAACAATTACATTACTTTATTATGTATTTTGTATTTATTATGTATTTATTCCTTTCTGTCCTCTCAAACCAGCCGGTCAAAGCAGATGGCCGCTTGTCCTGAGCCTGGTTCTGCTGGAGGTTTCTTCCTGTTAAAAGGGAGTTTTTTCTTTCCACTGTCTCCACTGTGCTTGCTCAGGATGGGAGACTGCAACGAAGCCAAGATTCAACTTGTCTGCTGGATTCCTTAGATAGAGAACTTTACTAATTGGCTTTTATGTGAATGTTCCTGTAAAGTGTTCAGAGACAACTTTGTTGTGATTTGGCGCTATATAAATAAACTGAATTGAATGTATTTAAGGACCTTGCCAAGAACCTGTAAACTTTTTATTTTTTATTTTTAAGTCATGGCGGGAACATCCTCCAGTTTAGAGGGCGCCTACCATTTGTGCAAGTGCCAGGATGTAATTTTATTTATTATTTTGCTACACACTGAACTGGTCACTGGTCATAATCTTGTGGTTTCACAGTGAGTTTAAAAAGTCCGTAGTTCTGTGGTCTTTCTGGATTTCTTTTGTTCTGTTCTATGTTCTCTTATACTTCAGTTTTGTCTTCTGCTTCCCCCACACACCTGGTTCTAATTTGTCAATCATCACACCTGTTCACCCCCACAGTGTTTAGTCCTTTTGTTTTCGGTTGTCACTGTCAGTTCATTGGGGGTTCTGTTGTTGTTGGGTCTTTGTCTTGCTTACCTGTTTTGTACCCATTTCTAGGTACTTTTCTTGGTCTTCTGACTCACACAGTGCCTTCCTGACTCCTGCCTCTCAAGCCTGCATCTGGTTCCATTTCCTCCACTCTCCATTAAAGATATTAAAGCAAGTGCTGCCAAACCTCTTTGTCTCCAATCAACACCTGCACAAAGAGCTTGGTTGCGCTGGAAGATTAAACCCACTGACAGATGCATAAGTGACTGTGTAATTGCTGTGTGCCTGCATGAAATTCAGTTTTAATGTTGGAGATGTCAAAAAAAAGTTTAAAAAAATGTTGAAGAGGTCGCCGTTGATTTAGTAGTTATTTCATTCACTGAGCTCCTGACTGTCATTGGAAGCATTAGGTTTTCTTTCTGACTTCATACAGCAGCTGCACCTGCTGCTATCTTTGGAGGCAGAAAGTGTTTCCCCACACTTACATTAAGACTACTTTTACAAAAAGACTGTAAAATCTATTTGTTGTTTCTAATTAAATTATTTACCCTTAAATTCTGAGTGCCAAGTCGTTATATATGTCCTGATACATAAAATTCCATAACAGTAGTTTTTAAAACTATTCATTATGAGTGTACCTTCTGCTAAAAGAACTCATGATATCAAACACCCTGAACTCAAATGGTGCAGTGTGAAATGTTTTACTCCAGTAGCTTTCCAGATGTAAAGAAACGTCATTCTGAAATGCAGGTATGCACTCATTGTAAACAAAGCACTCGGGTGGATCCACCAAAAACCATTTCAAGTCAAATGACTGACCTACACTTGGATGGCTGAACTCTGTGTACGAAAACAAATATGTCAGAATTGGACAAGTGTAAAACCTCAGAGAAGATGTTTAAGTGGTGAAAATATAAGAACGTACTGCTTGTTGCATCGCCAATGGCCCCCATCACTGAGGGGTTTGAATAGTGAATGTTTGTATTTTTCAAGATGAGTGTTTTTTTGGACTGGATTTGAAAAGGTAATGCACAAAAACCTACATGATTTTGGTGCAACATATCCAAGTGGGTAGGAGTTACACTGTGGAGTACAAAATAGAACACAGGGAGTTTTTGAGTGAAAGGAGCAATTGTATCCATGACCAGGCACATTGGTGGAGCCAGAGGGTGGTCAATGGTGGCCTTAGCCACCACAGATTAATCTTTGGTCACCCCAAAGAGCCACCCAAATCGTTTGAGGAAACTATACTTTTAAGCACATAAAAAAATAGAAAGCATAGTTTCTTCAAAATGTTGGGATGGCCACCAATATGGTGGTGGCCATCTTGGATTTTGACTTGGCAACCCAAATTGGGATAGTGACAATTTCTTATGCCTAGATGCAGCCACACAACAAAATGAAAGTCGCACATTGCTTATTTTTGAAGTTATCCAGCTCACAAGGTTTACAAATGTACATACATTGCAGCAGGCAGCCATGTTGGATTTTGATGTGGCAACCCAGTTTACTATGACCCCCCCAACCCCCCGCGACCCGAAAAGGAAGAAGCGGATAGAGATAATGGATGGATGGAAGTTATTTCCCAGCTTTTGGAGATGGAGATTGTACAGGATTCCCTCTATGATTGATTTAATAAATGATAAGGTGACAGGAGTGTAAATATATAGTTTATCAGTGCTGCTGTCGCCTCATTTTACGTGCAAGACAGCCATGTTGGATTTTAAGGTTGGAGCTGCGGAGAATGTCATGGTTTGTAGGTTTGGACCCTAGGATGCTGAATGAACATGAGGATCACTTGTGATGAAATAAACTTTATTGTAAACAACAACAAAAAAACAGTCATGGCAGCAAAAGTTACAGAACCTTGAGGATGAGCCCAAAGAGGCATGAGGAGCTGCGCAAGGCACAAGGAAGACCGGGCCGGGGCGTGAAAGCCAATAATGCACCGCTGATAATGGAGTGAAGACAAATAAACTAAATGAGGTGAAGCTGAAGAGGAAAGTGGCAGAACCTGGGCTGAATCTGTGGACAGGTGAGAGGAACAGAACGCTGACAGGAGGAGTGAATAATGTAGCATGAAGCTGCACTGCTCTAACTATGACCCCTGACCCTTATTTAAGTGGCCATCGCTCTGGGAGGAGTTCTGCCCGGCATTCGGGCAGTCCTACAAACCAGGGGAACTGAGAGGCCAGCCGAGTCTGGGTGAACGGATCGGACGGCATCTGCAGCCAGTTTCTTATGATCCACTGTGGGATGGACCTTTACAAGAGATCCTTCCTGTCTACAGCCATCAGCATCTATATGTAGGGTTCTAAGGGCTAGGTTATAGCTGCCCTTGACTACAATATAATTTAAATAACAGGTTCTCTCTTTTTCGAGCTAAATTACAGCCATGTGACCGAGGTAACTGTGCATAGGTTGTTTAATCAGTGACATGAGACGTTAATTTTCTTTGACCCATCAGAATCAATGCGGTCATTTATTGAACAGAATCAAAATTTTACATCAAAACATAGTACACTTGATTAGCTGATCTGGTTCTGATTAATAAAACTTGGCATGTTTTACTTAATAAAAACAACAGACATTTATGAAGGCCTCTAGATTAATTACTGGTGAAGTAGAAGAGTTTTAAAGATGGGAAATAGAGGAGTTTAAATGGAGAGAAAAATATGGATAAAGGGAGTGTCTGTTCGGACCAGGATGGCACGCTCCTTTCAATACCAGCTCACCTCCGGTACACTTGGCACGTCACGACTCGTTACCTTTGCAGAAATTAATCGGCTCCGGTGTCGGTCCATTTCAACGCCACCTTCCAGCGTCTCCAGTAAGAGCGGATGGCCACTGTCAGAAGTCGTGTCCCTTACTCCGTTCAACAAACAGGCTCAGCTCCCTTCGAAGTTGTAAGGCATTTATGCCCGGGTGGACTCACAGCAAGCATCTGTGAATCCGTTCAGAGTTTCCACTCAGATGGGGAAGACTCCATAGTCTCAACTCGACTCAAAAGACTGAAGAACTCAGCACTGACTCCAGAACTAGTTGACCTCGAGTAGACCCGAGTGAACTCAATAACTTGAGAAGTTCCAGGAAGTGTGGACTCTTAAAGAGTTCTCACTTCCGGTCACCTCAGGACTTCCTGATTGGTTGAAGCAACCAACAGGGGGTGGTTCTAGTGATGTCAGAGGGTCATTACAAGTCAAGAAAACAGCAGGAATGTTTTAAGAACGGTTAGTTACAGACGAGAAAATATTTTGGAGAAATGACAGACTTACAGGTGCCAGTTTCTTATTTACTGTCTGAGAGTTTTAAAAACAAAGCACTTCGTTCTTATACTTGCTTCCTGACTCTTGACCGACATCACTACTCTCTCATTTAGACAGAAAATCAAAATGCATAATTACTTTGTAAAATAGACATTTTAACTTGATTTCTAATTTAAATAAGCATTAAAAAATCATTAATACTGTTTCACAGTTGATTTAAAATGAGTGGTTCACTTCAACATTTAGAAATGGTATGAACTAAACACACTTTTGATTTATCAAGATATTGTAAAATAGTGATGATAATATAAAAGAAGAGTGTTCTTTCAATTGATTACTTCAGGATACAATTAGACAGTCTCTGGATGAGCTAATTTGTATTTCTGGATTCAAATCAATGAAATAACAGTTCCTGTCCCATGAAGGTCCTCAGAGGCAGGTTTTGGTCGGAGGCTTAGTTCACTACACATAACATCTCTTAATGAAAAGAGAATAACGAGTTACAACAACAAATAATTTCCCTTTGGGATTAATAAAATATTTTTGAATTTGAATTTGAATTTGTATTCATCTTCCAGACTCACCATGAATCATGCTTTTTTTTTTTAAAAAAAGTTACATTTGACTTCAGTAATGTCTGATGTTTTTCCACACATGTTCTGTCCTTGGACACAGAGTCAGCTACAGTCTGACTAATCTAAAAAAGTTAAATCTGGTCCTCTGGACATTCAAAAAAACAAAACAAAGCAAAACAACAAAAAAATGTAGAAAAGTTTCGTCTCTCATCCGAGAGACTTCCTCAGTCTGAGGTGCTGTATTCAGCTCAGTCTCTTAAATAGCACCTTCTCAAAGTGGATCAACAAGTTTTGCTGCTGACAACCAAAAGCAGCAGCAACAACTGCAGCAGCTGCTGCAGCAGCAGCAGCAACTGACCAGCTGGTGATCCACTATAACGAGAGCTAAATAAATAAAATAAATGTAGTGAAGGGAGTGGAGA